>NC_060139.1:431730919-432081753 GCF_021461385.2 Schistocerca piceifrons
GACCAAGGTCAAAGATATTGTGTATTTACAAGCCTGCAGGGGTGCCACATCTTGCAAAGAAAATAAGTCTCATTACTTTATTGTTGCACCTCGTAAATAGAAGTGCACACTTTCCGATCAGTGAGTTTTCGATTGACTTAATCTACAAGACAGCTTGCACTACTTGAAGAAGATATTTTTCACTTTCTTGTTTTAGTTTTGAATCTCACGTGTTGTAAAGATTCTGCTACTGAATAAGAACAGTGATCAAGTAAGAATAACTTTAAGGTTTTACTGAAAAGTGAGACATGAAATAATTTTTATCTTATGTGGAAACCTATTGTTAATTTTTATCGCACTTTTGTAACAGAACTTTTGTAAGCTGATGTTCTTATTGACTGGACATCTCCTGAGCGCCATCTGATCTCCGATGACAGCGACAAACGGATGACTAATACTGCAAAACATTGCGATCTGCATATACGCCTCAACGTAGTAGACGCTATCACAGCGCGCGCCGGCGGCAGTTGTCAGGTGTATCCGGCACGTAAATAACACTGTGTACAAAATGGATGGGTGTAAAATTCTTACCTTTAAAACGCGCATTGCCTCCCTCTTACACAAGTTAGCTCACAGAATTCCAGAGTCGTAGCGCAGGTCTCCGAAGATCTCATCAGAGGGTCAGCTGCAACTCCACTAAATAACATGCTGATCTTGAGTTTACTTTCAGACGTAGAATCATCGGAGCTTATACAATTGCTATTACAGTAATCAACTGACTCATGGATGCCAATGCCGGATACGTAGATTCGCACAAATATAACAATGATGAAATGACCGTGATAGCAGGTTCGCCGGGATACATTCAGAAATCAATGTCGTAAAATCCTACGGCAATACTCAACATGCAGAAACTCAAATCAGTTACCTCCGGATGAATAAAAATGTCATGCCCCTTGAAATTCAGAAATATATTCTGTTGAAAGTCGAACAGTGAGAAGAAATCGAAATAATATTCATCGGACACCATTTGTGTCTTATAAATAATTTTAAGTACAGGCGGTAATGCCGGCCAACAATAGCACACGTATCTAACAAAATTCTGTTAATTACTATATGCATGCGATCTAGCTGACTGTCCAACCAAAGAAAGCTGCAGTCGTTGCATGATCTGGTTACTATACTCGCTCTCCTAAGAGAACTGCTGTAATCACGATGTCCAGCGCGTTCTCGCAGTCAGGAAAAACTTTTCACAATGAATTTAAAATAGTCCTGCGAAAGTCATGCATTGTTATTTGCTGGAACGTTTCCTGTTGAACGGTTCAGCCATCTGAACATGCCCATTGAAGGTGTGCAAGAAGATGGATGGACGCACAGACGGACTGCTGCATGTGTTGGGCACTGTGTGTCGATGTTCTATCGCTGCGTTAAACAGCAGTTTGTGCAACATTTCCAACTGTAGATCAGGTTCTTGACTTCCTTGTAGTACAGACGCATTATGTGAGCTCTGATGGTCGACGGAATATCACCTGGACACATGTTGTCCCAGCTGTGTCTTCAGGAGCCATCAGGAACCGTCTGCTTGAAGCACAATTAACATCACGTCTACATCTGGCCCGGCTACTACTGACACCACGGCAACACCAGCAGTGAAAGATTCGACGTGATGGCGAAATAGCGCTCTGTTGTCTTCAGTGGTGAGAGTATGATATGAGGACACGGCTGTATGCGAGTGATAGATATACACGCGAATGGCGTAGATCTGGTGAGCTGCCTATTCCAGAGCGCACTCACTTGCCACACACAAGTCCCATTCCAGGATTCATTGTGTAGGAAACCATTAATTACAACTAGCTGTCGCATCCGGGATATTTGCAGGATAAAGCAACCAGTCCCGCTAAAATCCACATGCTATTATGCTTGTACTATTCCCATTTCTTTGACAGGAAGGTATTTGCTTTTTCAGCAGGACAATGCACGGCCACCTAAGGCCACTGTGACGAAAGTAACCACTCCCGCTACATTACACGTGCTGTTATCCCCGTGCTACTGCCAATTCTTCGACAGGAAGCTATGTGCTTTTTCAACAGGACAATGCCCGTCCACACACGACTGTTTTGATTCAATGTGTGTTTAATGGTTTACAACTGCTCTGGCCAGCAGTATCACCACATATATAGCCAACTGAACGCATATGGGGTATGACGAACCGGGAAGTCACTCATTCTCTAGAACCAACAAGAAACATTGCCGAATTGCAATGAAAAGCGCCAAGGCGCAGTCTACCACAGGATGCAATTCGACACATTTTTGATCGTTTGCAGAGGGGGTAAACGGTGTATTGACGCGGTTGTTTGAGGACCCTTTACTGTGTCAAGTGCGTTTCATTTAATTTGAATTTCTTATTGTATCCTCCCACAACGATGTAACCTCCGTCATCTCACTTGGCAACAAAACGACTTTGTCACTGAAAGTGTTGTAATTTTATTTCCGTCAGTGCACTTCCTTGCACGGTGTAATTTGTCTGTTCTTGTCTTCGCATTCAGAACTGAATCGATGCATATGGGCTGTTGTGTTTATATTCCTAGATTCTTCACTTAATATGGGCTCCTATCCTCAAGCCTCTGCCAGTTGAGGACTTTCAGTGTTTCTTCGATGCTCTCCCTTAAGACAGGTGACCGTTCATGCCGCCGTACTAGTCCTGTCTGATATGGGTTACCAACCGCTTGAACAACATTCGAGGACGATAAGCACGGAAGTTTTGTAAGCCATCTCATTTGCTGCATCCTAGAGTACGGTTTACCAGCGACTCGGCCTATGTTAAATTCTATTGTACATCCAAACCGACAGATCCAGGGATTTGTATTTGGTGACTCATTTCAGTTGTTACTCTTTGCTATTTTAGTCATAGGCCTCTTTCTGTTTTGTGTTATGTCTACAATTTTACATTTATGGACGTTTAAGCTTAGTTCTCAGTTTTTCCACAACTTCGAAATCCAATCAAGATCTGACTGAATATTTTTCCAGGTTTTTATTCAAATAATGTAACATTAAAGCTACCTAAATCACCTCCAAAAGCAGAAAATCCAAAGAAATCCTGGTCGTATATGAAGTACACTAGTAGAAAGACAATCAATACCTTCATTGCGCAGTAATGAAGGCAGTGTTCCCGAAGACATTGCCAGTAGAGCGGACTTGCTAAACAGAGTTTTTTGAAATTCCTTCGCCAAACAAGACGAAGTAAATATTCCAGGATTGAAATGTAGAATTTCTGCCAACACGAATCACTTAGGTGAAGATATCCTCTGCGTACCGAAGCAAATTAAAACAATAAACGCAAGTTCTCCGGTCCAGATTGTACACAAATCAGATTCCTTTCAGAATGTTCTGACACAATAGCTTCGTACTTAAAAATCATATAGAACCGCCGCTCGCTCGATAGAAGATCTGTTCTAGAAACTTACACAGCTCACACTAACTCTCAAGAAAAGAAGTAGTAACCCGATGAGTTACAGAACAATATCGGTAACGACGATTTGCACTAGGATTTTGGGACATGTAGTGTTTTCGAACATTGTGAGTTACCTCGAGGAAAACGATGTTGACACACAGTGAGCACGGATTCAGAAAATATCGTCTTGTGAAACACACTAGCTCTTTATTCCCACGAAGTTATGAATGCTGTCGACAGTGAATCTCAAACTGATTCCAAATTTCTAGATTTCCAGATGGCTTTCGACACCTTTACTCAAACGAGACTTCTAATTAAATTGCGTGCCAGTGGAGTATCGTCTCAGTTGTGCGACTGCATTCGTGATTTCCTGTCGGCTGGATCACAGTTTCTAGTAACTGACGGAGAGCCATCGAGTGAAACAGAAGATCTGGCATTCCCAAGGAAATGTTGTAGACACTTCTGCTAGTTCTCATCTATGTAAACTATTTGGGAGACAATCTGAGCAGCCTTCTTGGACTGTTTGCAGATGATGATGTCAGTTATTGTCTAGTAAAGTCATCAGAAGATCACAATCAACTGCGAAATGATTTAGACAGATATCTGGATGGTGCGAAGTGTGGCAAGTGTCCAAAAATAATGAAAAGTGTGAAGTCATCCACATGGGTTTTAAAAGGAATCCACGCGATAAATGACGCAGATCAAAAACCTGTAAGTTCAGTTAAATACCAAGGAATTACAATTACTAACAACTTAAATGGGATCGATCATGGCCGGCCGCAGTGGCCGTGCGGTTCTAGGCGCTGCAGTCCAGAACCGCGGGACTGCTACGGTCGCAGGTTCGAATCCTGCCTCGGGCATGGATGTGTGTGATGTCCTTAGGTTAGTTAGGTTTAAGTAGTTCTAAGTTCTAGGGGACTGATGACCTAAGATGTTAAGTCCCATAGTGCTCAGAGCCATTTGAACCATTTGATCGATCATGTAAATAACGTTGTGAGGAAGGCATATCAGAAGATACAATAGGGTTACTAACTAGACTGCCTACACTACGCTTGTCGTCCCTTTGCTGGAGTATTACTGCGGGATCTGTGAGACTCACCGGATTCGTTGAGGATATTGAAAAAGTTGCAAGAAGGGCAGCTCCTTTTGTATTATCGGGAAATAGGTGGGAGAGTTTCGAGTATATGATAGGCGAGCTGGGGTGGCAAACATTAAAACAAAGGCGTTTTTCGTTGCGGCGAAATGTTTCCACCACATTTCAGTGTCCAACGTTGTTCTCAGAGTGCGAAAATATTTTTACGTCGATCTACGTACGGAGAAATGATGATTGTAACACAGTACGAGAAATCAGAGCTCGCACGGAAAATTCAAGTGTTGGTTTTTCCCGCGCGCTGTACGAGAGTGGAACAGTAGAGAATTAATGTGAAAGTGGTTCGATGACCCTCTACCAGGCACCTAAAAGTAAACTGCAGAGAAGTCACATTCATGTAAATGCTGCGGTTGCTGTTAATATTTTCTGGCGGGTCGTTAGTATACGACGTGGACACCAACGGTTCCAGCGCACTTTCCTGGAATACTCCGCAAGTTAGTTCTACACTTGTCGGTGACTTTCCACCCACAGTTACATTCTGCATCATCTCTACCAGAAATAACCAATCCAGACATGAGGTTCCTCTTATGATCATACTTTCATTAATAAGCACTGCAGTTCTACTGATCTAAATGCGCTTTTGGATACCAAAAGTAGTGCATGTTCTATAGATTTCAGGAAATCATTTGAGAAGAGCTACTGTTAAGTTTACGCAACCGATGTTTTAATTTCAAACCTAATACGTCAATTTGACTGAAACTTAGGTCTACTTGTATTCCGAGTCTAGCACTTATATTTTTAAAAGCGAAAACAATTTATAAGTGGGGGATATCTCATCGATCAACGAAGAGGTCCTTGCTGGGAATTGCGAAGAGAATCAGGATTAGGAGTAAACTGATTAGTGACCGTTCTGGACTGGAATATGCAGTGCTAATTACTAAAAATGAAATAGAGGCTGAAGAAAGTGCAGACAAAGGGGTGGAAGATGAGAGCACTAATGAAGTTCCTTGGTGTTTCGAAGAGGTGAGAAAATACTAGGATGAAAGAGGCGTGGATAACATGAGAAACACCTGGGGCACCATGAATCCTTGTGGCTGAAAAATGGATACTAAGTCAAGGCGACCATATTTTGAAGTGAAGGTCAAGCTGCTGTTGATGACGATGTTAGCGTATACCGACAGTCTACGAGTATATTTGCTGTAGTGAAGTAAATAAATTTCTATTACTATTCATAACACTAGGGTCCATTTTAAGGTGTCGTTCATAATATGCCAAGGAAAATGTTAGGGATGTTTTAAAAGTCGGTTAGTTTTGTTTTCATGACCTTCATATTTTCGTATCGTGGCTTAATACCCTGGACTATGGGATATTCAGAATCTACGCTTCGAATGACGTAAGCGACAGCGCGCTGCCATGTGAAATCAAGAAAATGTGAAATTTTCCCTCGTGCCATCTATAACGCCAGAGCTTTCTGAGCAGGCGCATGGATGTATTACAAAAGTCCCTGAATTTCCAGGATGAATGTGTGTTAGAAATGTAAGAGCTCAGCAGGCGGAACTGGGGCCAGTCGGCATAATGAACTCGTGTATGCAAATTGCGCTGATGTTATTTTTGAGGCGTCTGAATTTTTAGCATTTACGCAAAAGGGAATGATTTACATTTCAAAGAGGGAGCACTCAAGTCCCTAGACATCCAGGAATGCGTGCAATTTTACAATACCTCGTGTAAAGAAAGAATAGAGTGCGGCAAACAATGTATCCTCATAAAGCAACCTTCTCGGCAAGTTCAATACTTCATTCTTCTTTAACGAACATAGTTAACGAGGTGTGCACACTGACAAACAGCAATGAAAGAATACATGATACATTCGTTGAGGCTACCGTGACACTTTTTGAATGTGTATTTTTTGTCGAGAGAGCTAACACGACGAGACTATCTTATTTGGATAGTAGCGTGAAGGGAAGTTGCTATGATGGCAGGGTAGTTCCTGTTGATATACATAGTTTTTTTGCACCACAGTTAAAATCACAGTGAATACATTGTGTTATTTTCAGTTTAATCTGTTACAGTTACTTCAACAACCATATATAGATCATATTATTGCCATTTCTCAATATTAAAGAATTATTGACAATTACAACCGTTGATACTTCAAAAAATAGTTCCAAAAAGGAATTACTTACATTTAAGTTACCAATAACTGATATGTACACTTACAACATGCTTAAACGGCTTACCCACCCGAGACGCAAATTCTTAGTTTAGCTACCATATAAATCTTTACGAAAGCAAGTCGGCGATCTTCTTTCCCTTAAAAGACTATCTACATTATCAAATACTTATTTTATTTCAGGTATAAATTTATCCATCGTATAACATTTGGGCCATTAGACCCGCCTTTCGTCTAACGAGGTGTTCAACCCATTTCACAATATGGTCACCGTCACACATAGTACAAAAATACTAGCATTTAACGTGGAACGTAAGAGAAGTAATTGTGACATAAATAGTGGAAATCAAGTAGTAGCTATTGTAGGAAAAATCAAAGCGTGCAGGGAGGAATGCCAATACTCACAAATATGATTTGAAACAAAAAAAACCTCATAGGGACATATGCCCTGTTCCGAGTGTGTTCCGAAATGGAACACGTTAGATGTACATTTGTTTTTGGGCTAGTGGCGCAAGTATGCGTCTTACTCACCTCATAACGAAGAAGAGTTACTTGCATTTCTTGAAAATCTCTTTTGTTGTGTAACTAGAGCACATTCCTTAGGCCACGCGGACTGCAATGTACTTCCAGCATGACGGGGTCCCTCCAGATTTAACCAGGCGTATGAGTAAAATCTCAGCCGCACCTGCCCTGATCGCTAAATTGATCGTGATGTAGTACAACTAACTGGTCACCAAGATCGCCAAACCTTACGCAATTAGATTTTTGGTAATGGGGTTGAATGACGTCAGACCTATACAAACTAAAAGTGAATACGCGAGAAGAACAGTTTGGTCCCATCATGGACGTTGCTGCCCTCATTAGGCACTCGACAAGCAACACAACATGTTCTGTCACGAGAGCACAAATGCGCCGCATGATATTCGAACATTTATCGTGACCTGTGCAACGGCTAAAATGTGACGTGTACGATAATGGTTACAGGTGAATGGGTTAAAAGTACGTATTTTTCAACTGATACTTTGTAAAACGCATGTTGAAATATTTACTAACTGTTTATTTGTGTACATGTGCGAAACTGAAAATGAACTGAATAATACGGAAAATAAATAACAATCTACATTAAATATGTTCAGTCTCGGAAAGCATTCGGAACAGGGCATATGTCCACATGCGGCGTTTTGCTTGAAATGATGGTTCCTGTCACAGCCCTGAATATTGACTATTTCTCCTGGGACATCATGTACGTTAGTTCATAAAAAGTACAACAAAGAAGGCAGATTACAGTCAAGTAAATTTAAATTGAGGGCGATGGACGTGGGAGATGTGGTGGGAGAAGTAAAGAAAGATTGATGTGGTAGAAACACAATGTTTGAAGAGAAGGAGAAATAAGGTGGCATGAAAGAAGTGTAAATGGCGGAGAAGAAATTGACCATGTGCATAAATTTTTTAGGGAGTTACAAGACTGACAGAAGGAAGTGCGTCGGCTTTTTCTGAGATGCAACAGTCCGAGATGCAACAGAGCACTGAATAGAGCGTGCACAGGGTAGCTTGTTTCAAAGGTACACAACAACAAAGGAATGAGTTTTTTTTAACAACAAAGGAGTTTGCGATTGCTGTTTTGTGGATGAACGCAGTTAGGATACTATGTAAGAGAGACATTGCGCTGCGATTATGATGAGATGGTACGTACTTTATCTCTGATGTGAGGTAATGATCAGAAGAAGCAGACAAAGGCTGGTTTCGACTAGACAGGTAACTCCCGTACGCTAAGTTCAAATGGCTCTGAGCACTATGGGACTCAACTGCTGAGGTCATAAGTCCCCTAGAACTTAGAACTAGTTAAACCTAACTAACCTAAGGACATCACAAACATCCACGCCCGAGGCAGGATTCGAACCTGCGACCGTAGCGGTCTTGCGGTTCCAGACTGCAGCGCCTTGAACCGCACGGCCACTTCGGCCGGCGTACGCTAAGTATGCCTATGAGATATTGACATGGAGAAATGGCCGGATGTCGCTTATTTAACTCAATCTAGAATTCATGGTCGAGTCGTGTAGAATAGGATCGGCCACGGTGTGCCGAACTGCTCTGGAGTACGATGTGCAGGCCGCGTGCGTGTCGAGGCTCGGTCTGTCTCGGCTTTGCTCGGTCTTTCTCGGAAGTATGCGGTACAGAGCGACAGTTAACATGGTGGTGAGGCATTTTTTGGTTGGCACGTCTTTCTTCAGTTCGTCGGTTTTGTGGTGTCAGAGCTCATCAGTCCAATGGCTGCTTGCACAGGACGAGGAAGTCTAGCGTCTATAGTCACAAGATTTTGAAAACGAATGCGAATGACAAAAGAAAAGGCTAAGAGTTCTCAGTATCTATTATGCGATATGCAATCGAGTAATCGATTGATAGTGCAAATTTGCCATTTGCTATGGAATGACATGACAACAGGATGTAAAAGGAATTTAAAGACTTAGATGACAACGAGCTACATATCTAATTCATTGTTCTGTGCATCAAGAAGGAATTTATGCTAGATCTGCAGGTCTGAAGCATGTGATGAAATTGGTGGTAGGATTTGTGAGTCGTACGCATTGTTCTATTGTCCGTTACAACAGTTTTCGATGGAATTTAGTGAAGAGTATGGAGAATTTATATATTACTGCGAATTTATATATTACTGCAAAGTAAGTTGGATAACTGAAAGGGCATTCTGGATAGATTGTTCAGTTTAAAATGCGCTATTTTTGAAATTATGATGATAGAAGAAGAGCAGGATCGAAAATTAGAACATCCGGAATGGACCGCAGGCTTCGCATTTTAAGTGGCCTTGACAGAACACTGCACTCAGTAAGAAATTGAAAGTTGAGAAACAACGTATTTCTGATCTGACGGAGAAGCATTTAAAAAGAAAATTGCATTGTGAAAGAGAGAAATCAGCCGAAAAAATACCGTCCATTTTCATAATCTCACTGGCATGAAAGAAAATGTGGCGTTTGAAGAATTCTTGGTGGACTTGAAAAGATTACAGGGATAGTATACTAAACGCTTTGTGGACTCTGCCAATCTTACAATAATGTTCGACCTTTTTCCGAGACCGTTTGGCGTTCCAGTTGAAAGCGCGCCCATGCACGCGCAGATGAGACTGACTGATACCTAATGCAGTTCCCGCTTAAAAGGCAAACTCTTTCACGTTAAAACTGTCCAGGAGCTCTACATTGTTTTCCTTTGGGAGTTTCCACGTCTTCAAAACGAGGTTGCCAGCCCGATAAAATATTTTATTCAAGATAAGTATGTGAAAGAACTTTGTCGATTATGAAACTTAAATTACTCACAATAACGTGGTGATCTGAGTATGAAAATGTGTGAAATTTCTGCGTACCTTCGTACGCCGACAGTTAGAAGCAGTTAAAAATTATATTATGTGTGCAGCACGCCGAAAATAATAAAATAATACTGAGAATTTGTTTTGTTCGTGACGGATGTCGTTGAGCAACATGAAATATGAAATCGAATGGCATGCAGACTAACTTCCGCGGCTTGTAAATTCAACGCTTTTGCAGTTTCCTCCTCTCCTCTGGTTCAGACAGCATGGCGCGGCGGTGGGGAAAATGTACAGTCAAAAATCGTGGGAATGCATACTGGAATTTACGAGGTGCATAGACGCAAGTGAAATCCTTCATGTATGTGGACAGGGCATTTTCTGATCGGTTGAGGAGCTCATTCACACAATCAAGTTCTTCACTGTTTCCCGACTTGAAAATTTGATTCCATCGAGACAAATAGGAGGTATTTTTCTGTCGATGAAATACTAAACTTAACAGTCTCTTCTTCGCATTTACTTGAAATCCTGTCATTTTGGGCGTCTGGATGATGGCCGTATTCGTTTCTTTAGGTCTTGATCAGGAATAAAGCAAACATAAAAGTGAGACTGAAAGGAGGAGACAATAGACGAGGTGTCATTGACAAACAACGACAATAGACGAGGTGTCATTGACAAACAACGATAATAGAAGTGATTCCAGCACTGACCACTATAGCTCGCCTAGGAGATCGTTCTTCCAGAGCTAAGGACACATTGAAACCTCCCCATAGAAAGATTTATGAATTATTGAGCTGATAAACTCCTTACGTTATTTGATTTTCAAACAGCTGAGCAAAACTGAACGTAGTCAGAAATTTCTCTCTTTACTTATTCTGATCAACACTAAACTGACACAATATTTTTTAGCGCTACGCAATCTGACTTTCAAAAATCCCTACAAAAGAATGGCCCTGACTGACAATAACCTATACCTTTCATGAATCACTTACCCCACAAAAATCTTCGTTATTCGAACTACTGCAATTCAGCGAGCGCCAATACTGCCAGCTAAATAAAAAATTCTAACTACTGAAGGCTCTTACTACTGATAGGCATAGTCAGCAAATGAAAGATTTTGATAGAGAACAAACAATGTATTTATCTTAATAATGTTCAAAAGTCATTATATATATATATATATATATATATATATATATATATATATATATATATATATATATATATATGTATGTCAGTTCATGATATCCAATATTACAAATTCACTCTGATGGACACACGTCCAGATCGTCCGCTCTCAAAATTCTGCCATCTCTCTCCCCACATTCACCCATGCTGGCGGCACACCACCAACTGCGCAACGCTACGCGCTGTTCACATACAACTGCCCAACATTACAATAGCGAATATTACAACACTGCCAACCAGACACAGACTGCACACAGCACAGCTAGTGATTTTCATACAGAGCGCTACGTGGCGTTACCAATATAAAAACCTAAACAGCCTACTTTCAACATTGGTGTCTCTCAAGTAGCTTTAAAATCGCTTCACTGCAGTATCCGAGGGTTTAAGCCTTCGTTCAAACAGTGTGCCAAATTTGACGGTATCAAATGCTTTGCTGAATTCTTTTAGGGTCAATATTATTTGCTCAAAGTTAACTAGGCAATACGTGATGTAATCATTACTTTACTTAGTGTTTTTGCTGTGGTGTGTATGAACACTAACCTGAAATTTATCATATGAAGAAAAGTAAACTTTTTTTTATTTTACCAAAGTAATACAGTCACAGAAGCACCACTGACAGCCATGGATAGAATTAAGTAAATCAGATATTGAATCGATTTGTCCGTGTACAGTATATTCAAAGGATTGATACAGCCTGGGGTAGAGGGTATCTGTCCGTTAGTCACAAGGAGACTGAGGGTGTAAGATGCTGGCTGAAAGACATCTAGAGTCAACTGGCCAAAGTGGCTGTTTCTTGTTCAAAAGAAGGTCGCTGCCGGCGGTCCGCTTCGGTGACGCTAATAATGCCGCAGCTCACTCATTAAGGGTAGGAAGAATTACGTGAAAGTTACGATGAGTGTCCAATAAATAATTCAACACATTATTTTTAAGGCTGATTTCGGTTGAAAAAAAAAAGCGGAATTTACTGCTGGAAATTGTGAAATATTCCTGCTTCAGCTCCTGTAATTTCATGAAGTTCGATGCGTAACGGAAGTGCGTTCCAAGCAGGGACCTGTCTCTGAATTTCTTTTGGCAGCGAAGAAGAGCATCGCAAACAGTCATAAGCGCTTGCAGAATTTCAACGGAGACCTGGCGTCGAACGAAAGCACGGTAAGTCGGTGTGCGAGGCGCCTGTCATCATGGTAAGGAGGTCGGGCGAACCTGTCCGGTCTCCCGCGTGCCGGCAGGCCACACACATATGTAAGTCCTGCAGTGTCGGAACATGCTTACGCTTTCATCCGAGGTGATCGACGGATCACTATCAAACTCCTCGCTGCACAACTGTGCGTCTCTGTTGGTACTGCTGACACACTCGTCTACCATTCGGTGTAGTCATAGCTGCGTGGCCTCTGGGTTATTCGCCGTCTAGCAGAAAACGAATAACGAAGGACCATCTCTGCGCAACTGCTCTCGTTAGGAGGCTGACCGTAACAATTTTCTGTCTAACATCCTCACACATGATCAGGGATTGGTTCATCACTTCTATTAGGAAACAAAACAGCAATCCATGGAGTGTCGCAACACCGTCTCTCCTTCGAAGGAAAAGTTCAAAACGACTCTGAAGGGATTGTTCTGTTTGATATCCTCGTTCCTGGTGCAACGATCAACTGTGTAGCACATCGTGCTATCCTCAGGAAACTGAGGAAACGACTTCATCATATTTGTTGAATTTCATTTCACTGTTCTTCCTCTTCCACACTAGAGCTCGGATCTCGCACCTTCTGACTTCCATCTGCTAGGCCCAATGAAGGATGCACTCCGCGGGAAGCAGTACATTGATGACGGGGTGGTTACTGAAGTAGCAGGACACTGGCTCCGACGTCGACCAGTAGAGTGGTAGAACGCGGGCATACAGGCCTTCGCAATAAGGTGGTGCGAGGCTGTAGAATTGAACGGAGATTATTTTGAAAAATAAAGTTTGTAGGGAAACAGTGATGAATAATATGGTGTATTGGAATCGCGAACGAAACCAACCTGCTTTCATTAAAAAAAAAAATTGTTCCATTACTTATTGAACACACAGATCGAATCGATGTTTGCAAGGACAGTGAGCAGATGCAACAACAGCCTACTCTTTCGGAAATCAACAGGAACTATGATAATTTGGTGTCAACCAGCCTAATTATACGAACGACGGTGAAAACTGCTGTAACCACAAGGACATGGTAGTCCTAATTCGTGACAACTTATCTTTGGAGATATGTAGTTGGAGGAATGATTGTCATCTTTAAGAATGAAGAGGTATGAAGTTTCCCATCCACTAGACGACAAGATCTTCAGGATCGGACAGATTGATACGACTACCGTGGTTCGTGGTAGTGTGCAGCCCTTAGGTCGGAATGACGCTCTCATCAACACAAGCTGCTCTCGTGTTACTTTCCTCCATTACCGTGAGGCATGCTATTGAATACGATACACTAAAAAACAATGAATTTTCTCAAGTAACCTAGAAGCCTACGAACCGACCCATAATGTTTTAATAGATCTCTTTTACTGAAAGATAACAATAGTGACTATTTAAAGAACGGCGGACTCAAAACAGAAAAAGTTTTCCAGTTGAAAACGAACGCATAGAATTCTCATTAGCCCACTGGCCAGTGTCATGAATCATTGCTATATATCAGTGGTCTCATGGTCATGGAATATGTTTTTGCTTATCGGAACTATTAAAACGGAAACAAATAGTCTATGTGGAGACAGATATATCGAACTGCGCCTTTCTCCAAGAGAAAATGACAGTGTAATAATGCGAGACCAACAGTTAACACATCCTATTCACAGCACAAGCCTACACATGAACTTCCCGACAGAGAAGAAACAAAACAATAACTAACGACCAGCACGTCTCGTTTTCAAAACTTTATTTTTCATATAATACGTAGCTGCGGGAAATCCTGCGCTGTAGAGAGAGATGTGCAGTATACAGTATGTACAGGTATAAAGACGGAAAAGTGGGAGTAGAAGTCTCCGGGAGACGCACTCGGACTACAAAGAGCTTAAGGCACGGATGCAATCTCTCTGGTGTACAACCTGTTCACCGAAGAATCACTGAAGTAAATAGAGAAAGGCTCAGAAATTGGATGAGAGGATACCAACATTCCATGATGACATTGCTACCCTCTGTGAAGATTTACAAAACCTGGTATTATAGGCTCTCAGCTATTCCTAATTAATATACACGATTTGGGAGACAATCTGAGCGGACCTCTTAGATTTTTTTGAGGATGATGCTCTCATTTACAGTCCAGTAAAGTTATTAAATGATCAAAACCAATTGAAAATGACTGCGATAAGGTATCCTGTGTGTTGCGAAACATGATTATAGATTCTAAATTGGTAAAAGTGTGAGATCATCCAATGAGTACTTCAAGGAATCCGTTAAACTGTTACATGATAAGTCATACAAATCTAGAGGCTGTAAATTCACCTAATTACATAAGGGTTCAAATGGCTCTGAGCACCACGGGACTTAACATCTGAGGTCATCAGTCCCCTAGAACTTAGAACTACTTAAACCTAACTAACCTAAGGACATCACACACATCCATGCCAGAGGCAGGATTCGAACTTGCGACCGTAGCGGTCGTGCGGTTCCAGACTGAAATTACTTAAGGGACTACGATTACGGTCAACTTGAATTCGAACGATGCCACAGACAGAGTTGTGAGGAACGCAAACCAAAAACTGTCTTCTCACTGGTAGAGTGCTGAACATCTAGAAAATACAACATCTCTACTACAAAGACTGACTAATTGAGCTTTTCCTTCCCCTGCTAGACTATTGCTGTGCAATTTGAGATCATTACCAGATAGGATTGATGACGACATAGAAAAATCTAGAGAGGGACAGTTCGTCTTTTATTATCCCGAAATAGGGGAGAGAGTGTCATGAATATGATATGTGTTGCCGAGGCAATAATGAAAACAGAGAAGTTTTTCGTTGTGCTATATATTTTCACGAACTTTCAGTCACCACCTGAGCCGCGCGAGGTGGAAAACTCGTGCCCGGCGAGTTTAGCACTTTGTTTACCGGTTTTGTGGTATGTGGAAGGAGTGGAGAGGGTGAAGTGGAGGTGGTAAGGCTGACGGTGTTTGGCAAAGACTGCGTGCTTCTTGGGGAGCAGCTGGCCGAATTGCTGGCGCACCTACGTATTTTCCTGTGTGAGCACCGTGAGCCGGCGTTCACTATAAGGCACGATGCGGTTGTTGACGTGATGTGTTTATCGAGGCTACCCTTGTCCTGGCTGCGCTAGTTCGCATGGTTCCGGGATTCCTCCTGGAGAAGTCAGTGCGATTCGGGGAGCTGCCCTAGTGGCTCGAAACGCCTTCATAGTGGGATTTTGCCGAATATTGGATCAACGCCTTTTTTGGTTTTTCGGTCCAAGACTGAGCCACGTCATTTGAAATATTCTTCAGAAACTTGTTTCAGTTGTCTGCACGTTATGAACTATCCTTCGTGCAGGACCTTTTCTCACACATAAATTTTTCGACAGAAATTTACGCCATTTCACTGTTAATTGTTCTTTTATTTTACACAACCATTATTTCGGCTTTGTAGTCACTCTCAAGTTCATGCTGAACTGGATATTAATAAAGCATAGATTTTAAGATACATATGTTCTGTCTGTGACATCTTATTGTCGAAATATGAATTCTCTACGATGAAATGTCACAGACAGGTCATACATATTTCGTTGTGTATGCTTTATTAATTTCGAACTCAACATGCATTTGAGAAAGACTACAGAGCCGAAATCATGACTGTAAAAGAAATGAACAATTAACAGTCATATGGCTGGAATATCTGCTGTGCTGCTTTCCCGCATTATGCATTATTTGCAGGGGCCTCTGGCATGTCCTCATCTCCTTCCCGTAAGAGCGTATCTGTTTAGAGAATTTTTCTGAAAGATTTTGGGTGCCCGATTTTAAATGAAAGTTCAAACTGTTATTTTCTTATGATTTTGATTTTAAAGCCTTGCGGTCTGTGCTCAGTTTTACTTTTAGATTTCATCTTGCCACTGTGTTGAACTTCAGGAAACAGGATCCCCTTTAACCTGTAGCAGTGACGTGGTTCTTGCAACCAACAGTGTATCTTCTTCCTTACTCTTTAACTAAATAAGTGTAATATTTTATATGATACCCAAAATACTTATTTTACATTAAGAATATAAATAGTCTTTGATTCCTGGCTATTCCCGTGTTTATACCCACTCTGTGATATCTTTCAGAGCTGAGCCAAAAGCGTTGGTTTTGTTTTAGTCGTTCATTGTTTGATAGAGTGTTTGCTGTACATCTTGTGGCGGTGAAGTAGTCTCGCTCTCCTTGTCGTCGCCGGGGGGCACTAATCTTTAGTATTTTTTTTAACTTTTAAATAGAAAAGTACCATGTTCTCTGAAAGTGATGATGATTAATAACTTTAAAAGCACAAGTATTAATTAATTTCTTGTTAATTACTAAAATTTTATAGGAGATACTTAACAACAAATGATGTTCAAGGTTTTCCCCGGCGCTCCTCTAGGACCTGACTGTTAGTATCCTCTAGCCACATACGCGCCCTTATTTCCTGTACCATTCTGGTAACTGAGCTTGATTACAATCTAGTCTAACCCTCCTTTTATTGCAAATCGTTTGTGTTCCTACCTTTTTTCTTTTCTGTGTAATATGTTGCATTGTTTCGAAACTTTTCGCACCTGATTATTGTTTTAGATACCTTATGCAAGAATAAAGGCTCGTGTCATGGTTCCTGGAGTCGAGACCTAGAATAAGGATCAGCTTAAGTATTGCCGTGGAGGTCACGCCGGAACGTGTGGGCCAGGTTAGCGCCGCGTCTGCGAGTTGCTCCGCTTCCCTGGTAAACTTGACAAGAATATGGAGTTCTTGGCAGGCACTAGTCCCTCTCCTTCACAAATTTATGGCCTACAAGCTCAAATCCCACGTTCGACCAACCGAGTGTAAGACTTGGGATCTATAGTTTCTGATGTTGCCTCTACAGCTGAAGTGAATGAATTACTAGTCGCAGTTCACAGAAAGCTAAGCGCCTTAGAATGGGCCGGGGATTCAGAAATGGTGAGGGGAGTGGTGTGATACAGGAGTGTCCGGGACAATCTCACTTTTCCGTAGAACGTAATGTGCATTGTGAGGCAGCCTGTTTTGTCAGACTTCCAATCCGTTCCTTAGCGTGGTTAACGGCACAGATTATCTTCCTATAGACAGATGTGAAAATTACCGAACTATCAGTTTAATAAGTCATAGGTGCAAAATACTAATGCGAATTCTTTACAGACGAATGGAAAAATTGGTAGAAGCCGACCTCGGGGAAGATCAGTTTGGATTCCGTTGAAATGTTGGAACACGTGAGGCAATAATGACCCTACGACTTATTTTAGAAGAAAGATTAAGGAAAGGCAAACCTACGTTTCTAGCATTTGTAGACTTAGAGAAAGCTTTTGATGGTGTTGACTGGAATACTCTCTTTAAAATTCTAAAGGTGGCAGGGGTAAAATACAGGGAGCCAAAGGCTATTTACAATTTGTACAGAAACCAGATGGCAGTTACAAGAGTCGAGGGGCATGAAAGGGAAGCAGTGGTTGGGAAGGGAGTGAGACAGGGTTGTAGCCTACCCACGATGTTATTTAATATGTATATTGAGCAAGCAGTAAAGGAAACAAAAGAAAAATTCGGCATAGGAATTAAAATCCATGGAGAAGAAATAAAAACTTTGAGGTTCGCCGATGACATTGTAATTCTGTCAGAGACAGCAAAGGACTTGGAAGAGCAGTTGAACGGAATAGATAGTGTCTTGAAGGGAGGGTTTAAGATGAACATCAACAAAAGCAAACAAGGATAATGGAATGTAGTCGAATTAAGTCGGGTGATTCTGAGGGAATTAGATTAGGAAATGAGACACTTAAAGTAGTATAGGAGTTTTGCTATTTGGGGAGCAAAATAACTGATGATGGTCGAAGTAGAGAGGATATAAAATGTAGATTGGCAATGGCAAGGAAAGCGTTTCTGAAGAAGAGAAATTTGATAACATCGAGTACAGATTTAAGTGTCAGGAAGTCATTTCTGAAAGTATTTGTATGGAGTGTAGCCATGTAAGGAAGTGAAACATGGACGATAAATAGTTCGGACAGGAGGAGAATAGAAGCTTTCGAAATGTGGTGCTACAGAAGAATGCTGAAGATTAGATCGGCAGATCACATAACTAATGAGGAGGTATTGAATAGAATTGGGGAGAAGAGGAGTTTGTGGCACAACTTGACCAGAAGAAGGGACCGGTTGGTAGGGCATGTTCTGAGGCATCAAGGGATCACCAGTTTAGTACTGGAGGGCAGCGTGGAGGGTAAAAATCGTAGAGGGAGACCAAGAGATGAATACACTAAGCAGATTCAGAAGGATGTAGGCTGTAGTAGGTACTGGAAGATGAAGAAGGTTGCACAGGATAGAGTATCATGGAGAGGGGCATCAAACCAGTCTCAGGACTGAAGACCACAACAACAACAGATGCCGATAATCAGCTGGCCAACTTTTTGTTATTCTCCATAAACCTAGAGAAGCAAGCCACTGTATTTACTTGGGATTTGGTATTTCAGATCATTTACCCCTCGTATGATGAAGGGTTCTTTAACTGAAATGGTGAGCAGTGTACTGACCCGTAAGGGTGATTTGCGTGAGCTATACTCTATGATCGTTCAGCAAAGACTGTCTGATCGGTCAGGAACGAGTTAATTGACCAATATTTGTTTCGTCTACAAAAGGTTGGGAAACCCATTACCGATTACATGTGGGTAGTGCGTTCTGTCACCCTTGCGTTCGATGTGCAACTTTCGGATGCAAAGGTGATGGCTGCCATTGTTCAGGGCATCACTCGAGAGGATCACTCCCGGGTTTTGTTTTCTGAAACGCCTACCATGAATCAAGACTTAGAGCGTCTGGTTTCTGACGTCATTGTGATTGATCAAGCGGATGCTAGACATGAGCGTGGTAGGGAAGCCAGACGTCCTCCGGATGACGGGGTTATAGTAACTAATAATGTCACTCGCGGTAAGGGAAATGTTTCTATCGAGGGCAGCCGGGGTATGTTGTCCGCTGATGTCACCGAAATTCTAAATCGGCGCAAAACAGCTGACACCAGAAACATACGCTGAGGCCCAGCGCTTGTAACCGCCTAGGCGCAGCTACTTTTCATCCCCTCTCTTATGCTGGCGCGTGTATTAATCACGAACCTGTGTATGGCCGTCTTGATTTTGATAGTTCGGAGTCCGTATTGAGCCGCGAATAATACGTCAGACGTCATGCTGTTTGTAAGTTTGGCTAATTACAACCCGTGTTGGCCAGCTGTCACGCGGTTAGCGGGCGGCAGCTCACCGTCCTTGGCCCAATGCGCGTTTCTTGTCGATTTCCTGCTAGGCTGTGATTTTATTAGTAAGACCGACATAGTCTAGGATCATGGTCAAGGGCACATTCATTTTAAGTTCTCGCCCTCCAGGAGACTTACGTTTTGTCGGTGCCCGTAAGTCAGCGGTCTATTCGGTGGCGGCCGAGTGTGAGAAGTTAGATATGGACCTCTTTCGGTTGAGGAGGACAGCAAGTGTGGGTGAGTCATTTTCTTACTCAGATTATTCACAATTTTTCCTCCTAGAACCAAACAGAGAATAGCTCGATTTTTAAGTATAATAAAATGTTTTCGAAAGTTCGTACAAAATTTCGCGGGTTTGGAGGCTCCATTGAATTTACTGCGTAGAAAAGGGGGAGAATTGACTAATCGAAAGTTAGCTAGCTGCCTTTTACTCCCTGAAGAGCTCTCTCAGGAACTCCACGGTATTGCCCGTCTCGAATTTTGACACCCTCTATTTTACAAATTTATGCTTCAAATTCGGGACTAGCAGCCGTGTTGCCGCAGAAGCAGGACAGAGAACATCGCCATATTGCTTCCGCGTCACACACTTGAAAGGCTGCAGAGGCCAAGTATTCGAGCAACGGGTTTGAGGCCCCGGTTGTCCCCTTCGGGGCTGAAAAATTCGAGTTCTAGCTAGAGCACCGTCAGTTTAATTTGTGAACTAACAACCAGGCTCTCTCATAGGTTCTAGTGTAACACCGTAAGACGGGGCTTATTGCCAGATAGGCGGTGCGCATTTCTGTATTCAAGTCCTCATTGAAGTCACAGCGAAGAAGTCGTCGCTGGCCCGCTAAGCGGTGCGTTTAAGTCTGACAATGAGGAAATTTCACTTCCGCCGGTGTCCGCCCAGGAAGCCACTATTAGTATGTCTTGGCTGAAGTGCCTGAGTTGTTTGGTGATCTTGGTCAGAAATAAGGTTCCCACCTGGAGTTGTCACATATTACACAGCGCCTTCAATCTGGGGGGAAAGTCTACGGGTACCAGCTTAGAAAGGGAATTTTGCATTTACAAAGCAACAGCGACTGTCAGTGGACAATTTGTTTACCTCATGATCTCATTTCCTCCGTCTTTTAAAGTTACCATCAGTCGCTGTTAGGTGGAAACGAAGACATTTATAAAACCATACATAGTATCAATCAACATGTGACCTGACCCTCGCTCTGTAAAAATCGAAGGAGGATGGTTGAGCAATGCCGAGAATATAAGTTGGCAAAACCAAGATCGGGCCGGAAAGAGCGGAATGATGCATTCCACCCCTCCCGAACGTCTGATGGAACGCCTTTTCATTGACTATCCGGGCCACCTTCCACCACTACATTTCCCCTGTAGTGGACGCCTTCTGATGTTTTGTATGGTTGATGCCGAGGAGGGGGTAACTTTTGAACATCACTTTTGAACATCAATAAAATGATCTCGCTATTTGATCCTCCTGCTACTCTTGTCAGCGGTAACGCCCCATCCTTCGTGTCTCGGGGAGTCCGTAGGTCTGTTTCAGGCATGGGATCCATCATGTAACTAGCACTCCCAATTACCCTCAACAGTCTTCCGGAGAGGGGATTAGTAAGAACTTCAAAGCTCCATTTATTACTTACTACTTAGCGACACAGTCGAAATGAGACTGTTACCTCTCATGATTGAATTTTCTTTTAATACAGTGAGATACGAGGCTCATCAAGCTTTACTGGCGTCCTTAATGTTACTCTACCCTGTAATTTCGCCACTGTCCGAACTGGGGAAATAGCAGGCTAGTTTTCTGATCAGGCGACTCCCAGGTTTCTTAGGGATAATTGATGGGGGGTGAGAGCGAACATTGCGTGGTCCTTTAGAAGGAAAGCAGCACCATATAACTGTGGGCGGCAGCCTACCAAATTCAAGGTAGGGACATGGTCTACGTTCACAACCTTGGAGCTCTTCACAAAGGAGCTAGCGTATAGTGTAAGTTTGTGCCACGTTTTGTGGGTCCTTGGGACATCCTTGAGCTCCCCACTCCATAAACACTGCGGATGAAGGACGAGGTATCCGACCATGAGCAAAGGTTATACATAATTCAAGATGAACCTACTAACACTAATTGATGCGTTTTGTTGGAGGGGGGAGGGGAGGAGGAGGACGAGCCGTCCTGCGATGTTGGTAGCTGCCGCCCAGTGAGTAGAGTGTCATTGGGCTCTGTCGTCGGAGGAAAGAGTTGGGGAGTAAGATGGAAGTGATCCAGTCTGACGGTGGTTGGTTGCCGTATCCGGCGGACCGTATGTGCGTCTTGGAGAGCAATTGGCCAGCATTGCTGGTGCATGATTTTCTGGCGTGAGCGCCATTCAGCATGCAAAACGATGCGGTTGTTGAAGTGGCGGGTTTGGCGAGCCTACCCCTGTCCTGACTACGCTAGTTTTCGTGGATCCGAGGGTTCCTCCTAGAGAAGTCATCGCACTTTGGCGAAGACTGCGAATCGTTTCCCGGCCTACCCTAGTGACTGTAGTGAAGCCACAGTACAGCTATTCAAATCTGTACCAACTCGCCACTCAGTAATTGTGGCTCATTTAGTGTGTCCTGAACAGCAAGTCCACATGTGCAGTTTCGTAGCTACAGCCGAGCCCGGCGAGCAACGATAAGTTTTGTTATAATTAATAATTAATTTTTCGGAGTGTTATAATTAATTGTATTATTACTAATCACCTCTGTGTCCAAGAAGAAGGACACAACAAGTAAATTTCCGCCAAGGATGCAGCTCGGAGTTAGCTCACTTTGGCATGCTGTGTAACTAACCCTCACTTGCTGCAGAGCTATTTTTCTGTTTGTTGTGTTGTTATGTAGTGTGTTCACGATGCCTCTTCTGGACGTGTCTTTAATGCAAGCTGAACAATTGCAGGGACAAATGACTGAAAAATATTTTAAGCACTACAAGGAACTGTAGCAGCACCATGGCCGCCATCCCAGCCCGTTCAGTTGGAAACAACTCAGCAAACGATTCAAGCGTCTAAATTTGGGGAGTTTCTGGGGCAAAGCGAAGACTGGGCCGATCGTGCAGAAGCGGTTGACGACCCATTTCAACGCCTACGGTACAACAGGTAACCAGCGTATTTACCATTTTCTCTTCACCGTAGGCTGAAATGTATCCTGCTTGGTAGTAAAATTGTTTCCAGACCGTCAAACTTATGAGGTCCCCTACGACGAGTTAGTTGACAAACTGTCAAATAATTTTAAATCACAAGTGCGTGAAGCAATTGCTCATTAGAACTTTTTCTGATTAAAACAGCGGCTAAGACAGTAGTACAAACAATCGATAACAGAACTTCGTGGTCTTACTAGACAATGTCACATTCAGTGTTCACGTGGGTTAATTACAGTGACATTGTGATATGAGGTGCGATTACTCAGCACGTGTCTGATTCCTGTATTCTAGCTGCGATACTACAGCATCCAAACCCTTTCTTCAGCATCCTACTGTCAATAATATAGTCACAGAACACTGTCGATGTAACTGAGAATGATTTTCAAGCACCTGCAATATCTGTTGTTAAGTGTAAGACGGTTCAGGAGCCAACCGAAGTCCTTCCTGCTTTACTTTCAGTGCCTGTGCTGCAAAGGCTAGTGTTTTGCATCTGGAAAACAAGGCCCCGTACAATCGATATGTTTGAGTATAGATAGTGTTAGGCAGCTTTCACAGTTCTTATCAGACAGTGCTTCTAAAGCGGTTTATGTTGTGTCCGCTGCATAATGGTCCAGCGATCATGTCGATGTGTCGTCAGATTGCCAGGAAACCAACACTGAACTTAACAATCGGCAATCCAGTAAGTTGTATGTTCAGTTGCGTGTGTTCAAGGAGTGTGTTTTACTTCCAATTAGATTACCGTCACGCTGCTCAGCCGAGCAACGTATAAATGGTCCGATAGCCTACAGCTTCAGCAATCACGTAACTCGCTGTCAACATACTATGGACAACCTATTCTAGTTCTTGGAGTATGCAGTTTACCGACCACGTTCCGTGGTGATACTGAAACAGTGTTATTCGATGTCTTGTGCTCTCGTGTGTCTACTAACATTTTTGGCATGGATAGCTTTTGCATGACTGGATTGTCAGTTCACGGCAAGGTGTTACAAATTAATTCATCGGGGTTTCTGGAGAATGCTAATACGTGATGTGACAAGCACAGTTCTCTGTTCCTCGGTAGTTTAGGCAAGGCGCAAGGGTTTTGAGACCCATGTGAGCTTGAAGACAATCAGAAGCCTAAGTTTTTTCGTGCTCGTCCTGTCCCTTGTCCATTATGGGACCGAGTTGCCACAGAGTTGCGGCCGTTGGAGGACAATGGCGTCATCAAACCGTAACGGTCAGCCAGTGGATTTTCTCCATGGTGGTCCTTACTAAATCATCGGGCGGGTTGAGACTTTGTGCAGACCTTAAATCAATCGTCAATCCACAAACTGTTGTTGATTCTCTTCCGTTGCCCCTCCCTGGGAATCTGACAGACAAATCAGGTCAGGGTCATTTCTTTTCAAAAATTGATCTCCAGGAGGTCTACCTGTAACTGCCTTTAAATGAAAAATCAAATAAGATTTTTGTGATCAGCACACACACACACGCAAGGGTTTATTCCACTTTCAGCGGCTACCATTCGGTAGTGTTTTTTCCCGAGCTATTTTCCAAAGGTACTTTGAGCAACTGATCTCGCAAGTACGTTCTTGTTCTAACTATAGAGATGATACAGTATTCTCTGGGCGTACACCAGCAGAACACTTACAAAATTTAGAGGCATTGTTTCAAGTGTTGTCCAAAGAAGGAATAACATGAAACCATTCTAAGTGTTCCTTCTTTCTCATTGTAACTGAGTATCTTGGCCACATGATTAATGTGCATGACATCCATTCATTAAAATCGCACTTTGTGGCCATTCGCGATTTACATGTGCCAACCAATGGACCAGAAATGCAATCTGCAATGGGGAAGCTAACCTATTACATTCGTTTTATCCCGACTGCCGCTCAGATTGAAATCTATTGCTCCACGAGGGCGTTCCGTTCGTATAGTCGGCCAAATGTCAGACTGATTTCCAGTATCTGTGAGAAGCACTGCAAAGGGGTCTGTGTTTAGTTCAGTTCGACCCCAGACTGTGATTCTTGCAGCAGATGCTTCATAATATGACTGGAGCAATGTTGTCACACCAAATGGGCTCCAATGACAGGCCAATTGCGTTTGTGTCAAAGACATTGTCCTGGAACTAACGCAGCTACAGCCGACTTGAAAAGGAGGCATTGGCTATAATTTATGTGGTCACACACTTCCATCAATACTAGTACGGTTGCCACTGTTCTGTAGTTACAGGCCATAGATCCTTGACGACAGTGTTTGAATCCACCCAGCCTGTCCCATCACATACGACATACAAGTTACAATGGGGGCCGCTCTCTTGTCCAATTACCAGTACGAGTTAGCATATCTTCCCATTACCAAACACTGCAACACTGACCTCCTGCCAAGGCTCTCTATTGGCTCTGATGCTGCATTGGATTCTTCCGAGGACTCCTGTCATCACATTGTTTCGGAAGAAATCCGGATTTTGGAAGATTTTCTGGTCACTTTCTGCTGTGTGGCACAGGAGACGGTAACGGACCTAGCGATGCAGATGCTGCTTGAGTTTGTTCGTCGTGAGTGGCCGTGGGGTCAGGAGATCCGCCACCTGATAGACACCGAAAGTGGCGATGCAAGAGTCACTGTCCCTCAGTCCCTCCAGCGGGAAGTTCTTCGGTTGTTGCACCAAGGAACTGGGGTATTGTCCGCACTACGCAGTTTGCAAGAGGCCATTGTAAATGTTCCGGAACGGATGCATAAGTAATGACTTAATAGTGCTCAATGTGCGCAGAGTATCAATCTGCTCCTCCTACCCCCCCCCCCCCCCCCCCCCCGCAGTGGTCGTGTCCTGATAGACCTTGGCAACACCTGAACACCTGCACACAGGTTTTGCTAGGCCGTACACTAGCTAGTGGTTGTGAATGCATACAGCAAGTTTCACTCCGTCGTTCCTATCAAGCTTAACACATCAGTCAGCACAATCAGCCCCTACGTCGATCTTCTGTATTGAAGGCTCACCTCAGGTGTTAGTGTCGGATAATAGAATGCAGTTCATGTCTCGGGAGTTTGAACATTTTCGTGCACACACCGGTATTCAAATGGCTCTCAGGTCATCAGTCCCTTAGAACTTAGAACTACTTAAACCTAACTAACCTACGGACACCACACACATCCATGCCCGAGGCATGATTCGAACCTGCGACCGTAGCGGTCGTGCGGTTCCAGACTGAAGCGCCTAGAACCGCTCGGCCACCAGCGGCCGGCTACACCGGTATTCACCACGTCCTTACAGCGTCCTTTCATCCGCAGTGGAGTGGTGACGCCGAACACTTCAAAGGAGCTTCAAATCACAGATCAACAAGTTGCGGGATACCCACAAGCGGGATCAGGATCTGAATGTTCTACTGCCGTCATATCGCTCCCCGCCCAAAGATGGAAAGTCGGCAGCGGAGCTCCTTCATGTCCGACAACATAGGACTTGATTTACTACGTCCACAGCAAATACCTTATGTACCACCTTCCTAGTCACAGTTTCATGTGTTTGGCATTGGTCTCAGATGAGAACTGAGTATGGTACTTGAGGAGTTATCCCACTGCATCTACATCATCCACAGTCCGATGTGGGCAGCATCGGAATCAGCATCAGCTAGTCCACTTGGGAGATTCTGTCACCCTCGTTTTGCTCACGGATTCAGTATACGGCCCGGAGACAACATTTATTACACATGCATGGGGACCATTCCGAACAAGTGGCACTGCTGCTCGAAGGAGCGAAGGTGGTCGACCATGGTGAACTACAACCGCAGTTGACCGATACAGTGTGCAATTGGCAAGAAGTGACCCACATCAAACAGTGGGTCGCAATTGCAACAACATTTAACAATACTGCAAGGTCCGCAGTCTCACGGTCCACAGTAGGCATGCAGCAGCCACCGTCACAGTCGCAGACGACGCCTCCCGCAATACGGTCTTCTCCGTAGCAGGAGACTCCCATGGACGTCGACCTGGCGCCGCAGCCAGCAACAGGGTAGCTTCCGGTCGCCCGGCCGGACGCTCCAGAGGGCCCAGACGTCTCCAGTGAGCCGCCTGTCGCATTGGCTACTTCTGCGCCTAAGGCTGCCGACAACACCCTGTGGCTGGTTTCCCAGTCCTAGTTTCCAGCCATGTGACAGGGTGGATAACGGGTTGTAATTGTGTGCTCAGCGCCGACTGAAGTTTCGGCACCTACGTGTGCAGTTGCTTAGGCGTTCCGTCCTCCCACATGCCATCGTCTTCCATCTCCATATCCAAGGTCGGGGCGGATGTTTGTGAGGGGAGGCATGTGCGGTATCGTCGAGTATCGAGAGCGGGGCAAGAAGTATCGACCACCGCAGCGATACTGTACTGCAAAGTGATATCACGAGGCGCCTATGAGACGTGGGGAAGGAGCCGTGCCTCCCGTAGTTTCAAGGCGCCACCGCCGCGTCCCTGCCCTGAAATAGCGTCGCCAGAGGCGAGGAGGGCAGTTCTGTTCGAGGTCGGATCCTGCCCACTTCCAGAAAGTTCCTGTCGGAGTAATATCGTTGTGCTGCCTACTCGTCTTGACACAGACTGCGTCAACCGTCAGAACTGTATCAACAAATGTCTACGAACTTGTGTTTTCTAGCGACTGTAGTGAACTTGTATCATTTCGCCACTCAGTAATGGTGGCTCATTTATTTTGTTCTGACTGCAAGTCTACATGTGAATTTTCATAGCTGCAGCCGAGCATGGCGAACAACGACAAGTTTTGTTATAATTAAGAAGAGATGACTTGTTCAGAGTGCTCTAATTGACTGTACCGTTACTAGCCACCTCAGTATCCAAGAAGTCGGACACAACAAAAGCGCATATAAGAAGCAGACAAAGGTAAGACAGGCAAAGATGCCATTCTTTGTGAAAACAAGTGTACTGTCGTCAAATATAGGACTGATTGTGAGAAAAAAGTTCTTTAAATTTACGTCTGTAGCACAGAAGTAAATTATGAATAGTGGTAAAACTAGAAAAGGTGAGAACCGAAGGGTCTTATAAATTTCAGTGTAATAAAATATATTTTGAACGTATTTGTCTGAAGTATAACCTTATATGAAAGTTAAATGTGGACGATAAAAAGTACAGACAAGAAGAGAATTGAAAGTGTAGTTCTCATGAGACTGTTGAAGATTTAATGGTTAGATACGACAACGAATGAAGAGTTGTTGAATCGAATCGGGGAGAGAAGAAATTTAGGCACAACGTTACTGAAAAAAGGATTCGTCGATATGAAACTCCTAAGTTTCAAGGATAATTTGGTAACGAAAGTGCAAGTGGATTTAGGTTGCAGTCGTTATAAAGATATCAACAGACTTGCACAGGGCAGTCTAGCGTTGAGGCTTGCACCGGACCTCTCCTGGAAATGAAGGAAACAACAACAACTACAAAACGCCTCATTTTATGGAATTCCGTGTCATGCTTTGATGACAATTGCTGTTAATTAGGGAGCCGTCCCTAATTTCTGGCGAGAAAAAGACAAATGTGGTATGCATTTCAAAAGTTTGTCAGTAGAGAGATTCGAGGCTTTATTTTTGATCGAGGTTTTAGATTGTTACGTAGTTTCTGTATAACCTTGCTGTGACGTGAGCGTTTTGAATCGTTTTTACACAACCGGACATGCCCTAGTTGGCTAGTATGTAAATGTAGCTATAGTTTTAAAACAGTCACAGACCGCACATTTGGCGATAATTTTAAAGAATCACCATTTCTTTGTTGGGAAGGGAGTGCGAGGCCGTTAAATTCAAATTCGTTGAGGAAGACGAAGGTAAGGTTAGTCATAGTCCTCGTACATAATCGAGTTTACCTCGAAAATTTACAGAGACAAATTCTTCTATCATGTGGAAGGGCAACGTGGGAGGAGATTCTCTGAAGGCAACAGCTGGAGTACTGACAACGCTTTGGGTGGGCGAAGAAGACGTCTTGTAGATGGGCGGTGTTGAAAGTGTCATGTTACCGTCTCCGGAAAACACGAGCTCCTCCTTCCGACACTGATTCCATGCACCAAGGAGGTCGCCGCAACAAACCAAGTTCCTGCATGCAGGTAAGATATCGGTCCATGATCACAGTATTGACATTCACATTGCGAGTAGGATCGAACCGATGCCCTTTGATGCAGAGCATTTCTGTGAATAGGACACTCTAAGATCCAAGAAACAACGAACTACGGAGTCACACAAATTGGTCACAAAGTGATATTACTCAGGCATCGACGGAAAACGCAATATTGTAAACCTTGGAGCGCAACTGGATAGGATACTAAACAGGGAGCACATCGACAATAGGGCATAAAATCTTTGGGAATTTCTTTGCGTGTTTTAGGTGGACGGCACCTATGCCTCGTAGACAGGCATCTGAGAGAGGATGTGTAGTTCGGTTCAAAGGAGCCAGTTGGAGTGGTCGGCGAAGCGCTCTGCTTTTGAAGAGGAGCGATGCCACTACTCGATAGTTTTGGCAGTAGCTGGAGAACCATGGCCTAACAAAGTGTCAAGAAGGAAGCGGTCGACCTAGAGAGTCGACAGAGCGCGACGACCGAGTTATCATCAGAGGGGCACTCACAGCACCGGATACACCATTATCTCCGATCTGACGCGCAATCTGTGCTTCAGTGACAACAAATACCATACCCCGACTACCATTGACCTCGACACACCAACAAGCCCATTTGCAATGGTGTCGGTAACATTCTGCCTGGAATCTCATTATGTCCAGCGATGTGACCTTCCTCAACCTGAGGCTCGATGACCAGCGAAGACGTGTCTGGAGGCGCCCTGGATACCGGTGGGGTACGAAAGTGAATGTCGCCCGCCATACGGCCTGACAACCAGGAGTGATTGGTCTAGGATGACATTTCATCTCATAGCAGGACCCCTTTGGTAGTCATTCGCGGCGCCCCTGCTGTGCGGAGGTACGTCGACGATATTCTACTGCCCGTTTCGTTGCCTTTCCTGGCAAGTCAAACTGGGCTTACATGTCAGCAAGATAATGTCCACCCGTACACAAAGGTAGTTTCTGTTGCTTCTCTTCGTGGCTGGCGCTCTCTCCCCAACTGAGAAACGTTTGGAGCATTATGGGCAGAGCCCTCCAAATAGCTTGGGATTTTGACGATACAACACACCAGTTGGACAGAATTTGGTACGATATCCTTCAGGAGGTCATCCTACAAATGTATCGAACAAGCCGAATAACTTCTTGCATAAGGGCCAAAGGTGTACCTGTGCGTCATTGACTAGCTCTATTTGTGAAGCTATTTCTCTTGAATAAAACATGCATTTTTCTGAAATTGTAATACTGTGAACGTACACGTCACATCTACAGATTTCTGTTCCATTCCCATAATTCCTTAGTGAGGCGTCTTTTTTTTCCTCTTGGAGTACAAAATTAAGATGTGATCATTTTGGGAACTATTGATTATTCGCTCAAGATGGCGACAACCATAAAATTCGGAGAAACTTCAAACAGGTTTCTTCTTCCCAGAGGTGACCAGTGCTACAAAGCGGACCTGTTGTGGTGGTTTGAGTGAAGATGGGAAGCCTCTGTGGACAAGTGACTTTGTCTATTCTATAAATATTGGCAAGCAGTACTGGAACAACACTGCCTTCCCGCAGTGACTACTAGCACTGTTTTTAGAGGTCAGAAAAGTGTCGGTGTGCGGACGTTCTGGACTCATAAAGCATGAGAGCGCAGCCGCCCAAGTTCCAGTTCGCCAGCTTCCCTTCGAACAAACATCTGCAGCAAGACGATCGTGAAGCACACGCAATACGGTCTCAGCAGTTTCTGCCTAGAGCCAAATTAAAGAGCGTTTGCTCATTACTTTGACCAAGAGATATAAATGTCGATCGCATACAGAAGCCACCATTTACAATATGTACGCACTACTTCGTCGTGTTGATGCCACGAGGCTACACTTTCCTCCCTGTGGTAAGCAGACATTGCAACAATTCCACTCAGACTTCTCGATCGCCTCCTGAAGGGTTCAGCTTCCTTTGTAATATTTTAGAATTCTCACATGGATTCAGCTCCCTCTTGTACTTTAAAATCCGAGGGTCGTTTAAGGTCTTTTTTTTGATAACTCTGCATGTTGATTCCTGCATTCATTGATAACTACGTATGTCAGTAATTCATTTCGTCAGCGAAGGCTGTCCCTGCCTGTACTAATGTAAATGTTTTCGAGAATGTATCCTATTAGCTTGAACCTGTGTTAATTAGTGTCACATCACCTGTCCTGTTTCCTCAGTCTCTTTATTGTCCGCAGCTCGTGGTCTTGCGGTAGCGTTCTCGCTTCTCGCGCACGGGGTCCCGGGTTCGATTCCCGGCGGGGTCAGGGATTTTTCTCTGCCTCGTGATGACTGGGTGTTGTGTGTTCATCATCATTTCATCATCATTGACTCGCAAGTCGCCGAAGTGGCGTCAACTAGAAAAAAAAAAAGGACTTGTAATACGGCGGCCGAACTTCCCCGCATGGGGCCTCCCGGCCAACAATGCCATACAATCATTTCATTTCATTTCAGTCTCCTTATTAATTGGAATCCCTTGCAAGTACCAAAAATGTTGATTGGCATCCATGATTGAGACTGCTATTAAATTCCTGGTAGCTTGCAATTGATTGGGTCCAACTGTTGGGACTGCTATTAAATTCCTGGTAGCTTGAAATTTACGCCCCCGAAAGCTGAATTAGAGCCACAATCTGACAACTCAGTGGCGAGAAGTTTCTGACCGGCTGACTGGCGTTTAAAAGCCGAATAGAAGGAGGCGTTGGTTGCAGATTCTTAGTCGAATGAGCTCGCTATTATTATAGTAAATTTTATGTGAGCTCGTTTTAACGATATGACGGTATTTGAAATAGTTGCATGTGGATTGCAGTATGAAGCACTAAGTGAACCTATCGTTTGCTTCCCTCAGGAGTGCTTTTACTTAAGTCTGGGGACCTTGACCCGAGGAAAGATTAGAGCTTTTAGAGGTGAGGGGGATAGGTAACTCTTCTTGGGCCAATTCACACGAAAATGTGTATTAGATGGAACGAGTGGAGTGAAAGGAAAGCCCTCGCTCAGCTCAAGGTGTGAGACTATCTGTGCCGAAGATTTTTGACATATGTTATGGTGCGACATGAACCTCACGAATACCGGCCGACCTCAAAGAGTAATTGGCCTTACAGCGCGCAGGTTTCCGCTGTTGTGGATCAATATGCATCCCCTGTTCTGGTTGGGCCAGAGTGGAAAACGCAGAATATAAACTAAAAAACTGAAAGATTAGATACCTCAAACACCCAGTCACCGGGTCGTGAACCGATGTAAGCTGTTTCAGCAAATGTTTCGGCGAAGGGACTAGTTCGAGGAGTGGCTTAAATACTTATAATTTAGACGAGATCAGGATTAAAGTCTTGTCTACAACTCAGAGAAGGAGACTTCTTATAGAAAAGGAAGGAAAAGAATGAAGTTAAAAGGTCTTGGACCTAAGATCCCCAAGGAAAGATAGTCTCAAAGCGAAGTGAATAAACGGGCCCCTTCTACGCGTAAGACAGGTAGCAAGAGAACAAGGGAGGAGTCCACAGCAGAAACGTATGAAGAAAAAGCCGAGGCACGGAACAGGGTATCAGACACCAGTTTCACATTTTTAGGAAGCTCATATCGAACAGGTTGTGATGGCCTACTCCTCATGACCCTCTTTAAAAAACAAAAAGTGGGTAGGACACATGTCAAGGCCCCAAATTCAGGAACGTCCGCCTGGTCTTTATCCGTGAGAGGATTGAGCCAGTGGACTGGCTGAAGGAGATTTTACCTAAGATGTTTCCGTGACCAGACCAGCAGGGGAACTATTCACCAACGTAAAAATAGCAGTCTGGGTATCAGAATTGCTTAAGGACGCTCCCCCAGAGGTCCCGATAAACTCTAGACAGGCGGGAAAAATTCCCTGAATGCAATCCGAGAGCAAGACCTGCATCTGTATTCAAAGTTTTTGCATCTGACTTTCAGGGAAATCAAAGACATCATAGATGGCAATGGAGGCAATCTAGCAGTTGGAAGAGTTACAGATAAACCTGCCACACAGTAAGGGGACAATCTCAGTCTTATGTCGCCTTCTTGGAATACAGATGAAAGTGAACCTGGACCAAGACCCTACTTGCATAACGGGGAAAGAAAGGTAAGTAATCCTTCCTTACGAGGACAGTGCTCCTCACATGGTGTATTGCCATATAAAGAGGAGAAGTGTTTTAGATTTCCCATGCTTCCTATATCATGTCGTCTTCTGCCCCAAGTAGGTGATCATCTAAAAGCACCCAAAACTGTTTGCTTCTTAGGTTATCTCATGGTCAGTATTCTCAAAAATTCCTCGCAGTGTTATAGCGTTAGCATCCATTACCATTCAAGGCGACCGGTGTTACCGTTACAACTATTTGTTCACTAGAAGACCTTAGATCCCAAAAATTTCAGTTTCATCGCTGAGGTCAATAAACCTGCCTTTTCCGCTCTATGGAGTAATTTCACATGTTACTGCAAGGACGGAGTATTGTCTACTCTCAGAGTGGTGCAGACAGGAGAAAGACTAGAAATTAGATTTGGAGAACGTGTGGTCTTGGAAAGGCATGGTATAGCTGGAAAATCTAATTTTGCTGTCGAAAATCAGGATATCGTACAAGTGAACTAGCCTGGTTTAATGACAGGACGAAAACAGCCGAAGATGCTTTATTTCCGATATATAAAGTGATTCCTCAATAGATAGTCGACTCTCTCTACGAAAGCTGGCTATGGTACTCTGGCCGGACATATTTACTATCAGAGCATACTTGGAGGAGAATTTACGTATGTTTTACGAGGATCATAGAATATAAATTCATTCAGGCAGCTAAGCAGCTCTAAAATCTCAATAAGCACCAAAGACAGATTTAGAATCCTATGATGTGGATCCCTAGGGACTCATGCAGTAAAGATGATGAACAAGTTGACAGGTTGGCCAGGACATGCGACGTGTCAATTCATCGTACTTAAGCGTTAATAACGCGATGGTAAAATCAAAACTCCGCAGCTAGAGCAGGAAGTAATGCGTAGAATATTGGGCAAACATCCAAAAACGAAAACATGGCAATCAAATGGTGCTGAAACCACGCTTTATGAAAAGTTCTGTCATCCAGTTGGTAAAATTTAGCGCGTACTATTCACCTTTCCCTCAGCTCCGAGGACTGAAGTTCTCAGACGTCACCTTCCTCCGACCACAGCACTTCTACATCACGGTATTTGCCAAGTTCCACAGATACCATGAGCTGTGTACCTACACGACGGTCGATTTTGAAAAGGTAGGAGGATAAACAGGGGCTGGGCAAAGCAGAACTCTGCTAGAATATATTTGAAACAAGATTGTTGACTCCTGTTAGCAAATATTACAAAAGATGCTGGAAACGACTACCTTTGACGTGAATGCAGCACTGCGCTCTATCAAACTGTGTGTCACGCGTAGCAGCTGCACCTGAGGGACAGCAGCAGTAGGATTTTCAACGGACTGCTGTTCCATTCTGTGAGAAGTACAGAAGTATTTGAGTGCACCTGACACTTCAATTTCCCTCACTGGTAAAAGTCACTGAGGGAGAGATCAGGTGATAGTGGTGGCCAGGAGATTGTAGTGCAACTGCTGATATTCTTCTGGTCACAGATCTGCACTCATGAGAAGGTTGTCAAGTCTGTGTGTGCCGTTACCCCGTCTTGCTGAAGATATCCGTAGAGTCGTTCATCCTCCGTGAGTTGATCCACATATGAATTAAACAATTTCTGAAGACACCAGTTATCATTAACTATTTGTGAAAGAGTCGTATTATGACGCGGACACAAGGCACTGTATACCACGCACCAATCTTGAGATTATGCAATGGCTCCTCAAAGCCCTGAACTAGGCCTCATCTGTAGAAATAAAAGACGGAGAATCGAAATGGTTTGACTCCAAATAACTCTGAAACTAGCGGCAGAACTTAACCCACGGAAGTTCGACAGGACGTTGTACTCATGAATAACAGTATATTTGTAAGGATACTGATGCAGGTTCTTTTCGATAATGTTTAGCCACGATGGCATAAAACTAATAAATCACCAGCGTTGAGACTTCGTCGAACTTTGTTCCAAGTTTTCCTTCACTCGAGCAATGTTTTCTAGTGTTCGAACATTTTTCGAGTAGTTACAGTTTTTCTGCGATGGAGGGCCCGTTTTATGCCATTTTGCCACTAATTTTTACATAGCAGACTTCGCTGGAAATTTCACCAAAACACCTCTAGTTAGTGTCTTGCGCAGAGAGTTCCACACAATATAAATGTTGTATCTGTTCTTTCGGACATGTCCGAAAGAATAAACACCATTTTCGATCCTGCAGCCACTATGAATCAAGACACAAAACACTGACAATGCCAGTTGGCATTGGCTTAAGTCTATGATGAAAGTTGGAAACTTGTGCTGGACTGGGTCTCGAACCTTGTAAGAGGTCCGAGCAGATGTAATTTCGATGTATTGCTCATGCGCTGCCTGCGATATGCAAGGTAGAAGAGAATCTCTGACCAGAGAGCAGTGTTGACTGCAGTACGAACTGTGTAGCTGTAGCAGTAAGTTGTTGCTAGCCTGCAGTCTGCTCTAGTCTGGTCTGGTGTATCATGTTGGCTGGGCCGGTCGCGGTGCAGCGATGTCGGAGCCTGAGTATTATTGTATAAGGTAAAAAGCAGCCTCGCGCATATGTAGTAATGTCATCTCAAGTCCCATGTAAAAGTTTTTAAAATCTCGTAATAATAATCTTTCTCATAAGAAGTAACTTTTAACAACCATTCATTTCAATTTAAAGAATTTACTAATTTCTCCCATCAATGATCATCCCGATTGTTGCAAAAGAAAAATCAGTTGCTTCCTTTCATAAATGAGAAATCTATCGGCCAGCATTGCACAGGGCTGTGCCAGAAAACATTATTTTAAGAGCAGATATATATGCGTTATCCGGCGACTTCATTGAGGTAACAATTTTTCTCTTTTTTATTCAGAATGATCTTTCAGGGCCATGACGCAGCACTGCTGATGTCCAAAATTTACCAGGTTAAATTCACAGTCAATTATTGAAAAGTTATAAGTGAGCGACAATTTAATTGAGAGGTTAGTTACATTGTATTATTACCAGGTTACTGAATTTATTTATTTATTTTTTGTTGGGACGTTACACTTAATGTGAACGACGTAATTATAATTTTTTACTGTTGAGAGGTTCAGGAATTTTTCTGTTTTGAGGTTACACTAAATTAGAATCATATTTATATTATTTATTATATTTTGTGGGAAGGTTAAATGAGAAGAAATTTTTGTGGGGAGGTTACACTTGGCGACAACCGGCCAGGATCGTATTTCTTTGTGAATTTCTGAGAAGTATTCCTATATCTGCTCTTATTTGCTTAAATGTAGTTTGCATCTGGCGCAACGCATTTACTGATTTGTCACTCTTTCTTTCACAGATCATCGGCAATTTATTGCTCTTTGTTGTAATTGTGTTTGTTCCATTTTTGCTTCGTCTTTGTTTCATTTTGTGCTTAATTTTGATTTGTGAAAAATGCCGTGAAAAACTGTTAACAGTACATCGTGATGTGCAATGAGTGAAATAGCCGACTCGAATAATTTGACCGATAATACTTGCGACACTGAGTATAATAGTGATAATCGTGTAATTACAGATAACCAGTGCCTGCCGATCACTAGTATTGATTAAATCCTGATGATGGGCAAACAAATGCAATTATGTCCACAGTAAATTTAACAATTGATGACGCGGCACGTTCCGATACAATGAATGCTGCCCAGTTTGACACGCCTGATTTGCAAAATTTGCATAGTGAACAGATAAATTTTTCTCACGAAGATGAACAATATAGTCAAAATACGTCAGATTTATTTGATTCCGAGGTAGTGACCCATAGTGCACATCCGATTGGCAAACCTTTTCGAGAATCACAGAATGACCAAATGGTTACACAAAACGTGACAATTGCAGGTACGCCATCAAACAGCACAGAGAATAGAGTAGGTAATATTGGCATGGATGAAGTTATGGCATTATTGCTACAACTTAATGAAAATTTCAAACAACAAATTAATGAATCGAACAAACAACTAAATGAAAAACTAGACAGCAACTCCAAACAGTCGAATGATAAACAAGACAACAATTTCAAACAACTTAATGAACAGAACAAACAACTTAGTGAACAGATTACAGCCGTTGCCGTCCAATGTCATGATACTAAAGAACAACTACGTGAGGAAATTAAGGCTTGTGCTAGGAACAGTAGTGAAGAAATTAGATCTGTGGCACAAGAATTAAGTAATACACATGTAGCCACAACTAAATTACTTAGAGATGAAATTAGTGCAGTCGCTAAACAATGTTCTGAAAACGCAACACAGTTACGCGACGAGTTTAAATTAATGTCAGCAGAACTTTCACGCACGCTGGATGCGAAAGTAGACGCGAAGTTTGACCAACAGAACAGCCAAATTGACGAACGTTTTAATCACCACCTACAAAACAGTGAAGCGCGTACCGTAAATTTATACAGGAACAGAATAAAGCAACAAGTCATGGAAACAATTACCGCACAGAGACAGGAAGATAAGCGTAAATTGTTTGCGAAAGCAAAAACATACGTAGACAACAATATTGCTACAGTATCAGACGAAATCAAACAGTTGAACACCGAACTGCATGATGAAATCTCCGATCGTCAAACAAAAACAGACACACACACATTAGACTTTCAGACAATGACCAACAGACTTGAAAAGTTGGAACTAATACAGGATCCCGATGCCATCAAAGCAGAAGTTAAAAAATTGAACAAAACTACACGTAAAATACAAAAACAAATTAATGCTTGTGATACTAAAAACGATGATCAGGTAAAAGTACCGACTGAAAAATATGATGAATTCGCCAGTCGTATTGATGTTATTGAAAATAATAATGACACCAAATCAGACGATACGTCACCTGTTTCGTTTAATCAAATACCCGAATTCCAAAATTTACAGCAGACGATCAGTGAGATAGGTTCGTCTAATAATACATTACGTAGAAAATTGTCATCTTTACAGCACGAATTGACGGAGATGAAAAATATTTCAGCCTTTAACACATCACAGCATACGCCACTTTCCGAACATTTGTCAGACTCACACAGCCAGTATAATTTAGGTAATTTACAGAGAGTACGTGAGTTAGATTCCGAACAGTCACAGACAAACGGATTAGCATACAGTCCTGAACCTGTTCAGACATTCAGAGACGAAAATTTTGATTACAAGCAATTTTTATCCATAAAAAAATCTAAGGTATTTAAAAATGACGGAACACAAATACACCCTTTGGACTGGATACGACAATTTGCTTGTGTATTTTCTCCAGCTTGGCCTGTAATGCAGAAACTAGAATTGGATTGGATACAACAATTTGCTTTTGAATTTTCACCGTCATTGCCTGTAACACAGAAACTAAAATTTATTTGCAGCGCGTAATGGACCTCAGGGGATTCATTACGCTTGGATGAATATGTGCCGTAGCGTGCACAGGGCCCCGAGCCGTAGTAGTGCTATTTCATCTTTAGTTTTCTGCACTGCTGCCTTCTCTTTTACTATCCTTTATATCTATCAAAACAGCTCTTCAACTATCGATCTGTCTAGAATTAGAAATGAGTAAAGAAAACCCGATATGACAAGTTTTACAGAAAGCGACAATTTTCAGTAGACACTCGCGAAATAAAAAGAAATACCAGCGTAATTTTAATGAAAGACAAAATTTTAATCATCAGTATGTACAAAATTTTTAGTAATCACAGATACATTTAGGCAACAATAGAGGCTTTTCCCACAACAGCAACAAAACCAGCCGGTTAGCATACCTAACCAACAATGTAGTCTGCAAGGTCAACCAAGGTTTAATGTTTCGCCGCTTACACGTAGAGCGTCGGCTCCGCCAAATAGTAACGCACAGCAACAAGGAAATAACTACGTACAGAAAACACATCATTTCAACTCGTATCGCAACGCGCCGTATAGAAATGACTATCATGACAGACTAAAAGTAATGAGCACAATTTTCAGCGTACGTTTAATAACAGCCGGTCTTACCAGCAGCATAGTCAACCGCAAAAACAGATTATCATGAATGAACCAGACAGTAGATATCATCCAGAACGTAATACGTCAGGAAGAAATAGTAGAACAGTACAAATAGTCGATATGCCACAGCATCCTCCCGCAAATAACAGCACGTCAGAATGAATTTGACAAGATACGGTGCAGGTTACATCTTCCAGCAACGTAAGCAATACTTTTGACACAGAGAATCTTGTTCACGAAAATGTTATTACTTTTGACGACATCCGAGACACTCTTTTGTAGGAAAAACCAGTTATTCAAAAAACCATTTCCCACCCTGTCATTAAGTAAAGATTGGATCATCCAAATTTTCAGCAGTAATCGATTCTGGATCACCTATGTCAGTTATAAATGAAGAAACTTTCAACGAATGTAACAAAGACAATACCTATCCTACGTTACCATTAGGCAAAACTAAAGTAAAAGGTGAAGTATCTAATAAGGAGCAGACGTAAAGTTACAGACACACTTATCGTTTTGTATTGCAGGTCATACGTTCCACTCAAATTTTTGGATTGTTCCCTTATTGACGTTATTTTAGGTACGAATTTTCTGGTACAACATGACGCAATTGTTGACTTTCAAAATTCCTATTTAATGTTAAAGGATGAAAACGTACAACTGGCATTAGAATTTCAGCACTCTTTATCTGCAGAAGAACAAACAAGTAATCGGACAGAGGTCATTTCTGCATCACGTAACACGGACTGTCATTCCACATTGTTCACAGATACGTACGTACACAACTATAATACTCCAGACGAAGCCGACTATGACGTTATGCAAATGATTTCTGATAAAGTTAAACAGAGCAGTGCAAATACAGACGACAAACGTTCAGAGCTACGCAAAATTCTTTTACAGCAAACTCCAGTTTTTGACAACATCCCTGGTACTATGTCCGGTTTTATGTATGAATTTCAAGTTAAACAGCACGATACATTTAAAGCCAAACATTATCCTATTCCATACATTCACAGAGATCAAGTTAAGAAAGAATTGCAAGCTATGCTTGACCAAGGTATTATTGAACCGGCAGTTAGTCCGTACATAAACCCGCTCCATATTGTTAAGAAAAAGGATGGTTCACTTCGCCTCGTACTTGATTCGCGCCACATCAGTGACATTATTATTAATGAAACAGATCGCCCACAGACACTAGAAGAACTACAGAAATTTCATGGTACTGCTATTTATTCCACGTTAGATTTGAAATCGGGATTTTGGCAAATTCAGCTCCATCCGAACTGCAGAAAGTACACAGCATTTCTCTGTTTTGGTGACTGTTATCAATTTTGTAAATTACCATTCGGTTTAACTATTTCTTCAGCAGCATTTATTCACGGTTTGAATACTATACTTCCGACAGAACTTAAAGACAGAATCACAACGTATGTAGACGACATTCTTATTGCAGAAGCTAACTGGTCTGAACACAATCTGATTCTTGAACAACTGTTACAAACTTTTCGTGCACAAGGACTCACAGTTAATCTTAGCAAATCGCACTTTGCCAAAACTTCTATAAAATTTCTTGGACGTGTAATTTCAGCAGAAGGCATTGCGCCTGACACGGAAAAACTTCAAGCTTTACGTGACATTACTGTACCTACGACGAAGAAACAATTACGCAGCTTTCTGGGATTAATTAACTTTTTTGTAAATTTATTCATTACTCTACTTTAGACACCCCTAGATTATGTCAATAGACAGGTAAAAACACTATTTGGTTCTGGGATAGCCAAGCACAGTCTGAATTTATCTGAAACAAGCTTTGTTGAATGCAGCACTTTTTCACATCCGGATCTTATTAGAAATTTTTCCATTGCCACCGACAGTTCTAACACAGCCTTAGGCGTACACATTTTTCAGGAAATTGAAGAAGGCGGTAATACAGTAATTAAAAACATCGCCTTTGCGAGTCGCATTCTGTCACCTGCTGAACGCAATTATTCTGTTACAGAACTTGAAACATTATGTGCTGTATGGGCATTTACGAGATTTAGGCACTTTCTTTATGGAAGACATACGACCGTTTACACAGATCATAGAGCCATTCAGTTTTTATTTTCAGCAAAATTTACACACGACAGGTTAAGCAGACGGAAACTTTATTTACAGGAATTTAATTTTACAATTGTTCACATTCCCGGTACGCAAAATATTGTAGCAGACGCACTATCCCGTACTCTCAGCAACAATCAGCAAGACATCGCAACCAACTTCCGCAAAGCAAATTTCAGCGTCATGTACATTCAACAAGTTGCATTTGAAAATGTCATTTCGGCATCATTACGAGACATAGCACAAGAGCAGAGCAAAGACAACGTGTGGAAAGAAATTAAACACCTTTGGCAAGATAGGAATAATGTTACCATCAGAAACCATTACACTGTACGCAATAATATTCTGTATCGCCGCTCTCACCCTGACAGCAACAACTGGTTACTATGCATTCCTGTCGAACTTGTTAACAAATTAATTTGGTATACTCATTTAAGTTACGCACATTACGGAGCCAGAAAATGTTTTCTTATACTGAGACAGAACTGGTATTTTGCCAACATGGAGAAACGTATTCGACGAGTTTTAGCGTCATGTAAAATCTGCCAGAAAGCTAAATCAGACACGACTTCACATATTCCTCTGTTACATCCTATTGTACCTGTTAAATTGAGACACATGGCCGCTGTAGACATTTTTGGTCCGATTCCCAGATCTAATAGAGGTTTTTGTTACATCTTTGTCGCTGTTGAACTCACTTCGAAATTTGTTACCTTCACTCCGTTACGTAAAGCTACTGGTAAATCGATTTCGAATGCACTTGTACAACATTTTTTATTTCATGTAGAGCATGTATTGAAAGAAATTTCCGGCAATGGACCACAATTTCGATCTGCTATATGGACACGTATGTTACGAGCTAGAAACAGTTCTCCGATCTATGTATCCAAGTATCACGCTTCTTCGAACCCTTGTGAACGTCTAGTGAAAGAAATTGGTAAACTATATAGAATATACTGCCATAAAAAACATATTGATTGGGACACACACATACTCTCATTCCAGGACGTAATTAACTCCATACAAAATGAATCTGCTATGCTATCTCCGACTGTTATATTGAAAAATGTTGAACCACCTAACAAAATTAAAGAATTAGTATCCTTTCCTACATCGCGTCGACTACGCCACCATCAAATAATTGACATTGCACTCAACAACATCAAACGTGCCGCAGAGCGCCGGAGAAGACAGCAAAAACAGGTTTGTACACGCCGTGACTTTCACATTGGACAGAAGATATTAGTACGTACACACTATTTATCCAACAGAGGGAAGAGTAGATGCAGTAAATTTGAGCTTCTATACGCAGGTCCATATAGAATTCGCAGCATTCCTCACCCCAATGTAGTATACGTCGAAACTCTGAGAACCAGAAAAAGTAAAGGCAATCACCATGTCTCCAATATTAAACCCTTTATTGAATGAACATACTTTATGATTTATCACACTGTAATGCCATTTCCTGATTTTTATATGACCACTTATGCAATTATATTTATATGAACACTTACTGATGATTATCATATTTTTACTTGGCAAGTGCCCGGCAAGGTAAGGTCAGTAGGTTGCTTTTCTTGTCGTTATATATCAGACCGTGTGCATTTTCCATTTTTCGTGTATGTATGATTGATTTCCTGTTTTGTTTGTATGTACTACGAAATCTTAGAGATATAACAAACACCAGTTGACTTTGACATTTTTCGCTATGATATCTCAACATCGTGACTATTTTACATTTTTTTTGCCACTACATTATGACACTGTGTGTACATTTTTTGCACTTGAAAACCGTCTATGTTTTTGACCTAATACGTTTTCTGTCATGCTATGCTGTATGATTAATTGTATCACTAGAAACAAGTTTTTATTTAATGAGTATATGATTTAAATGCAAGATATTAATCCTTATTCATCATTTTCAGAAAGCAATAACGTGTAAAAGAAATAACTTACACAAACCACAGTGGATTACTATGAAACGGGAATTTCACCATCAGAATGAAGGAAAGAAAATGCAATATCTTGTGACGAAGAGTAAATAGATCAGAATTAACAAGCATTAACAAGAATATACTATACACATCGTATGATAGCAGTGTTAACTAATTATTTTTCTTTCAGAATACGAGGCGATTGATGCAGGCTGTCAGACAGAACTACGAATCTTAGTTTTAGTGATGAAATATGCTAGAAATAAGAAACTCTATACTATGAATAGTCGTATGAAGTAAATGGTAATATGAATAATGAATAATGAAGTGTCTCTTTTGCAGATGATAATGAATGATGATGAATAGTTATATGAAGAATATGCTAATATGAATAATGAAGTTTTTCTTTGCAGGTGATGATAGTAATGAAGTAAATGGTAATATGAATAATGAAGCTTTTCTTTCATAAGGATTCACAAGAAATGGAATAGTAGCGTGGCATAATACGCACGTGTGGGTTGATGCAATTCCTCTAGCAGTCATAGAAATAAGGCTTCAGGATCAACCCAGTATAAGTGTAAGGCCAGGAATTGTCGATGACAGACTCATAGGGCCATACACTTCACCAGGTGAACAGGTGCTGTGTACCATCGATTTCTCCGCGATTAATTACCGGCGCTATTGGAAGACGTTACATTTGCTGAAAGACAACGACCGTGGCTTATGCACGACAGGGCTCCAGCCCGTTGTGAACGGATCGCGCGGCAGTATCTCATTACAACGTTTCAGGGGCTATGGACTTGTCGAGGAAGGCCTCTCCTTTCACCGGACGTCAATCCTTTGGGTTTTGGACTATGTGCAGACGTATTAGGAACGTGCCACCAGTGCATGTAAAACAGTCGGAAAGGACATGGAGTATTACCTATAATGGCTAGTACTATTAACAATAGGTGGAAATGTGAGGACAGATTGGCTCATATCTCAAGACATATTCGTTTCCAGCCATATTATTGTATGGAAACGGCAAAAACACAGAATTACCATGCGTTGGTATTCAAAACAGCCTCCAGTCCTTTCGGAATGCATAAATACTGGCCTTGTTTGGCTTTCAAGGAAACCTTATACTATTCTTACTGCAAAATAATGGCCAGTTCAGGGAGCAGTAACTGAATAGGTGGATAGCGGTCATGTACCCTTCTTTCACTAGTAGACCACAGACTCAATAATACTGCAGTCATTTGACTGTAATGGCCTTGGAGAATGCGACAGTTCGTCCTCGTGCTCACGAAACCAGTTCTGGACCGTGCAGACTGCGTGAACGAGGGATTTGTCGTCTTTGAAATCTGCATGACCATTGGGAACAAGCATTGAACCATGGGATGATCCTAATCAGCCAAAATGGTCACTTAATGCTTGGCGGTAACGCGACCTTCCAGAGCAACCTTGGGAGTGATCGAATACCACAATATGACTGTCCAAAAATCATGGACCAGCAAGTATCACACTTGAACCTAAATTCAGACAGAAGCCAGAAACTGTGTGAAACGAGGCTGACCCTTCCGAATGACATTGTTCCATTGGTTCAAAGTCCAGGTTTTAAGGCTTCGGCAACACGTTTTACTATTTTGGGTATTTGCATCACCGACGCGTTGCTTTGGAATTCCGGCTCGCTCTATAGTTCGCAGCTTATGGATCTCGTTTTGCTTTTTAGAATTATATATTAATACCTTCAGCTGCCGACGGGCGTTGATATATATCAACGGGGACAGGTTAAAATGTGTGCCCCAACCGGGATTCGAAACCGAGATCTCAAGCTTACATGGCAGATGCTCTATCGATCTATTTTTTTTTAATCTCATTTTGTTAGTCTTCGTTCGTTTTATCTGCTCGGGGTGGACGTCTCAAGACACCCGTTTCAGTTCGTCGTTGATCCATTAACTCAGTTTTCTTGTTACAGAGGGCAAACTAACCTGTGACCGAACACGCTGAGTTACCGTGCCGGCTGCGTGGCAGACTTGTCCCGTAAGACTTCGGGTAACATGTGTGCAACCGCACACAAGAAGAAAGTCATAGCCGGTATTGCCAGAACGATATACTTATATGGATATGACACCATTGATGACCTGCAGCCGTCTAGAACAAATCAGAATTATATATTAACACCTTCAGTTGCTGAAGGGCATCACCGTTGATATGTATCAACGCCCGCCAGCAGCTGAAGCTATTAACATATAGTTCTACTTTGTTCTAGACGGCTGCAGGTTATCAATGGTGTCTGTTCTTTCGGACATATCCGAAGGAGCAGACACCATATCCATATATCGTCTTCTTTTGGTGCTGACTTCCCTCGCGAGTTTAACATTCAGTTGTGCAGTGACTTACCCATTTATCGCCCTCTTAATTTTCGTCACATTCCTCTTCAGTGAGCATCCAAGCACAGTACTCTTTTGACCACGTGGAACATGTAGTTGTGCAGTGACTTACCCAATTTTCGTCCTCTTATTTTTCATCACATTCCTCTTCAGTGGCCATCCACCGATACACTGTTTTGACCACGAGTAGATTTGCACTCGCTAACAAAACCACGGTTCGGTAGTTTTGATAAAGTATATGACTGACGTAGTAAATGGTAGGCTTACGGTAGTATTTCTAGCAGTGGTAGGGGAAGAAAGGCAATTGACTGCATAAGAGAGAAACTTTGAGCCGACGAATTCTTTGTTTGTTTGTTTGTTTTTATTCTTTCGCACGTAATTAGAATCACACGGTGTTCAGTGTATTTCATAGACTTACAAAATATAAATTTCATTTCATAAGTAATCCAGATTAAGTGATTGCGTAACATCTATGCGTATACGTGAGCAAAGACATTACTTTTGATGCAAGTAAAGTTTATATGCACAAACATAAATATCTACATAATTATTGCTATTGTCGTCTACTCAATACAATGTTAATCAATGCGAAAGCTGTTTATGAAAAACAGGAACATGTTTCAAGTAAGCTCGACGAAGTATGTTTGATATGTGCCTGTTTTGGAGTTTTCTTTTAATTTTAACTTGTTTTTTGAGGAACTCCCGTTGTCTAACGGTATATAAGGAATCTGTATTTTTATGTTTTTATTTTTACTGAAACATGGCTCTGAGCACTATGGGACTTAACTTCTGAGGTCATCAGTCCCCTACAACTTAGAACTACTTAAACCTAACTAACCTAAGGACATCACACACATCCATGCCTGAGACAGGATTCGAACCTGTGGCCGTAGCGGTCGCGCGGTTCCAGACTGTAGCGCCTAGAACCGCTCGGCCACTTCGGCCGTCTACAGAAACATGCCTTTGTTTCGTGTTACAATTTTAAAATAAATTTCAAGTTGCATATAAATACTGTTTATCTGTAAGTAACAGAGAGCAGAGAAACTACGTAGAGCAAAATTGATCCGTAGATTACGTGGCCTTTTCTGTATCCTCGCTCAGTTTCTAGATCTTTCGCTGCTTTCGGTTTCTAGGGGAATCAAGTAATCTGTCGACAACCTTTTAGGTGGGCAACCACAGCTATGAGTATTTCTTGGGTATTAATAACCGCTTCAGCTGTGTTTTGGTCCTTTATTAGTGTACCACTACCGGTTTCGCTGCGTTAACAACGAATGTTGGGAAAAAAGATCCCGAGGTCGACTGCTCTAATATTTTAATCATATGTCACCGGAAGATGTGACTTTAACGCCACAAAACCTATAGTGGTTCAGTAATAAACGACCAAAATACGGCTAAAGCGGTTATTAATATCAAAGATGAGTCTAGTAAGACACTGATCGCATGCTTAAACATAGGGTTTGAAATGAGGTAATGGTAGATATGTGTGTAACGCACTTAACGTAGGCGTAACGCGACTACGATCTAAACTGACCAAGGCTACTGGGAAAACGATCAAAGTCTACACTCAGTCATGGTAGTCTGCTGTAGCCAACGATAGTTTTACACCTCCAACTACGAATGACACCTGCAATGTATTGAGCACATTGCACGAGTGTCATTCGTGATGAAATGTAACACCACAACCCGCAGGCTTGGTAAGCACCTGCATTTATGTTGAAGCATGCATTTCGCTCTTCTCTCCTACGCCAGCAGGTACTTCTCTCCTAATGCAACCTCATGCACGAACGTGAGACTCTTTTTTTTTTTTTTTAAAAAAAAAAAAAAGAAATAAAGAACGAAACCCTATATGTGCAGCGCACCAGCGAACAATCGACTGCTGCTCGACGACAAACGTGGCGGTGAAGTGTGATGATGAAAGACTGCGGAACGTGCAGTCACATATCAAGCGTAACTGTTACAATAACGCTGCCTCGCACGTTTCGTGTATATTGAAAATTTAGTGTATATCTCAGTTTGCCATCTGGGTCGGTGGTCGCATGTGAGTGCATAATAATCGGAAAGCGAGAGCAGCGCGGCGTGTCGGCGGCCCCTGCGTGCCTGCGCACACCTTGCCCGGCTCAGGTGCAGCGCGGCGTGATGGGTGGTGCGGCACACGTCACTGGTTATCGCGATGCCGTCACCGGCAGCAGGAGCAGCGGCGGAGGCAGCGGGGGCAGCGCTGGCTCAGCGCCCGGGGTGCCTCGTCAGCGAGCCCGGTGCATTCAGATAGGCCCGGCAGCTGTTAACTAGCTAGTGTGCCGCCGACAGGAAGCGGCGGGGCAGCGCGGCCTAAACAAGCCGTCGTGCGCGAGCGGGGCTTCCTCAGGTCCTTAGAGTCACAAAGCAGTGCGGTTCCATCTCACACTGCACACAGTGACCGTAATCTGGAATCTCAATGAGCACGTCGCACCAACTACACTGCTGGAAAAAAAAAAAACAAAATGCAACACTCTCAAGGACAAGGTCATGTTATTGGCAATTATGTGACAGGTAATTCAATATTGTAGGAGCAAACGAAAACAAACTCGGGCCAAGCGGAACACGTCGCTGTAAGGGATGTCCAGCCAGTCGCGTAATTACAGAATGTACCGCTCTCTGGCGGCAGAGCAGCCGTGTTATTTCACATGTATGCGATCGGAAAGGAAAAGGTGACGAATGGCATTCCACGATAGATTCTCCCAGGTATCTTGCAGCTTGAAACCTGGTAGTCAGGAGAAGGCAGGATTCGTTTACGATTCTGGATGGGGCCGTAATCAGTTACTATTGGTTGCCTTTTACAGTTACACACAATTTATTTTAAACAAGTAATTACAGACTCAACAATAAATAAAAATACCACACTATATTAATGAAGGAATTGAAACTTCCCCTTTGAACAACTTATACAGGACTGTCCTTAACTTGACACACAATATTTTGTTAGCGCAACGCAATCTGACTTTCAAAAATCCCTACAAAAGAATGGCCCTGACTGACATTAAACTATACCTTTCACAAATCACTTACCTCACAAAAATCTTCGCTGCTCAAGCTACTGCAATACAGCGAGCGCCACTACTGCCAGCTAAATAAAAGATTCAAACTATGGAAGGCACTAACTACTGATAGGGATAGTTAGCAAATGAAAGATTTTAATACAGAACAAACAATATATTTACCTTGATATCATCATATATAAATATAGCAGTTCATGACAAATTACAAATCTCCGCCATCTCTCTCCCCACATCCACCACTGCTGGCGGCTCACCTCCAACTGCGCAACGCTACGCGCTGTTCACAGCCAGCTGCCTAACACTACAATGGCGAGTATTACAACAATGCAAAGCAGCCACAGACTGCACACAGCACAGCCAGTGATTTTCATACAGAGGTGGCGTTACCAATAAAAAAACCTAAACAGCCTACTTACATAGCCCCCATGCTCCCCACAAAAAAGTTTTACAAATTTTTTTGGGCACTGGCCAATACATATTTGTTAAAATTTTTTTCACAATTACAATAACAAAGAAATCAAAGGCACACACTTATTGATACAATGTTGGTCAAAAGCTAAAATTTTCTCACAGTCCATAAAGACAGTCCTGATTCATCACAGTAAAATTACAGTGTTTTTCTTTTTTTTCAAAGTCTGAACAGTAAAAGAGAATGCACACAGAAGTAGTGGATTTCCATGCAGTCTTGAAGAAGTAGTGTCCTTCCATCAGAAAGACAGTGCTGACTCTTGACATGCTGACAGGTAATGGGCCACAACATAGCAAACCCACATCAGAGTCATTCAACGTTTTGAAGAGTATTGGTAGGTCATCACAGAGCAGACCCACTGTAGTCCTGGTAGAGATTACGGTATTGGTGGGCCACCAGAGGTGCAGACCCACTGCAGTCCTTGTAGAGATGATGGTATTGATGGTTGATGTAGACCCACTGTAGTCCTTGTAGAGATAGCCAACAGCCATCTGTTGTGACTGTGCAGGTGCACAATCACCATTGAAGAGTCTTGCGGATAATATAGCAAGTCCATAAACCACCACTTGTGCACTCACAAAGTTTTCGAAATTGTCCTTAGAACCAGCAATGCTGTTATCCAGTCCCTTGCTGAGTTATTAACACACGTGCAAACACTAACAGTCCCTACTTCTCACATATTGTCCATATACTATGACCAACAGAAACGTGTGCAATGAAATGTAACTAACAAGTTAATAATATCATGAACTGGTGACAATTACAATTTAATAACATAAGAATACCATTACAAAGGTACAAATACATCATTAAAGAACATAATAATACAGATAACATTTGTAGTACAGGCTTTACAAAAGAATCGAAATAACATATACATCAGTGTTACAGGAATTATGACATGAGTACATACATAAAAGATCACAATAACTTTTGAAATGTCAACTTCACACATGAGCATTAAACAGAACAGAATTAATAATGTCTAACATCTTTACAAAGTAAATAACATATTATTAATGCCAATTATATTCGAGGATAACAGTATTCCTCATCATAGTGAATGTAGCTTAATATTAAAAGAAGAAAAAATTCTATGAAACTACACAGAGACAGGAAGAAAACAAATACACAAGGGTACACAAACACATAGTGGGATAACACCAATAGGAAAGGACAGGGTTCGTTTTCAGTGTAACATTTGGTACTGCAGTCCAACCCAAAACTTCATATATCTTTCCTCTTATTTCATCCTTTGCTTCCACCAAAGAAATTCTATCTAAGCATGCTTTCTGTATTTATATGTTCACACATTTCTTACCTCAACATTTATTTCCAAGAAAATCCTACCTAAACCTGTTTTCTCAATGCATTTCTTCCAATTCATCGCAACTCATTCTCTTAGAGGCTACCCCCTCTTAAGCTAACTTAAATCTACTGAGCTCAGATGCTAAACTAAGGAACGAGGCAATGCAGCAGCACAAAATAAGTAACACAAACAACAATGACCAAAAAAATGGAAAATTCCAAAGCAAGCTACAGTAAATCTAAATTACCAAGCAATGCAACATTACAACTAATTGAGCCAATGTGCAGCAACAAAAAATAAATCTGGCTTAGCAGAGTAACACAAATTAAAGTTCAGTAGCACTATGCCTGGCAAACAGCAGCTTATATCTAAACATGACATAGCTCAAGCAGAAAAAATAGTACACTAAAGATAACAATGTAGATAAGGGAAATGTATAATCACATCTTAATGTCTAAGTAATTAAAGTGGTGCACCACTACAACTTATTGTAAAAGAAACATTACCATGTACTTGAAAAGAAAATTATGTGTTACTGTTACTAGTTCCTTCTTATTGTTCTTTCCTTTCCAAGTGCTCCTTTTTTGAAGAATGTGGATCATAAAATAATTATTTAATACATCTGTTGACAGAAAGTGTTCACATTAGCAAATGCATTTCATTTTATAAAAGCAATGCTGCAACACAGCTGGAAACCAGATATCAAATGAAATAAGCAACTATGAAAAGCAAAGCATAAAAATATCATTCAGTAGTCATGTGACATTTCGTAAGTTAGTAGAAATTCTCTCAACTCTCATAGAAAGACGCTTGTCATAATCAGGTGTGCAGATGTAAAAATATTTCTTGTCATTTTATTAGGCATTTCAGTAAATATCAGAAAGTATGATATGTTTCCAAGTAATCAGCGTGTCAGATTTGCGATGCTTTCTCTAAAGGAATGACAATGGCCAGGATAATGGCCTCCCTTTTTTTTCTGTGCTCTGAAAGGCACGCGCTAATGGCTTTTTCTCCAGGCGTCTGACACAGCTGGGTGCCCACGACGCATTACGTGCAGGTGGTCACTTAATTTTCTTACGGAAATATTTACGACAACAGTTTCCGCTACAGTGGCAGTCTCATATAAAAATATTTCACAGGTCAAGAATTAGCGTTGCAAATCTGTAGAAAGAAAACCCTATAAATATAAGTGTCCAAATAAAATATTCGTCAGCATTGTGATACAGTCACGCATTTACGCACATTTCATAACTCTTAAAGTATGATTCTTGGTTTCCAACATACTTCTTATTCCTCATATACGGTAGCATCATCTTATTGATCATAAAGATACCTCAACAGCATAGTACACATCGTCGTCGTAATAATAACATCATAACACCTCAGTCAAATCTCAAAAACGTCGTAGCTTTCTGTAATAATTTCAAAACCTAAAAAAAATTCTCTGCTCATTTCAATAGTGTCATCTACCTCAAAAGTACTTTAAAAATCATGAATCCATACCAAATATGTCATTCAAAGCTCTCATAGTATCACAATGATTCTGAAAAAATATGAACAGTTTACAAAGTACAGACAAAATACAGTTTCATAAGTGTGAAGTTATCCAACTGTGTAATTACGTAAACATCTGTCACTGATATAGTAAAATAAATGTTTGTCTCTCTCAGTTAAATGATCAGATAGCTGTGTAATTTGTGTGTTAGAGAAATATGGTACCGATGTGTAAAGTTGTATAAGCAAATACCATATTAGCTAGGGTTCCTTGTGGTTGCCACACACATGGTACACAAAGTAAGCATGTACCCCCCTGAGGATTAATGTAATTATACCCTCAGGTGTTACAGATTACAGCAATGGAATGAAATGTATCACGGAAAACTTTCTTTGTAATTCAAAAATCTTGAAAAATAAATGGTTTAGGTACAAAATTAATCACTCAAATACGTGTGCTGTAGCGCTAAATGTGCGTCTTGTTGCAACATAATCTGTGTGGAAGTGTCGTAGTTATCGTCCTCCGAAAGCTAAGTTCTGCAGAAGTCAATGTACTTACCTCATAATACACAAAAGTGAAATGCTTTGCGTATAAATGTCTTAGTTATTACGCTTATTGCCGTGATGAGGAAAGTACTTTGCTGTAACGTATTGTTGTGCTACGGGAAAGGCAGTCTCATTGTAGCTATACCACAAAAGTTACTACTAAAACCTGTTTTACTTTCCAGAATAAAACAGAAAACTGTGCAGATATAAAACAGAAACACTGCAAAAGCAACATTGTAAATTGTCACTCATTAGTAGCGTCGTGATAAAATCGTGTAGTTGTCACATAAACTAACCACTGTGTCGTCTGGTATCTCACAGAAAGTACTTTAAATCCAGAATATATTTTCAAGTAAACCAAAATGTTGCATTAAAATCTCATTAGCAGTACTGGTAAATGTTCTAAGTATGTAAGCCTTATAGTAGTTCCTTAATCGTGCAACTAACAAGCAAGAATGTACAAATACAACACTGTGTCGTCTGTTCACTATAACAATGGATTCGTAATTTCTTGTTTAAAAATGTTCCCTAGGTTCTAGACTGGATATTTAACTTCAAACATTGTTGTATGTTAGCAGTTTCTTAAGTCTAACACAGCATACTAGTAATGTAAAGTGAAAAGTTTTATGGCAATGACAAAGTTAAAAAGCAGATTATCTCTCAATAAGCGGTTTTACATGTGAAGTGTGGTGCAATCCTTTACTCTTCATAGTACTCAGAGTTTGAACTTGAATGCAATTGTCAGGCGGTATACGTCGGTAAAGAATACTGGAATTTTTTCTCAAGGTTAGCGTCTATGTTATTTTTCTCTGAGCCACCTTGCGCACGTGGGTGCCTGCGGCGCGAGTCATTGTCTGTCTCTTTGTTGGCGCGCGTCGTTGTTGGGATTTGGAGACCTAACTTCTACAAATTCGCCGTGACGAGAGGGCCCTGCTCTGTTTGAATCCCGCCAGTTCTGATGCAATTCAGGTCTGTCGTTACGATCATATCGTCTGTCGTCATGTCGGTAGATTCCATAGTTTCTTTCTTGTCGGTCACATGGTGGAGACTTTCTCCCTGAATCGTAACTGCGCGCTGGTCCGTTGCGTCTAAAGTTATTCTGTCTCCCTTGATAGTATTTATTTTGATTCCCATATTGTCTGTTTCTCTTATTGTCTCTGTGATAGTCATTACCACGGAGAGGTGATCTTCCCCTGTAGTTATTACTACTCTGCCAACGGTTGTCATACGGGTGGTGTCTGTTTTGGTCACGATTTGTGTTGTGAGAATAGCCTTGTCGCGTCCAGTTATTATCGAGGAATTGTGACGGATGTGACCTGTAATTGTTGTGTTCCTGTTTCCGCATTCCGCGATTGTCAGTGTCAATTTCCAATTCTTGTAACAGTCCCTGAAAAGCTTCAATGTCGTCTTTGCAACGTCCTGCCAAAATAATGTGTCGTAAATGTTCAGGCAATTTGATTAAGCAAATGCGGATAAGTTCTGAGGGGCTGTATGGGTTTGACAGGTACTGATTCTTGTGCAACATGTCTTCAAAATATTTCATAAGACTGGAAAATTCAGATTGTTCGAAACGTTTCATCATTATGATGCTTTGTTTTACTCGGTCTTGTGTGGCCTGAGACCAATATGCTGAGAGGAAGGCATGATAAAATTCTCCTTCACTGTGACAATCGTGAATGACCGATCGCATTCTTACAGCTGGTTCATTCTCTAAGTAGCCACACATAAATTCTAATCTGTGTTCTAACGACCAGTTGGGAGGAAAACAATGAGAGAATTGATGAAGCCATGCTTGTGGATGAATGTCGTTGCCTGAATTCTTAAATGTTTTGAATTTACGTGTAGTAATGAACAGCTTATAGTCAAAGTCATCATGTCGGCGAGTAGTATATCGGTCATTGTTAGGTCGTGTCGGCCGTTCCATCTCGAAATTCGGTGCACATTGCCAATTTCTTTCATAACTTCCGAAATGCCCTGTGTTATTATTTTGCGGCTTTTCCGTGTTTCTAAGTCCCTCTTCCCGTGTTGGAGCGCGAGTGTCCCCTGAAATACGTAATTCTTGTATTACCTGTGTCAGCTGATCTTGTACTTCCCGGATTTCTCTTTGGTGTTGTGTATTAATTTGATTCTGATTTTGTTTGAATTTTCTTATTTGTTCATACTCTTCTGTGTCAGTGAAGGCTACAGGTGTTGTGTTATTCAGATCATCATCTACCTTTGTAGATAAGTTAGTGACCTGATCCGAAAGTTCGGCTACTTTCTCCGTTAGTTTACTTATTTCTTCAGTGTGTTTTTCTGAACCAAGTTTCAGAGTATCTACTATGTCCTTAAAGTTTTCCTGAGTTTTTGCAAGTTGCGTAACCGAATCGGTAGATGCAACTGAGTCAAATTTAGCTTGCAAGGTCTCATGATTTTCATGAACAATAATTTGCAGTTCTTTTATGGCTGCTTCGTGATTCTGTAATACATTTTCATGCCGCGAAAAAATAGGTTGAAAATGCTCACAAATTTGAGTTTTTACGTCATTACAGACTTTTTGACATTTCGATTCAATGTTATGTAACTCAGTAGTTAAATCTTCACGTGTTTGTTCAAGAGTTTGTTTCAATGAGTCTAACTTTTTAAGATTTTGTTCCACTGTGTCTAACTTTTGCTGTGTTTGTCTCTGATTTTGTTCCATTGTGTCTAACTTTAGAAGATTTTATCCCATTTGTTTCTGATTTTGTTCAAGCGTTGTGTCTAACTTTTGTAGCTTTTGTCCCATTTGTTGCATTAACTGTAATAACAATGCACTGGTGTCTGAAACATGTTCCTCAGTGCTTTTCGGCAGTGAATTTGCACCGGCAACATTCACATTTTGACAAGCGGAAAACGTGTCTTGACTCATTTGGGAAAACGGTGAGGACGCAAAACCTGAATCTACAGTAATTGCAAAATTGTGTCCTGTCATTTCGGATTCCTGAGGCGAGTTGTTGCCGACCGATCGATCGATAATGCTTCCCTCTTCACTAATTGTTTCACTGCCTACACCATTGTTTGCCGCCCGCTCCATTTCCCTATGCACAATTACCAAATTACTACTTTGAACATCAGTTAATTCATTACTCGGTGGCGCTAACACACTGCTTTCATTTTCACTGTCATTTCTCAATTTACTTTGGAGCCTAGTATTACGTTTTTCACACGCCATTATTGTCACAGTATTTCACACGACAACACAGAAAAACACAATTTGAAGATCAATAATAAGAGAACACATTAACATAGCACTGAAAATAATATCTAGTTAATTGCAGCTGCGAAATACTTGGTGCAAATCTACATGCATACCACAACTGTTTTACTGTACAACAATGAAAGACTGCAACTACAAAGGAGATTTTCTCTACAATTACGCGCTAGCAATAAACAAAATCTACACTAATTACACAAACTACAACAAAAAATCAGAAGATTCCAGTGAGGTATCCTTGGCTAAGGGTCGACATATGAAACTTCCCCTTTGAACAACTTATACAGGACTGTCCTTAACCTGACACACAATATTTTGTTAGCGCAACACAATCTGACTTTCAAAAATCCCTACAAAAGAATGGCCCTGACTAACATTAAACTATACCTTTTACAAATCACTTACCTCACAAAAATCTCCGCTGCTCAAGCTACTGCAATACAGCGAGCGCCACTACTGCCAGCTAAATAAAAGATTCAAACTATGGAAGGCACTAACTACTGATAGGGATAGTTAGCAAATGAAAGATTTTAATACAGAACAAACAATATATTTACCTTGATATCATCATATATAAATATAGCAGTTCATGACAAATTACAAATCTCCGCCATCTCTCTCCCCACATCCACCACTGCTGGCGGCTCACCTCCAACTGCGCAACGCTACGCGCTGTGTGTGGGATGTCGGATGGGTTCTGGACCCCTTATTTGTTTCGAAGGACCGGGACTGATTGAAGCCCATACCTTCTGTCTGAGATGTGGGGATTGGAATGATGGGTTTGGAGTGCGTCATGAGTGATGTTGCATGATAAAGTGGTAGGATGATAAGGGATGTGTTTGATAATGAATTGAGTAGTGTTTCATGACTGAATGTTAGTCGGATTGTTTGATTTTTAGACGTGAAATTGGCGCGTGAGCGTCATTTTCGGGTATTTTGCTGTGGGGTTGTCGGGAATGATTCCTAGACTTCTGATGGTTGGATGATTAGAAATGGAGGCTGAGGCAAAGAATTTTTCGGATTTTGTTTTGATGAGTTGCGAGATTGGCTCGATGTTTGCCAAGAGGTACAGGTGTCTGTTTGGCAAATAGCGGGACGCATTTAGTGCCAAGCGCAAGAATCTGTTTTGCACTGCTTGAACTTTTTTGATGTTCTTGTTTGAAGCCAGTGACCAGAGTTCTGAACCGTATAGTATGGATGGTAGCACTACTGACTTGTATAGTTTTAACTTGGTATTTACTGATAGTCCTTCTCCTTTGAGGAGGGGGTATAATGTACATATGTGCTGTGACCCTCTGTTACAGATTTGGGTGACATGTTCGCTGAATGTCAGTCTTTTGTCAAATGTTATGCCTAAGTATTTTACATGATCATTCCATTCTAAGTTTACGTTGTTAAATCTAATGGCTATGTTTGGGCTCATTCTCCTGTGGGTGAACATAATAGCCTGTGTTTTGGCACTATTTATGGTTATCTTCCACAGGTTAGCCCAGTTCTGGATTAATTGTAGGTGATCCTGGAGTTTCCTGGCGATGAACAGTAAGTTTTTACTGCTCCTGTACACCGCAGTGTCGTCAGCAAACAGTGACAGGTGGCCCCCTGGTTGCTTTGGTACGTCATTTGTATAGTGAGAGTAGAGAGCTGGGCCCAATACTGAACCTTGGGGCACTCCAGCTTCTATTTGTCTGATGTTACTTTGGGCACCTGATAGTCTTACATAAAAAGTTCTGTTCCTAAGGAAGGATGCCAGGATTTGTATGATGTGTTTGGGACAGCCTTGTAGGTTGAGCTTGTAGATAAGGCCCTGGTGCCAGACCTTATCAAAGGCCTTCTCTATGTCAAGGAAGACTGCCCCTGTGCTGTGCCTGATACTTCGAGCTCTGCATAGTTCGTCAGTCAGTCTCATCGATTGGTGAATGGTGCTGTGTTCACCCCTGAAGCCGAACTGTTCCTGTATGATGATGTTGTTTTCTGTGCTGAATTTCTGGAGCTCCTTGTAGATGAACCTTTCTAGGACTTTCCCCAAGAAACTCAGTAAGGAAATTGGTCTGTGGTTCTGGGGGAAAAGGTGGTCCTTATTTGGCTTTGGTATGGTTATCACCTTAGCTTGTTTCCAAGCCATGGGAAAATACTGCAAGGTTAGGCAAGCGTTGTAGATTGCTGTTAGAAACTCTAGTGCGTTTTGAGGTAGATGTTTCAGTTGAAGAGGTAGGATGTTGTCTGGTCCAGGCGCCTTTTTGTTTCCTATGTTTCTGAAGCATGTTCTGACTGTTTCAGAGTCGACTGGTGGAAATGTGGTGTCGCTTGGGGTTCTGAGTATTCTGTTGACGTGTCTTATGACGTGTTCCTCGTGATCATCGCTCTCGTCATCCACAGCTGCCGGCGTGGTGAATTGTAGTTCGAGAGTGTCGGCCATTGTTTCAGCCTTATCCTCCGGTTCGTAAACGATTCCGTTCCTACCGTGGAGTGGCTTATTGTCAACTGGTTTCCCCTTTCTGGTTTTGACAAGTTTCCAGAACTTTTCGGTGTTGTTGTCTGCATCGCGTAGAACATCTCCCCAGGTGGATTCTCTAAAGGCCTGAAGTTCTCATCTGACTCTTCTGGCGAGTCTGTCGGTTCTGGCTCGGTCTGCTGGGTCCCTAAGGGTTTGCCATCTCTGGCGGTGGTATTTCTTTTCTTGCAGTAAGTCTTGGATGTGCTGAGGGAGAGCATTTCTGGATGTGGTGTGGATTATAGCAGTAGTGGCTTTCTTCCCGCTTTCTACTATGATTTTGCTGATGTTTTCTACTGCTGTGTTGATTGCTCTCCTTGTGTGGAGCTGAGGAATCTCCGGTGTTTTTCCCTGAACAATGTTGTTGAACGTTTCCCAGTTTGTGTGAAACGATTTAATAGTTCTGGTGTCGAACTGCCTTGCCGGGTTGTCATCTAATGTCATTAAAACTGGATTATGATCTGAGTCCAGATCATTTACCACGGTAATGGTGGCCTGGTGTCTCAGGTTTTTGCATATAAATATGTCCAGTATGTCTGGTCTGTGTGTCGAGTAGTATGGGAAGTGAGTAGGGGTGTCTGGCGCTAGGACTGTTAGGCTCCTATGGTTGTCCAGGTATTTCCGTAGTATTCTTCCATTGGTGTTGGTGGCCCTGCAGTTCCATGTGCCATGTTTGGAATTTAAGTCCCCACCTATAATGATATATTCGGCCATGTTTGTCAGGTCAGTTAGGTCTTCAGGTTGTATATTTGGTTTACATGGAGGGTTGTACACAGCGATTAGGGTGGCTGTTTTCCCCTCTATTGTCGTTTCTACTGCTGTGGCTTCTGCTCTTCTGAGTCTTGGCGTGTTTAGTCTTCTGTGCGGCAATCTGTTTTTGACTAACACGGCTGTACCGCCCCCTTGCCGGTTTGGCCTGTCGGTTCTGTACATTCTGTAGTTCCGTACTTTAAATTTATCATCTGGTGTTAGGTGCGTTTCTGTAATTAGTGCCACACCAACGTTGTATGAGTCAAGGAATTCTTGGAGGGTATTCCTTTGAAATAGAATGCCATTGGCATTCCAAGTCATGATTGTGCTTCTTTGATTAAGGCCCGAGAAGACTGACAACTGCATGGCATATAATCGTGAATTTTGAGATCGGATCAGCAGCTTGCCTTAGCTGGGCTGCTGTGTTCTGAATTGTTCCCAGTATTTTTGGGACGTTGAACTGATTGATGAGGCCGAGAATTTCTTTTACATCTGTTCCCAGGCTTGCGATTCCAGGGAAGGGGGTGTTGGCTCCTCCGTCTTGCGCGGTTGGTGCCTCGTTCTAGGCCGCTGAAGTCGGTGCGTTTGCCGGATTTTGATTTGTCATGGTTTGTCGGCGCCATAGATTTGGCCAGCTTTTCCCGGTCATCGCAGGTACTGGTGGTTGTTTAGTTTGATTCATGGCTGTGGTGGAGGCGTTTTTTCTCTCCTCCCTTTTCTTGAGAATTTCTAGGTAAACTGGGCATTTTTTGAAATTTGCAGTATGCTCTCCCTGGCAGTTGTAGCATTTTGGTTTTTCTTCCCGTTTCTTGGTGCAGGTAGCGGTCGCATGCTGTTTGCCGCATTTTACGCAGTTTGGTTTTAGATGGCAGTTCCTGGCGCCATGATTGAAACCTTGGCAGTTGTGACATTGAGTTGGGCCTTTGGGGGCCCTGTATGACTCTACAGTCACTCCGAGGTGAAGGAGTGACTTAAGTTTGTATACTTTTCTGCCTTCATCTGAGTTTTCCAGTTCTACTATGAAGTTTGGTCGTAACCTCCTCTCCGTGGCGCCTACGTCCAGGATGGACATTTGGGTGACCTTGTGTACTGGGAATCCAAGAAGGGAGAGCTCTTCATGTACTAGATTTGGTTCCATGGTGACTAATAGTTTCTTTATCACCACCTTTAGGGGTCGTTTCTGGTTTATTTCGTGAGTGTAGAACGGTATGTTTTCGTTCTTCAGTAGCGTGCATAGGGCATTGAAGTCCTTCGCTTCGCTGAATTGATATGTTATTCTTCCTCCCCTGGAGTGAGACTTCAGCGTTCCACTGAGGGTCGGTTTGATCACCTGAAGGATTTTGGTGTAGCTTTTCGTGTCAAAGACTACTATTGGTGGCACATTGAACTTTGTCCTTTCCTTGTTTGGAGGGACTGCATTGTGGCCTGGGTCATTGTCAGGAAGTTCGCTAAAGCGGTTTTGGGTTGGTACTTGTGGTTGTACTGATTCCGCTTCCATGGTTTCGTCTACATTGGGTGCCTGTTCAGAGTCAGAAGCCTCGATCTTCCGCTTTGAGTCAGATGAACCCTCTGCCTGGCTTGTGTCGCTTTTGCGCTTAATTTTTTTTTTGGGTTTTTGATCGTTCCCCGCCATATTGCCTAGTGAAGGTGATGCATTGTCTGTATGTAAGTCAGTGTGGTTTGTGTGTGTAGTCGGATGATTTTCGGCCGCGGGAGCCCCAGGGGGGACCACGGCGGGCTGGGGTGGGTGATAGGATGATTCTAGAATCTCAGACAGTCGGATATGATGCTTTGTAATCTGCCTTTGCCTCTGTGAGCGCGGGCTGGTCCCACGTGAAGGGGGCCCTGACTCACAATTTCCCTCACTAACCAGCCTAGAGTCCAGCTAGCCTGGAATCACGACGAGCATCATGAACAGAAAATAAAACAACGACAAGATTGCTACTGCACGCTCGTAAACGAGCCTGCAGTCGACGGAGCTACCAAGGACGGCGACAGGCGCACGAGTCCCAAGCAGCGAGGAGGCCACTCCGTGGCGGGAGCGGCAGTCGGAAATCCCCAGCCGTGACAACACAAAGGCGGCGGAGCGCAGTAAGAACAGCGTCCGCACGCTTCGGAAGCACAGCTCGGAATGGGCCTGGCCGCTACGCGCTGTTCACAGCCAGCTGCCTAACACTACAATGGCGAGTATTACAACAATGCAAAGCAGCCACAGACTGCACACAGCACAGCCAGTGATTTTCATACAGAGGTGGCGTTACCAATAAAAAAACCTAAACAGCCTACTTACAGAATAAACAACTGTGTAAATAATAGTGTTTTCAGTGAGTTACAATTTCGCAAATCACCATCAAATACAGATACAGCAGATAATGTTTTGAATGCAAGCTACTGTTATCTGAGCTGTAGGCCTTACACCCCAAAAATATCAATAAATTAAGAATTGTTTAGGAACTCGCTGCAACTTACAGGTATTGAAATATCAGAGGTAAGTAACCACCAACACAGCAGAAGGCATCAGACGCCAGGAATGGCAGTACATATGGTTTTAAGGCTTACTGCTTAAATACAAATACCAAATTAGAATTTAAAGGCAAATAACAACAATCACGACTGAAGGCCTTACACACCAGGAACGGCAGTAATATAAAAAAAAGTTAGAAACATGCTGTAAAACAGCAAATACAATAGCAAACGTTAATTAAAAAACAAACAACTGATCACCAAACGGGTGAAATATGATGATGATAAACTCTGTAACACAACCCTTAACGTCCACTGAACACTACACTGCTAGATGTATTCCAGAAGGCGACCAGAACTATTAATTAGACATATAAACTTTAATGTAGCATTACAAGGTATTGCAACAAATAATACAATAATAAAATACAAGGACCAGCACATAAGTTCCTTAAAATATACTCAGGTAGATTATACACGCATTTTAAGGCGTGGGCTGAAGGAGCGTTATACTGAACTACTGGCCATCAGACCTCCTTTTAGAACGCAGATGTCTTACAAGAACCGAGGGGCCACAGACGGTGCTCCAGGAATCGACCTCTGAGAAGGTCCGGCAACAAACACTTTCGCGGGCGATGAGACAGGCAGCCAAGAGTTGCATTCACTTCACAAGATGGTAACTCAGACTAGTGGCAATCTAATGAATGGCTGAAACTGGGGCGTTAGCGGCCACCAGGCAAGGAAAATTGCCGCTCGTTGCACTTAACAAATTATAACAAGCTGAACGCAGTAAATAGTAATAAGAAGTCTAGGAAAGCTAATCAGATCCCCCTTCTCCAAGCACTCCACTCGCTGCTCTTCATCTCGGCGACACCACAAGTAGCAACACGAACCAAAGTCACTGGACAATCGCGAGATATCACAGTGTTGGAGGTTTCTCTACTTCGATTGAAATGCACTCATCTTAAAGCTTGCTGGATCTCGCTTACGACAAGGTCTTGCACCCTCGTGACCACAGCCCTTCCATCAGGCAGTCCTTGCGTGCTGCTAGCGGTCCCGGCGTGTTCTGGCACTGCGCGGACCTGGCTCCTCCTGAGTCCCCAACCGAACACGCCCACTCACACGACCAGGAAAAACAACGACGTCGCCCCAAATATAGGGCAACAGTTACTACATATCGATAACCGCCACTGCTGCCACTAGCGGACTGGTGCCAGTCAGCACAAGAAGAAGACAAACAAACGCAACCATGCCAACTAAACCATATCGTCTGGCCTCAAACAGAGGGCGGAAACCTACAGGCAGCACCAACGCGAGCCGCAGCACGACTCACGCCTACTGTTGCAATTCGGCAATATTTCTTGCACGCTCAGCAGACGAGTAGATTCCCACTTCATCATGCCCCACACATATTTCAATTGGCCAGAGATCTGGTGATCTTGCTGGAGAGGGCAGAAAAGCACGAACAGTGCGTTAGTCGCAGCGCCCGTATGTGGACGTGCAGTGTCCTGCGGAAAAAGCACGTCACATTCCAGTCGAAGAACTGTCGCATAGGGGATTGTGTTGTTGGATTGTTTTTGGGGAAGGAGACCAGACAGCGAGGTCATCGGTCTCATCCGATTAGGGAAGGACGGGGAAGGAAGGCGGCCGTGCCCTTTGAAAGGAACCATCCCGGCATTTGCCTGGAGCGATTTAGGGAAATCACGGAAAACCTAAATCAGGATGGCCGGACGCGGGATTGAACCGTCGTCCTCCCGAATGCGAGTCCAGTGTTTAACCACTGCGCCACCTCGCTCGGTTGTCGCATAGGGGTAACAGCATGTGAAATGTAACACGCACTGCTTACTTTACCCTGCAGAAACGCTAAATGTGACGGCGAATATTAACAGGTGGCCGTCCACACCATGTTGCTTCGGATAGAACCTGTGCGTCATGGACGAATGCACTCCAGAATAGGCAGCTCACCAGGACTACGCTATACGCTTGTACTTCTATCCTCGCATACAAACAGGACCTGCTCTCATGACTGCGCCATTCCACTCTTCCACAACACCAGAGTAGCCATGCTCGTTGGTGTCGTGGTGTCAGTGGTATTATACCCAGAGGTACACGTGATCTTAGTCCTGCGGCAAGCAGACTGTTTCCAATGGTCACTGATTACACAGAGGTGCAACATGTGCCCACATTTCGCCCTTCGATGATGTTCGCTCGGTCACAGCTGCTCGCATATTGCGTTGATATTGACGTACGCCAGTACTACGCGGACGTGGAGAACCTGGTCTACGGGTGTAAATATGTTCCAAGGACCACTGCTGAAAGCTGCGACACACAACTCATACACTGCGCCCAATGTGTGCAACAATCCGTCGATACGTCCAGCAAGCTTCCTGCAGGCCCACTATGTCACTCCGTTAAAGTGCCTTAACCAGTTCAATAAGATTATTGCAAACCACCATTACAAACCCAAGGTCGTACAGAGTATTTTTTATTCGAGACAACCGTTTTCAACAGTATTATCTGTCATCTTCAATTCAAACATTTTTTTTTGTAAAACATGATCATTTTATGCTGAACATAGCCATATGCGTCCAGAAAATGAAACTAGATTACTATTGTGTACTGTATTTGTGTCATGCAACAAACATGTGTGAGCAATATGTATATGTACAAGGTGATGCGTGTTTTGGAATAATTTAACGATGAGAAACGTTTATAATGTGCAGAGGTTCCTCTACTTGACAGCTTGTGCATCAAGTTCACCTTAAAATTAACATGTTTTACTAAAAAAAGTTTAAGACCTGAAGATGAGAGCTAAGACTGTTCAAACCGGCTGTCTTGAATGAAAGATATTTTTTTGCAACCTTGGCTTTAACTATTAAAACAGACCGCCCTTCAGCACTCTATGAGTGAGAAAGCTCAATTAACGAGATTGCTTACGGGTCGATGGGGCATGGTTGTACCCTTGAATGAACGTGGCTAACACTCTCCACCTCAAAATGCAATTACTGCCAGCAGAGACAAAGTAAAAGGTGCACAGGCAGGCCTCCTGAGCGCCATATGATCACTGATGACTGGGACAAATGAATCACTAACAGTACAGCCCCTCAAAATGCATATATTATACCCAAATATAATTTAATACAATCCTTGAGGATGTTCCTTTATTTTTATTTATTTATTTATTTATTTTTGTAGTGTAATTTCAGAAATTATATTCCAGTAGACAGTTCATATCTTACAGCCAGTAATTTCTCATCGGTATTAGAGATGCTGTAATTCGGCACGATCAGATGCAAGCATCTATAACTAAATCCTCCGGTCACACGTCTCCTGAATTTGACAGTTTTTTGAGTAACTAATCACGGGTAATCGAATCTAATGTTTTCAAACACTGTTTGCTTCACCATTACGTAATAACTCCTTTAACCTGGTGTCCTTTACTTCCTCTGACTAAATACCGTGCTTAACTACCACTTCTAAACAACTGTGAGCAGATATGGTGCACAGTTCTAGCTTCCGTCCGTTTCATTCAAACACAGCCGCTTGAAACTTCCTGGCAGATTAAAACTGTGTGCCGGACCGAGACTCGAACTCTAGACCTCTTCCTTTCTCGGGCAAGTGCTCTACCAACTGTCGGAATTAAAGCTGTGAGGATGGGGCGTGAGTCATGTTTGGGTAGCTCAGTTGGTAGAGCACTTGCCAGCGAAAGGCAAAGGTCCCGAGTTCGAGTCTCGGTCCGGCACAAAGTATTAATCTGCCAGGAAGTTTCATATCAGCGCACACTCCGCTGTAGAGTGAAAATTTCATTTTAGAAACTGTCGCTTGGGCCGCCGTTCGCGCGGTTTGGTAAGTGATTTTAACTGAATAGCGTAACGCAAAATTATGGCCTCACCACAAGCCGTTTTCGAAATTGTATCTGCTATATTTCACTCAGTTCATTACAGCTATTTATTTTGTACCGTACAAGCACATTATCATTCACAAAGTTTATTAGCTTTGACTGTATAGTACTCAAACTAAAATTATTATCTTTAAGGCAAAGGATGTGGGGTTAGATCGTAATCTGTAACACACACACAAGTATTTCAGTGCACTGCTTGCATTAGTAAGCACCTAGTCAACTTGGATCCGTTCACCGAACAACTGTAGTGTTGTTGGAAGACTGGTTCAGATCTCGCATTACCAAACCGCATGAAAATCCCTCTGAAATAAATGTTCGGAATGAGCAAGAATTTATTTAATTCTTCTGTAATTTGCTTTGAAATCCTGAAGCCAAATAGTTTTTCTATTGAGTTTATCTGAAAAAAGTGGTTGGAAACTGTAAAGCTCTTACAAAACTCCGTGGCCACTATATTTGAAAATTTGAGAATTAATAATTATTGAACTAATTATCCAGTTATCAGCGAAAGACAACGAAATGCATTGATACATATTTCTTGAGCCAGTGAATGCCTTACGAAATTTTAACTGCTGTGTGACAATGTCGTAATAATCAGATACGATATTTGAAATCGTACATTCAATATAAATCATTCAATATTTAATGTACAATAAAGTATGACAAAGAAATGTCTTCAAGCAAATGAACGGAAGAATCTACTAAGAACATAAAACGCTGTATTCTTAAACTTTGACTAATATCATACACGTGCTTGTAGCTGAATGTAATTTGCTACCACACTTCTAAGAAAATTGGTTACGATAAAGTTCCTTCCTCTAACGTAGCTGTGTCGTCAAAAAATGGTGTAGCAAATAAATTTATACCAGTTCTTCGCGTCTCTGAGCATGATACCTGTAAAAGCCATTGTTCGTATTGCAGCTATGGCTCAAATACTTCAACAAACATTATGACCGGAAAATCTTACAATACTCGAACCATACAGTAACCACTTCTCTATGTATCCTCAGTAACCAAACCAAAATGTATGTGATTTGATGCACTTTTCGGCACTTTACAAATTTACGGCCTCTGCAGACATGGAAACCACGTCCACGTCCGCAGTGGAGACTACTCTGCCCGCAACTTTTTTCGTTTTGTCCACCACCCGGTACTAAAAGGGCAACCAAACAAACGGGATAAATAAAAACCTATTGTGGATTCCCAACTTGCGTAGTTGATCGTTTGATTTTTGACTTTTATAAATTACGTTCCCTAGGAATATTACAGCCATTTCCAATAATATTCACTTTCTTGTTATGCTATTAGTGTACTTATTTAACACATTTTAACACTCTATCATTTAGATTGTCCGAAACATTCACAATATTGCCGGTATTTAAGTACTGATGCTTCGATACAATATTATCAAATAATTTCTTGATTTTTGTGGTGTTCATTTGCTAAATAAAGCTTTTCGAGTGCAGATCCATTTCTTCCCTGTAGGCATTACAAGGTGATGCAGAAATTCTCATTCTGTTGAGTGACATACGTGTGACTGATATTTACTGGCTACTGTTGCCTCTTCATCTTATTAGATTCCTCTGTGCTTTCTTCTTATACAAAACTCGATACAATGAGTTTATCAGAAGATAGAACTGTTGCTGTCGTGAGTTGGAAAGTTTCCTGTCATCTCATCTTCGAAGGGTATGACGTCAATCCACGGATTGTCATAAGTCTATATTTTTTTTCGAATTATTCTGCTCCTTTTTCTCTGACATAAGGAAAGACAGCAGCTGAGTCTACTCAAAACATCACATTCCATCCAAAGTCACTCAGACCTATAGTCACTTGGTAACTATGGAATTTTGCAGATACTTTGTGGAGTTGCAGCATGCTTTGTGGCTGAGAAGGACACAGAAAGGACTGATGTATTCAGGTCACTGGGACGTGAAACCTAAGTGGTATTTTTTAGTCTTCTGGTGGTGCCTAATGCGTCGTAGGTGATATTTGAAAGGGATCATAGATTCTGCATTAACACGCACTCATTTTGCCGTTCAGCGGTAGTAAGGGGTAAGGACATAAATTAAAACGAGATAGGAGAGGTGATACTGTGAGAAGAATATGACAGAGACCTACGTTGAAACGCGGCCGCTAGAGTAGACGCCATCCCCTGAGATCTACTGATATCCCTGAGAGAGCCAGCCATAACTAAACTATTTCACCTGATGTGGAAGATGTATGAGACAGGCGAAATACCCTCAGACGTAAAGCAGAATGTAATTATTCCAATTCCAAAGAAACCAGGCGCTGACAGCTGGGCACACAACCAAAGTTTGATAAGTTAAGATTACAAATACACGAATTATTTACAGAAGAATATAAAAGCTGATTGAAGTCGACCTGAGGAAGATCAGTATGGATCCGGAGAAATGTAGGAGCACGCAAGGCAATACTGATCGTACGACTTCTCTTAGAAGGCACCATAAGAAGAACAGTTGAACGGAATGCTTACTGTCTTGAAAGGATATAAGTTGAACATCAAAAAAAGCAAAACAAAGGTAATGGAATGCAGTCGAATTAAATCAAGCGATGCTGGGGAAATTAGATAGGAAATGAGACATTAAAAATATAGTAGGTGAGTTTCGCTGTTTCGATACTACAGTACCTGATGATGGCCGAACTAGAGAGAGGATACAAAATGTTGAGTGGCAATGTCAAAAAAAGTGTTTCTGAGAAGGGAAATTTGTTAGCATCGGATATAGATTTAAATCTTAGGAAGTCCTTTCTGAAGCTCTGGCGTGTAGCAATGTATGAAAGTGAAACATGCATGATGAGCGATTCAGACAAGAAGAGAATAGATGCTTTTGAAATATGGTACTTCAAAAGAATACTGAAGATTATGTAGATAATCAGCGTAATTAGTAAGGAGGTGCTGAATAGAATTCGGGAGAAAAGAAATTTGTCTCATAAGCTGATTAAGAGAAGGGATAGAGTGATAGGACACATTCTGAGACATCAAATACTCATCAATTTAGTTCTGGACGAAGCGTGAGTGATAAAAACCGTAGAGGAAGATCGAGAGATATATACAGGAAGCAGGGTAAAACTGATGTCGGTTGCAGCAATGATTCGGAGATAAAGAGCTAGTACAGTGTAATGTAGCGTGGAGAGGTGCAGCAAACGAGTATTCGGACTGAAAACAACAGCGATGGGGCACGGATGAACTTACCTCCTTCCCGTTCAAAAATTTTTCCTATGCGTTTTGAAAGAATTGTTTGTCACCCACTTAGATTGTTTGTCAGTTTTATGGTGAAAGGGAAAGTAAAACTAGTTAAGGTAGAATCGGCTGCATCCTGCAATAAGTAATCGTGTCCTGATATGTCTAAAGCAATTCGTCAATCCTCTATAAATGTGGATAAACCATGCAACTCACAAGTGTGCGGTTGGTAACTGTTGCATTGCCATCTTGTGCGCCTAGAAAGAGGAAGATATGACCAGACGAAATACCTGCGTTTTAACTAATGTGGGCATCGCTCTAATGGTTATGGAACAGCGTACTGGTGATTCTACAAGACTGCGAAACACTCGGCGCGACTGTGGCCCTAAGTTAGAATAAGAGTGGAGAATGTGTTAGAATGAAGATAAATATCAAGTTTGGTAAATAAACTGCAGAATTTATGAAACTAGCACTGTAATAATTTTTGGTTCATTTTGGAAACATAAGAACCGAGCAATAAGTTGTAAAAAGTACTGGTAATTTGTTCTATGATCAGACACAATAAAATCGACTGTCCACCTCTAGAACGATAGTCAGTTGCAGTACATATGGCATGTATTGTACAATTTATTTTGCTTCGTTGTGTGTGTTTGGGGGGAGGGGGGGGGGGGGAAGAGGCGGGATGTGGCTGCAGGTAGATGCCATAAGATGTCTGCCTAAGGGGTCTCACAGTACGTGCACTTTACGAAAAATGCTTTCTGAGTTTCATAAAGTACTTCATGACATTCCACATTACACAGCGAATCTGAAGACGAAGAATTCACACTGCAGCTACTCAAATATCCATTCAGGACCATTACACTACATTAGCAATGTTTAACTGTCACACAGTCTCACGTGTAGCTTTAGAAATAGAACCCTCTACGCTAAAAATAAGTGAAACAATTCAAAAGAAATAATGTGCCAGAACGTGATGGAAGTAATTTTTTAAACATGGACTGCTCTTCACAATTAGACCCATTAATGTATGTGTTATAGTCCATTGTCTGTTGCGGTATATTATGTTGCTAGAGAGAAAAAGACTTTTCTCCAAATGAAACGTGGTTTTAGGGAGAATCATTCCTATTGACAGATCATTGGTTTTGGCTAACTTGTAGATTCCGTATTCGTAGATTTCGGAGAAGGTAATATACAACACTATCGATCTATAAAAAAAAACGTGTAAATTCTTACGAACACGGAAACCACGGATGGTGTTAAAAATTGAACAACTGTGTACAGAAGAACGCGTGGAAGGAATGTGGAAGCCAAAATACGTAACAAAGTATCAAAAGCAACCGATTTTTAAAGAAAGATATAATTTTTCAGTGACCACTGATGATGACTTAACTAAAGAGAAACGTATTTGATCCAAGTAAGTCTCTATAAAGTCGTAAAAGACGGTATAACTACAACATTACTTGTAAAACTGCGACTTCGGAAAATAAACCTCAAAAAACAAAAAGACAACATGATTGATAATTATTCTGTTTATTAAAATAATGCTATTTTCGGTTTCAAATCGACAGAATCATCTTCAGATGGCTATGTTGTGCACCATTTCATTTCCTTTATTTGTATTAACCTGAGCCTTTTGCTGACATAAACGTAATTTTACAATAAATGTCGAAATAAATGCGAAATGCTTGAAATGAATGACGAGAAAACTAGAACGCGGGTACTTCCTCGTTCGAGTAACCACGCCATAAATACGGAAGAGTCAGTAGATTGGAGTATCGCGAGAGACTTTCATTCTCCTCCTCAACAAGCGGCCTGTCTGTGTTGTTGACGAGGTCCTTGAAGTCACTGGTGGTAAAGAAGAGGCTACTCAATCTAGGGAGCTGATATTTTATCTGCGTAATAGTCCCACATAAGGATATCACAACAAGGGAGAGGAATGACGTCAGTGTGAAGACAAGACGAACCGGCTGCCAGGTGGAACGACATCTATTTCGGCACCTCTGCCACCTAGGATCTGGGATCAAGACCATTATCACATTTCCAGACACCATGAGAAACAGTGACGACGGCTGGAATCACTCTTACCGTGTTAGTAAAGTTGTTGATATGCTGCGTAATTGCAAGACAGCAGTCCTTTGATCCGGTGCTGCGAAGATGATCCGAACAAGAGGCATCGAAAGTTCCGAGACAAGCTTGGCTCTTGGTAATTCAGAAATGTTAAGAGTAGACTCATGGATATGCAGGTTTCCGCTATTAGCGGTAATGGACAGTATATGTGTAACTTGCTTGAAGGTTCAATATCTTGGGCGAATACTCCGATAATCCCTGTTGAAACCAGAAATGTGAAAAATCATTTATTAAAGCCTATCGGATACTAAGTATGGAGAACAAGAATATAAAAATATCAACTGTTAAAGGCCGAAGCATTTGCAGGAAATTTCTAGAACTCATATCTGTCTTAAGAAGCAGTAGCCATTGCATTATATTAGGAACTAAGCATTGATTGAAGCTCAAAGTGTAAATAATGTGTGAAACATGTGAAACTTATCTGTTGTATTTGTACAGTTTCCAACCACTACAGACTCAGTTTAGCATGTGTCGATTGTTCACGAGCAACGTTTGCTGTTAATTCTGAACCGAGTGATCGATTTTTGCTACAGCATCTACTACAGTATTTTCTCTGTGGAAGTTCTTTGGGGCATGAGCTGGCTAAGCTAACGGGGGTCGAAGTGTGCAGACATTAGTCTTCCAAGGAGAACAGATGGTTTGTCTTTTTCCTGTTCTTTTCGTGGCTGTGGTAGAGAAAATGTGAACCTCCTTATAGTGTGAAACAGTATGCTACTGAACGTGGCTGCGTATTCACAGGAAGAGAAAAAGAGAGAGCAAACATTATAAATATGAAAGCAGCAAGGGGTCTGTATGTGTAAAGTGCTTGAGTGAAATATAAAACTCCTCTCATAAGACTATTCTGGATCGAAGGGTAACATTATTCCATTAATAACTGAGTGGCGAGCCATGTTGGCTTGTCCAGATTTATCAGAGTCCTACATTGAATTCCATGGTAGAGCGGCTTCCGTATTACGATTCAGTGGAGCAGATTCCGTTCTGTTTATAAAGCGTATTTAATTGGGATCCGGGTTTAGCAAGTCGGTATTTCGTTCACCAAATAAGTTTTGGATTTTTTACGCTTTTCAAAAGTATGTACAAGAACAAATCTTTCTATGAATGGGCTGAGGGTAGCACCTGTTTTAAGTAACCTGACTCTGATTGTACATAACTGATTGCCCATTAATGTAGTATAACGACATACAAGTGTTAAAATTTTCAAAATATAAAACTGAATGAAAAGTCCAATAGTCTGAGTTAGCTACATTTTTTGAAGTCGATTAGAGACTCACTTCAATAAATACAGTTGTTCCAGACTATTGGACTTTTCATTCAGTTTATATTTTGAATGTTTTAACACGTATGTGTTGTTATACTATATAAATGATCAATCAATTATGTACAACTTTTTAGCTGTGGCTGCCCTAGTTTTTGGCCTATGTAAAACGTCTGTTTTGTTGAGATAGAATAATACTTATTTCAGATTTGCACCGTTCATAAATTTAATTAAACTGCGTCGGTTTTTGTAAAGTAGTACATGTGCACAGTTCCGTGACTCAGCACAAATGCCTCATGCGGAGGTAACTATTAGCTTTTCCAATCAAAACCACTTGTGCTCGTAGTAGACGTTCACAAAAGACCCACTGTTTGCATAAGTAAATTATTTTCAGGTCGCAAAAAGCGTCGACATCTTAGAGAGGGCAGCTGTTCGACATTCTGCTTACTTATTTTGTGATAACAAAATGTTACAAGATAATCATAACGAAATATAGTCGCTTCAGTATGAGCGTACGAGTTTGCTAATCAAGCAAAAACGAAATATTATTACGATGATTCAAACTGGTTTCATGAAACGGAGAGTTTACCAATAGGCAATACAAACAAAATGTTCTGTTGCACTAAGTATGAGTGTCTGAAGAACCGTCACTGAGAATAGTGAGTTTGCACTATATCTTTTTTATTGGGCCTTGTCCATTTTTTAAGGAAGGCCAACCCTTATGTGGGACTTAATAGCAACTGAGTGTTACAGTTTAGAATATAAGTAACGTCTACACCCACATGATGATTCTGCAATTCACAATAAAGTGCCTGACAGAGGATTCGTAAAACCATCTTCAGCCATTTCTCTAATGTTCCACGCTCAAACAGTTCGCGGGAAGTGCAAATACTTAAATCTCTCCGTGTGAGCTCTGATTTCTCTTATTTTATGACAGTGTAGGTGAACGCCAGCAGCATCTGTTCGTAAGGTTACCTGACATTGTCAGCAAGAGAGCGATCTCTGATTTTGAAAAATGTGATGTTGTTATAAGGGAAGCATTATTTGCTCAGACTGCAATAAATACATATATAGACCACCATCTACTTGCATCACACATTACACCACTCCACGTAGCGCACCGTCGTCTGGTCATTTAGGAGGCCCTCGTTGAAAAAGAGAGACCAGTATAAAGTGACATATACTAAAACCATACATGCTGTAAACACTCACTAAAGTTTCTAATGAAATACAGTTGCTTCGTTATAGAACGAGCTGCCCTTCTTTGGACTTTTTCTATGTCCTCCGTCAGTCCATCCTATCTGATGCAGATCCCACATACTGTTGCAATACTCTAGAACACTACGGACAAGAGTGGACATGTAACTGTGTTGTTTACTTTTGCTTACAGAGCTTCAAGTGGTGTGCTTACGTAAACGCTGTCTGACGAAAACAGTCGCCAAACACATCTGAAATTCTTTAACTATATTCCAGTTAAAAATTTTTATGGAAATAGTAGTTGAACTCGCCATATAGCGGAGATGCTGAATTACAGATAGGTGCAACAAAAAGACTGTCAGAAAGTGTGCCCTTGGGCAACAAGAACATAGACAAAATTTCCAGTTGGTTTTATAAATCGCGGCTAGACCTAAATGTCGGAAAATGTAAGATGATGAGGATGAGTAGGATGATCAAACCACTAGTGTCTTGCTTGACACATTAAAGTCGTTAAAATATCTGGTTCACCTGTGAGGAGACTGCATATAGGGCGCTGGTGCGACCTGTTCTTGAATAGTGCTAGAGTGTTTTAGATCTGTACCAGGTCGGACTGAAGGAAGACATCGAAGCAATTCAGGGGCCGGCTGCTACATTTGTTACAGGTAAGTTCGGACAACACTTGTTGTGGAAATACTTCGAGAACTCAAATGGATAATCTTGGACGGAAGCCGGCCGCGGTGGCCGTGCGGTTCTGGCGCTGCAGTCCGGAACCGCGGGACTGCTACGGTCGCAGGTTCGAATCCTGCCTCGGGCATGGGTGTGTGTGATGTCCTTAGGTTAGTTAGGTTTAAGTAGTTCTAAGTTCTAGGGGACTTATGACCTAAGATGTTGAGTCCCAGAGTGCTCAGAGCCATTTTTTGAACCTTGGACGGAAGGTGACGTTCTTTTAGAGAAACACTATTGAGAAAATTTAGAGAACCGGCTTTTAAAGATGATTGCCAACCGATTCTACTGCCGCCAACATATATTGCGCGTAAGGACCACAAAGATAAGATTCGGGGAATTAGGTCAGATACAGAAGCATACAGAGAGTCACTACATTTGCGAGTGGAACAGGAAAGGAAATGACCAGTAGTGGTACAGGGTACCCTCCGCCACGCACCGTTCGGTAGCTTGCGGAGTTCCTATGTAGACGTAGATGAGGATGTATATGACCCTGGTGATAATGTAGCTTCTGGTGAAAGCTGGCCAGATAGTCCACGCCTCATGACCACTCCCGTCGTCGACAGTGCCACCTGGTATGAGAGTTCAAAACACGGCTGGTAAGCAAATAGCGAAGCAGGCAGAGGAACTATTTCTACCTCGCCAGTTTTCAGTTTGGCTGGACGACATAACTGTGTTCTCATGAGATACGGAGGAACATAGACAATGATCGAGAGGTATCTGAGAAGTTGTGGGCTGCGCAACTGACACTGAGTACTGATAACTATCATTTTGTGGTGGATGAATTACGTTACTTATGGCATTTGATTAGCAAAGGTGTCCGCCCCGATAGCTGAGAGGTCAGCGTGACGGATTGCCGTCCTACGGGCCCGGGTTCAATTCTCGGCTGGGTCAGGAATTTTCTTCGGTCAGGGACTAGATGTTGTGTTGTCTTCATCATCATTTCATCCCCATCCGCTGCGCAGATTGCCCAATGTGGCATCGAATGTAATAAGACCTCCACCAAGGCGGTCGGACCTGCCCCGTAAGGGGCTTCCCACCTAATGACGCCAAACGCTAATTTTTATTTTCATTAGCAAAGGAGGGATGAGAATAGACCTAGGACTGGTGCATGCATTACGAGATTTTTCTGTGCTGAAGATGGATAAAGAACTATAAGCATTCTTGCGCATCTCAAGCAATAATAGAGAAGATTCGTGAGGGTGTCTCCTGGTGTAGCACGACCACTCACGTAAGTGTTGAGAAAAGGAGCAAAATATTTGTGGACGGAACGGTTCGAGGGTTCGTTTGATGGGGCTGAAGAGACTTTTGACATCGGGCCTAGATTTATTTTTCCTGGGGTTCCAGAAGGAGTTTATACTATCGTTTGATACGTCTAACCACGCTTTAGGGTGCGTCCTATGTCAAGAGGTTAACTTTGAGGATTACCCTGTGGATCTTATATCGAGACAAATAAACAGAGCTGAGAAAAATTATTCCACCAAAGAGAAGGAAAAGCTTACCCTCGTATATGGTGTGAAGTATTTTCTATGATACTTTTATGAGAAGAAATTTGAAGGACTGACAGATCATGCTGCTCTAAAATCGTGATTAGCTTTGAAACACGTGTGAAATAGACTAACAAGTTGGGTGTTGTGCCTTGGTGAGTTTGACTATGAAGTGGTTCACAAATCAGGAAGGTTGCATCGAGATACAGGTGGTTGGGGAAGGAGACCAAACAGCGAAGTCATCGGTCTGTTAGGAATAGGGAAGGATGGGGAGGGAAGTCGGCCCTCTCTAAGACGTCGACGCTTTCAAAGGAAGCACCCTGGCATTTGTCTGGAGCGTTTTAGGGAAATCACGGAAAACGTAAATCAGGATAGCCGGACGCGGGATTGAACCGTCGTCCTCCGGAATGCGAGTCCAGTGTGCCAACCACTGCGCCACCTCGCTCGGTGAAATACAGATGTTTAAACTGGAAGGTAGTACTAGTGCAATCACTGGGCCAAGGCCTTAGCGAATGGCATGCAGCACAGAATGCTGAAAGCAATTGCAAGCTATACAAAACGCAACCATGATTCAGCATGTTTGTCGATGTGTTGTGAATGTAACTAGATTAGGGCTGTGGTTGATGGTGTTGGCTAAGTTGAGTAAAAATAGTCTGAGAGAAGTGCACCGTCGTGTTGTGTTGAGACGTGAAGGATGCGTAGTGGTGAATGGAAATGTGACTGAAAGACACTGGTGGAAGCGAAGAAATGGAGATGTGGATCAGTATGTAACGAACTCTGTACGGTGTATGCAGATGTGAAAATGACTCACCAGCAGGTACCATTACAGAGACTATCAGAAGCATAAAACATGTTTGAAATGTTCTAGATGGATCCGTTTGGAAAGTTTAACCGTACTTCAACAGGAATGATGATAATAGATCACTTCTCTTGGCATGATTATCTTATTGCTGTGCGAAACCAACAAGAATTTACAGTTACACAAGCGGTAGTCGCAGGTAGATACTTAGGCAAGGATACCGGCCACAGTTATTATGGGCAGGGCAAGTTTTGTGTCGGATATGATGAAGGAATTACGTCGCTTGTAACGTGTGACGAAATTAAAAAGTAACTTGCTCCACTGAGAGTTGAATGGTAGGACAGAACAGGTGCACCGGCGACCGGAAAAAAGTTACGATTATGTGTAAAATTACAGTATGATGTTGGGATGTAAATCTATTGTTTGTCGTGGCTGCGTACAATTCAACAGTCCACACCAGTACAGGGTTGTCTCATATGAGTTCCTGATGGAAGAAAAATGACGTCGCCGTTAGATATGATTAACGTGAAAAGAGGCAAGGATGGAAATAAAGTCCGTGAATTCGTGAAAACGGTGACAGAGGTATGGAAGGGGGTGCTGCAGGCAAACACAAAGGCACTAACGAAACAGCCGTTACACACAAAAGAATAGAAGAAATAAATCTAACACGAGGTCATAGCATGAAAGCTTTCACGACCGGATGACATTTCCTCTGGTAAACATTCCGGGATGTAAGGTCGTGGTCCATGAAACTCTGCAGCTCCTAACGTTTCAGCTGCGCTGGACATCTTCAGAGGGGCAAGACTCACCGGAGGAGAAACACCCCTCTGAAGATGTCCAGCGCAGCTCTGGACGAAACGTTAGGAGCTGAAGAGTTTCATGGACCACGACCTTACATCCCGGAAGGTTTACCAGAAGCTAACACGAGGTACCTTGGACCCTATTATCCTGGACCATACCAAGTGATTGAGGCCGTCACTAGCCACGGTTATGCTACAGTTGCTGTTAAGGTTGACAATAGTGTATATTGGATGACTGGGACCGTTCAGAGGCACTCCAGAGTCAAGACCAGTATTAGCCATAGAGGAGCCAAAGAAAGTGGAAAAAAGGAAAAAGCGAAAGGGTACGCATGATAATACAGATGAATAGATGAACCTGTTCGGGAAGTATCATACGCATTGAGATCTAGAAAATGAGTGGGGTATTTATGATTGTTTTTGGTAACTTGGTTAAAAATGGTTCAAATGACTCTGAGCACTATGGGACTTAACATCTGTGGTCATGAGTCCCCTAGAACTTAGAACTACTTAAACCTAACTAACCTAAGAACATCACACACATCCATGCCCGAGGCAGGATTCGAACCTGCGACCGTAGCAGTCACGCGATTCCGGACTGAGTGCCTAGAACCGCACGGCCACCGCGGCCGGCAAACTTTTGGTAACTGTGTAGAGTATTATGTGTGAGGCATCTTGTAATACATTAAAGGTGAACGAATAAGTTTTGTATTAGAGTAAGAGTTTCTTTATTTACTTTTGTTTTCACGTGAAGTGATGACCAGCGACAGCAGTTTTCTCAGGGGGGAGGGAAGATGATGGTAGTCCTTATCCTCAGGCTGCTGTACACAGAGGCCGAGGATGGAAAGGATGCTAATTGTGGAGGTGCTGTACCTCTTTACGTGGGGGAGAATTGGAGCGATGTGAAACCAACGTCAGGAGGGAGGAGTTGTGCTTGCCAGATAGGAAGGTGTGATTATCAGCTATCAAATGTAATTTGAGTCTAGTTTTTACCACTTGGGACATCTGGATGAAGGAAGGAGGAAGTAAGAGGATTGGCTGAAATAATAAGTCATTGCTGAGACAGCATATCACACAAATAGCAAGCTTGGAGAGCAGAGTTTTAAGCAATACATGCGTGCTACGAAAGCTGACAAGTGAAGTAATAGAGCATGCAGACGCATCAGACAACATGGTGAACCAAGGTCTGGGGATCACGCAAGCACGCACAGCTGTGCAGGATGCTAGATTTACAATGACAAGATTACTGAAATCGCTAGCAGACATTGTTTGGGACACGAGAGAAAAAATGATGAAGCTATTTATCATGCACTGCACTGGCAGTTGAGTCCGATCCTGTTGCCAGAACAAGATATGCTGCGGTTCAGGCTAGTGCACGGGGTACTACCCTCCAGCTGAGATTGGTAGCAGAGCGCAGTCGGCAGAGTTTGCCTTTTATTATAATAGGGCGTTGGAGAGGTGACCAAGCATGGTAGAAAGCACTGGGTACGTTACCGGTAACAGGCAGACATGCCCAGTTTGGATGTTACGCTATTCACCCCCAATACAAGGATGTGGGTAGCCAGTGGGAGCCATGGGGAAATGTATGCAGGCGAGGAGAGGAGGCGTGCTACTGGTCTGTGAAGAGGGCAGCAGACATGTGGCTGTGACAGAAGAGCAGCTGCGGTGGTGTCGGGGGCAGAAGACTCAAGTGTGTCCTGCGTGAGTGGATCAAACGGGTGCAAATACATGCACGGTGCAGCCATTCATTGGCATTACAAGAGGACAGGATTGTCTGAGGGTTATTGTGCAACATACACTTTATTTCAACCACGGTTCGCGCGTCCCCCCCCCCCCCCCTCCCCGTCAGAGGTTCAAGTTCTCCCTCGGGCGTAGGTGTATGTGTTGTCCTTAGCTTAAGTTAGTTTTTAAGTTGACTAAGTAGTGTGTAAACCTAGGGACCGCTGACCTCAGCAGTTTGGTCCCAAGGGAACTTAGCACCACCACCTTATTTCAAGAAAGCAGAACTGCTCTGGATTTGTTCTGTGTTGGACAACATCGTAGTGGTAGAGTTGCTACGAGGGAGACGACTAGCACTGAGAGGTAGTGGGTTGTTGGTTAACCTTCGCAATAGAAAGGGGTGGTGTACTTTATGCCCACATTTCCATTTCGAAAAAATCATAATCTGGTCAGTTCCCATGTATTTTAAAATAAAAAAAAATGCATTGCTTCTAATGAAGTCTTCTAGCAGACTCCGCATATATTCTAGCTCATCGCTTAAAATTAACCAAAAATTTAAGCCTCAAAAGCAGATTTAACTTCCCCGTTGATTGTTGAAAGGTGGCTACACTGAGTCACAGCGCCAGAGATTGCGCCAAAGAGTATTATTCAGCCGCCTCCACTGGCAGTGCTTGTTGAGATGTGGTAGTGGAGAGTGCTTGTCGAGAAGTCGTGGTGGAGAGTGCTTATTGAGAAGTGGGCAGTAGGAGTTCTGATGTAGCCGTGACTAGTTGTGAGCATGTTGTATGCAGTTGTTCTGATGGGCTAGACAGCCGATGCTGTTCGATTGCGGATGTTGTAAAGATAAGAGTGTATTTTTCGTCAATATGTATGAAGGTGAAGAAAATCTTTTTTTTTTTTTTAATTTCAAACGTGCTAGATAACAATGCCTCTTGGTCACAGGTTCAGTCAACAAAGCATCTGGCTTGTGTTCATGTATTAGAGTGTAATTCTGGTTTCTATGTGCAATTATAGAATTTCTGTTTTCTTAATTACTTCAATGTAAATGGTGCTTAAAATACCTTGTCTTATTGAGGAAGAACCGTGCCAGATGTGTACGTTGAATCACACTTCCACACACAGAACAGTTACACTTGTGTTTTGTTGTTTCGTAGGTTTTATAGTTGCTGGGGACTTAATTAATTAATTGTGTTAACGGGAGTTTTCTTTCATTCTTTGTTGTTATTCTATGCAGTCAGATTGCGGAGTAATACTAGTCAGGGCCAACCGGTTACGAGACTTCGTAATCGTACATACAGCTACTAAAATTAAAAATATTTGCATTCTATATAATAAAGCCCCCATGCACGTGGCGACCGCTGCTTCGGATCGTCCCTTGGAATCTTCTGATAGTAAAAATAGCGGACAGTAGTATTGTTGAAGTAATTTGTAGTTTAGTAATTGTAGTCTATTTTGCACGTGTAGATTTGGTAACTGAACATTTGTAGTTGTCTTGTCATTCTTTTAATGGTATTTTGGCAGAATTTAATTTTTGATGTCTTGTATACAGGTCTGACAATTTTGTGCAATTGTGAAGGGTTTAATTGTTGGTTAGACGTGTTTGTTGGGAAACATTTCGTGTGAATGGTATTGTTGGAGATAAAGTGTCATTGTGTGTAATTTTCGTATAGTGACGAGTTTTGTATGTTTTGTAAATGATTACGCGATCGATGAAAAAGGCAAAAATGATGGATAGTGAGAATGATGAAATTGGTAACATGGCGAACTCGCAAACACATGAGAATAGTATGATGAATAATGAAGTAGAAAACAATTTAATAAGTCGGGAAAATAGTCCAGAACCAGTTCAAAGTTTTTCACAATCAAAAAATTTTCAGAATTCGAGATTGACGACAGAAGATTCTGGAATAATATCGAACACAGATAGCTTTACGGCTATGTCGAAGGAAGTTAGTTTTACGGGAAATGTTAGGGGCGAAAAGAATTTCGAACCAGTTAATATGGAGCAGTTAATGAGTGCAATATTAAATTTGGGATCACAAATAGGAACAATTAAAACTGATATGGGAACAATGGAAACACAGTTAAGATCTGAATTAAAAACAGTGGGATCCCAGCTACGATATGAATTAAAAACAGAGATGGGAACTTTGGCAACACGGTTAGAAACTGATATGGGAACAATGGAAACACGGTTAGGCTCACGGATAGGGACATGTTTCAAAAACATGAGAGATGAATTAAAAAAAGAAATTAGAGAAGAAGTACAACCGATTTTGAATGCTCACAATAATAGATTAATTTCAATAGAAATCAGAAAAAAGGGAACAGGATAGAGAACAGGAAGAAAGAGATCGCGCTATAGTACAAAAATTTTCAGAGTTAAATTTACAATGTGCACACGATAAGGAAGAAATATTTGAAAGAATCGAGGAATCCGTACCAAATGACAGAATAAATAACCTGACACAACAATATGAACAATTAACTACTAAATGTGTCAATACTGAAACCCGAGTCGCGACACTTACGGAAGACGTAAATAAACAGAAAGAACAAATAGGTGACTTATCGGAAACAGTTGAGGAGATTGCAGATAAATTGGCAAGTCAGTTTAAATGGGGACAGAGGTTCAGATGATACAGCTCCATTGCCATTTTCAGAAACCGAAGAGTACCAGAACATAAATAAGCATGTTGAAAATCAGGGAAAATTTTATGATCGCGTTAAAAGGGAATTTGAGGCATTACAAAAGCAAGTCAAACATATTGAAAGCGAAATCGTAGGAAAAGACAGCAGAAGAAATTTAGAATCACAAATAGCAGAAGGGTTTGAAGAAAGTAATTTATTTCATTTACGAGAAGCAACAAGAGAGCGCCAGGCCCGCGAACTTGACAATAATCGACATTGGGACTGGGACAGACGCGGTAGGTCTTAGTCGCTACGAGGCGAAAACTTTGACTATAAACACTTCTTAACGGTTCGGAAATTTAAGATGTTTCGCAAGTCTAAGAACGACATACATCCATGTTCATGGTTAGATCAATTTATGTACGCACTTCCACCACATTGGCCACTAAGTCACAAACTGGAATTTATGTGTGGATATTTAGAAAACGAACCGGCGACGCGCGTGCGTGCACTTATTAGAGATTGTGATAATCTAAATGATTTTTATCATGCATTTCTATCGGAATATTGGTCCGAAAACACGCAAGACAGAGTCAAACATAGTCTTATTATGCAGCGTAATTTTAAACAGTCTGAGTTCCGCACGCCGGCAGAATACTTTGAAGACATGATTCGAAAGAATCAATTCCTGTCTAACCCTTATAGCCCGACTGAATTAATTCGCATTTGTTTAACTAAGCTGCCACAATCCATAAGACAAATTACTTTGGCCGGAAGATGTAAAGACGACATTGAGACTTTTAAGACGTTGCTACAAGAACTTGAGTATGACAACGACGACGGGACTTGCAATTTTTTCAGTAACAGTAATCACAATAGATTTTCAGAGAGAAGGGATAATGATCGGATCGGACGTTATATGGGTAATTTTGAGAATGACAGACGAAACAGACAGGATAATAGATATCAGCCTTGTGACAATAACAGACGTTCTAACAGAAATTACACAGACAGTTATAATGACGGAAACTCCTACCGGAATGATCAATAATACGGAAACGGTAATCGGTATCATCAAGACAGAAATTATTAATACAATAATAGAAATTCTTACTACAGAAATAACCAGGGTAGTAGATATAACAATAATTTCAGAAGTGACAGTCGAAATTACACAAGAAGTAGTCGTGCAGATAGCCGGGAAAACAGAAATTTTAATAACAGACACAACCAAGAATTTACATGTAACAGACAGGAGGGACCTAATTGGCATCCTCCGCGTGACAGAAATTCAGAGAGACAAGTGCAAATAGTAGAAATTGATCCGCGAAATGACGGGAATAATCAAAGACGTGACGCGAACAATCGACAATGACTTGTAGCTTCGGCTTCTGGCAGCAATATAGACGGTTCATAAAGTAATGACACTACGACTTTACAGTACGTACGCCTGGAAGACATGAGAGACATTTTGCTAGACGAAAAGGAAAATAAAGTAGACACATTTTTACATCCTGTTATTGAAGTATGTGTGGGTAAGAATTAGTTCACTGCAGTTTTAGATTCTGGGAGCCCATTGAATGTCATTAGTGAATCAGTTTTTCGTACATGTGTAAGAACTATTGCTTGTCCTGTGTTACCTGGTTCTAAAACTACAATTCGAGGCGCTATTTCTGGAAAATGTGTGGAAGTCAAACAACAGACCAACTTAAATTTCATTTGTCAAGGATACGAATTTTCTGCTAATTTTATTATTGTTCCATTACTCAGTACACAAATTATATTAGGTATGGAGTTTCTTAACGCACATAAGGCAATTTTAAACTTTAAGGAAGGAAGTGTGAATTTGACTGTTGCCGGAATGCCGAAAAGTTTGAAATTTTTCGAGTGTTTAACAAAATCTGTATCAGACACAAAATGTTTAAGGTTTCTTACTTCTGATGTTTTCGCTGAGCATTATGACGACGATGTGTTCATTCATGACAACGATAATAGATACAGAGACGGGATGGATGATATAATTAATAGCGAAGAATTAATTAATGAAAAGGTTAAGAAAGCTGAAGTGCCAGATGACGTGGCAAGAGAAGAACTGCACCAAATTTTGACTTCACATGCTACAGTATTTAGTCATCATACAGGAACTATACAAGGCTTGCAATATTTATTTAAAGTAAAAGGACACACACCATTTTTCGGGGGAAAACGTACGTTATTCCTTTGGCTTACAGAGACAAGGTTAAGAGTGAACTTCAGTACATGTTAGATCAAGGCATTTTTGAGCCAGCAGTCAGTCCTTATACCAGCCCATTACACGTCGTTCTTAAAAAGGATGGGTCAATTCGTTTGGTTCTGGATTCCAGACAGATAAATAATATCATCATTCCTGAAACTGACCGTCCACAAAATTTAGATGAACTTCTTCAACATTTCCATGGAATTAAAGTTTTATCCACGATTGATATGCGCGCAAGTTTTTGGCAGATAGAACTCCACCCTGATTGTAGAAAATACACTGCCTTTTTAGCCTTTGGTAACTGTTACCAATTTCGGAAATTACCGTTTGGACTTACTGTATCTTCAGCAGCATTCATTCGTAGTTTAAACGAAATTTTACCTGTTTATCTTCGTGACAATATTACTTCATATGTTGACGATATTCTTATTGCTAAACGTTCTTGGAGCAAGAATAACAAAATTTTGGATTCATTATTACGTATTTTTGCAAGAGTTGGCATTACAGTGAACTTGGAAAAATCTGAATTTGGTCGTTTTCAGGTGAAATTTCTTGGTCATATTATTTCTGCAGAAGGTATTCTCCCTGATCCAGAGAAACTAGACGCTATTCGTAATTATGCTGTTCCTACTACCAAACGTGATGTTCGTAGTTTCCTTGGTGTCTGTAATTTTCTTAGATGCTTTGTTAGATTGGACAATTTGGCCACACCTCGTTTATGTGAACTATCTGGAAAGAATTCTAATTGGTGTTGGGATGAGGAAGCTCAATCAGAATTTGAACAACTTCGTGATGCTTTAGTTGCTGCTCCACTTCTTTCACACCCGGATTTATCTAAAGATTTTTGTTTGGCGACGGACTCATCATACAAAGGCCTAGGTGCACACTTATTTCAAGAGATAGAGGAAAACGGCGTTGTAGTACAGAAAACTATTGCATTTGGAATTCGTGTTCTCTCTAAATCAGAAAAGAATTATTCGATTACGGAACTTGAGGCTTTGGCTGTTGTATGGGCTTTCACAAAATTTCGCATATTTTTGTATGGCAGGCATACTAAGGCTTACACCCATCATCGAGCTCTGGAATATCTTATGTCAACAAAATTAACTCACGGAAGATTGTCACGATGGGCGCTGTATCTACAGGAATTTGATTTTAGTATTGTTTACATACAGGGTTCTTCAAATATTATTTCTGATGCTTTATCACGTGCACCTATAGGTTTGAAACAAAGTGCCGAGGAGGACTGCAAAGAAAACAATTATTGTTTGATGTATATTCAAGTTGTTGCGTTTGAGAATTTTATTTCGTGTTCGCTCCAGGACATCGCTAAGGAGCAAAATAAGGATCCAATCTGGAAGGACAATAAGGAGAAGTGGAGGAGAAAGGAAAGCGTAGCGATTAGACAGTATTATTCAGTTCGCAATGATATTCTTTTTAAACGAAAATCGGTCGACAACTCTGTTTGGTTAGTTTGTATTCCTGATGAGTGGGCCAATAAATTGATTTGGTACACACATTTCAGTTATGCACACTTTGGTCCCAGAAAATGCTTTCATAAATTACGAGAAAATTGCTACTTCAGTAATATGGAAAAACGTATTCGATCTGTTCTTGCCAAATGCAAATTATGTCAAAAGGCTAAGCCGCCAACTATTTCTCACAGAACATCGTTGTTTCCTATCATTCCAGCGAAATTAAAGGAGATGGCTGCAGTCGGTTTGTTCGGTCCAGTGGTTCGTTTTACTAGTGGTTTTGCGTACCTATTGGTAGCAGTGGAATTGACATCAAAATATGTGTGTTTTACACCTTTACGCAAAGCAACAGCTCGTTCAGTATCTAACGCTTTCATCAAACATTTTCTTAAAGAAGTGGGTCATGTTGATAAGGTTATATCAGATAATGGATCACAGTTTCGCTCTAAAATTTGGCTTCGTACTCTACGGCGTCGTAAGATTAAACCAATTTTCATTTCACTTTTTCACCCTCAATCTAACGCTTCAGAGAGATGGATGAAGGAAATCAATAAATTGTGTCGACTTTATTGTCATCAGAATCACAGAGCTTGGGATCAGTATCTTCATATTTTTCAAAACATTCTGAATGAACTCCCTAATGATTCAACTTCTTTACCGCCTATATTGATATTAAAAAACAAAGCACCGACAAATCGCATTTCTGAAATCGTTCCTTTTCCGCCTTCACGGAAACTGCGGCATTCTGAAGTTGTCAACCTGGCTCTGCAAAATATTGCATCTGCGGGTGCTAGAAGAGAGAAATCCGCTAAACGTCCTGGTCGTTTAAAAACCTTGTCAGTTGGTCAAAAGGTGTTAATTAAGTCTCATCGTTTGTCTCATAAAGGAAAAGGCTTGTGTCGCAAATTTTTTCTGCTTTATAGCGGTCCATATAGGGTTCGCAAAATCATTCATGATAACACTGTCGAAGTAGAAACTCTTAAATCTCGACGCTCTAAGGGAATACATCACATATCGAACGTTAAAATTTTTATGGAATGACATACTTTTGAGAGACTAACACTTACATGTAAACACGCAGAGAATACAAGGATACCTCGCCGTGTTCCGGCGGCGGCACAAACTCAAAGCAACAGTCAAGTCTGCGCGCCGCACAAGGCAGTCGTCGCACAAGGCAGCTGATAGAGCGCTCAGTGCGAATGCACTGACAGCCGTAAACAAATACACAGTCTAATTTATCTGATTAAGTTCAGTATAAAGCTATAGTGACTTGATAAATTATGTTATTAACGTTCAGTATTTTTCAGGATATAGTTGTATAAAATATTTAAGAACTTCAGGTAAATTCTGTGTGTGTCCGACGTTAAGAAGACTTGCTATCGAGAAAATTTCAGGAAGAATGTAATTTCGAAGAAGAAACTAATAAACTAAAGAGGTAACTATTAATTGAGTTTATTTTTCAGGTAACATATTTCCACTTAGGTTACGTAATTTAGACGTAATTTGCTGCTCGCGATTACGTGATTTATACTTTGTGTTATCTGATTTTGACAATGATTGATTAATGAACAGGATTATTACTTATGTATATCATGCATCGCTTGGTTGCTATGCTTTTTCACTAATGTCACTTTGTTTTATGTGCCTGCTGTGCTTATTTATTTAAATTATAATTGTCACATGATTAATCGTGCTGATATGGTTATGTATGTAAGTTATACTTTGTGATTTATCTGCTTGCGTCTTCATGTTTACTTATTAAGATTACATATGAACATTTATTTGCTTATGCTGATATGATGCTAATGACCTGTCTATTATGCAAGATATATGTTTTCTGCTTTGCGTTTGGATTGCATATTTATACAGTTCTGTTTGTTGTCATAACTACTCTTTAATTTGGTAAATAGAAATGCTGATATGCGGTGTATGAACATGGAGTTAGGTCACACTATGGTATTAATTATAGATTGTTCGCTTGACAGAGCCTCGTTGTAGGGATTGTGCTGCATCCACTTGTTGACATTTTGTTCTCTACTGGTATATTTACTCGCTATTGCATGTTTTGCTTACGCTCAGTGCTTTATATTTTAAGATAAGGAAATGAACTGCTATAATTCTACGAACGACATTGGTACAAGAAACTTCATTGAAGTCACATGAGCTGGAGGTTTTATGGAAGCTGTATAAATTTATGCTAGTAGGAAGGAAGCTAACGACATGACATACCAACACTAGATTTAGACCATTGACAGTTACTACACTGCATTCTTCGTGAGCAATTGAAATATTAAGTGACACTTGGCACAAGAAATACTCCACTTGTTTGCTTCTGTTTTGCCATGATTCTTGAAGTGCTGTACACACTGTGAAATATTACGATCATTCACACTCCGTACTCGTACTTACTTACTGAAAGTTATTCAAACTAAAGGCTGTTAGAGGTCATGTATGCATTTCTTTTGTTTAATGATGGACAAGGTAACCAAAATGTGTTTTAAAATTCGTAATGAGGAGAAGATTTGGGTCAGATGGATTACACAGAGGTTGTGTGTGGACATTGTGTCTTCAGATTGCATGGGATGAGAAATTGAAGTTTGCACTAGGATTTTGTCTGTACTTGTTTGAGGAGACTGACTAGAGGAAAGAGTTGTTATGGAAGGGAAATGATATTGGTAATAAGGTTTATATGTATCGACGTATTGAAGAGGTATTATTGAGGTATTGAGATTGTGTGAAGTTGATGATTATTGGAGTTTTGGTGGACAAGAGGTAAGGTAAATGATATTGATGATAAGGTTTATATGTATCGACGTAAGAAGTATTATTGAAGTATTAAGATTATGTGATGATAATGATTATTGGAGTTTTGGTGGATAAGAGGTAAAGTAAGTGAGGAGCATATTTTTTTTGTTGGTCTATGTGGAACAAGGAGGATGAAGATGGCAGACTAGAACACTCAAGTGGAAGGAAGATTGTCTACACACACACTTTGTTAAATCAATAAGCAGTATTTACTTTTTTTGGAGAGAGGAAGTATTTGCATATCTTGGCACACTGACAGTTGTTCAGCAACCGTACATTTTAATTTGGCTTGGCAAACATTGGTCTTGACATGATGACTACGATGTTGACTAACTATTATTGACTGTTATACATTGCTGCCACTACTGCTTGATACACAAGTTGAACATCAAATTTTGGACAGAATTGCATTTACACAGTTAACACTATTCAATTACACAGTAGTACTTAATGTGGATGAAAGATGAGTGAGTGTGTTTTGTGTGTTTTCCTTTCCTAATCCCAAATAATTGGTACCGACCTATCTCCTAAATATTATTTTATTTGTTTGTTGTGGCCTGCACTGACACCCATAAATATTATAGGTTTACTGATATTTGTGTATTTGTAATAGTTAGTATGACAATTATCTGATATCATTTGTTTGTTTATTATAATTTGTATGTTTAGTGTAAGAGCATTGATGATAATTTTGTAAAAGCAATTGTGTGTGCCTTCAAACTGTTGTTCGTGCTTGCACCTATCATCATTCATGGGTGCCACCTGGAAATGTTTAATTTCTGCTGAGAAACTCTGATGAACTGTCTGATTAGTGATAGTGAATATTATGGACTGTTACATGCACTTGTTCAACATGATGGGTGCCACTAGGAGATGTTTAATTTGTGCTAATGAACTCTGATGAACTGTCTAATTAGTAATAGTGAATATTATTGACTGTTACGTGCGCTTGTTCAACATGATGGGTGCCACTAGGAGATGTTTAATTTGTGCTAATGAACTCTGATGAACTGTCTAATTAGTAATAGTGAATGTTATGGACTGTTACGTGCACTTGTTCAACATGATGGGTGCCACTAGGAGATGTTTAATTTCTGCTGATGAACTCTGATGAACTGTCTAATTAGTGATAGTGAATATTATGGACTGTTACCTGCACCTGTTCAACATTGCTGGGTGCCACTGATGGAACTGCTTCTACTGAAATGTCACTTGTTGGTGTCTGCACCTGCTCAACATTACTGGGTGCCACTGATGGACTGCTTCTACTGAAATGATGTCACTTGTTGGTGTCTACACCTGTTCAACATTACTGGGTGCCACTAATGGACTGCTTCTACTGAGATAATGTCACTTGTTGGTGTTTGCACCTGCTCAACATTACTGGGTGCCACTGATGGACTGCTTCTACAGAGATAATGTCATTTGTTTGTGTCTGCACCTGTTCCACAATGCTGGGTGCCACTGATGGACTGCTTCTACTGAAATCATGTCACTTGTCGGTGTCTGCACCTGCTCAACATTACTGGGTGCCACTGATGGACTGCTTCTAATGAGATAATGTCACTTGTTGGTGTCTGCACCTGTTCAACATTGCTGGGTGCCACTGATGGAACTGCTTCTACTGAAATGTCACTTGTTGGTGTCTACACCTGTTCAACATTACTGGGTGCCACTAATGGACTGCTTCTACTGAGATAATGTCACTTGTTGGTGTTTGCACCTGCTCAACATTACTGGGTGCCACTGATGGACTGCTTCTACTGAGATAATGTCACTTGTTGGTGTCTGCACCTGCTCGTCATTTTTGGGTGCCACTGTTGAAGCTGTTTAAATACTGCTGATGAAATGTTATGAGACTGCTATTTGCACCTGTTGATCATTGCTGGGTGCTACTGTTGGAACTGTCAACTACTCTGAGGAATACTACTTGTTTATTGAACCATTGAAAGGATTTTATGCGAATATTTGTATAAACTGATTTTTTGTGTGTTTACTGTTTATGAGATGTTATGAGACACTTACCTGCACCTATTCGTCATTGCTAACGATATTGATTGAATTGTTTAACCACATGATACTTGTGTAAACTATTATGTAAAATCATATGTATGCAAGCATTTGTATTCCTTACTGTATTTTATATATTAGGTTATTGAAGGGTCAGTGCAAAGCCAAAATTTAATTAGTTATGTGATATTTACTTATTAATATTACTTTTTAATTTTTGTCTGTATTTTTTGGACGAATTTGGTGGTATTTTCACCACCAATGCTGGCAAAAATACCATCAAATTCTAGCCCGTGGAGGAGGGGCATATGAAAGGTGGCTACACTGAGTCACAGCGCCAGAGATTGCGCCAAAGAGTATTATTCAGCCGCCTCCACTGGCAGTGCTTGTTGAGATGTGGTAGTGGGGAGTGCTTGTCGAGAAGTCGTGGTGGAGAGTGCTTATTGAGAAGTGGGCAGTAGGAGTTCTGATGTAGCCGTGACTAGTTGTGAGCATGTTGTATGCAGTTGTTCTGATGGGCTAGACAGCCGATGCTGTTCGATTGCGGATGTTGTAAAGATAAGAGTGTATTTTTCGTCGATATATATGAAGGTAAAGAAAATCATTTTTTTTAATTTCAAACGTGCTAGATAACAATGCCTCTTGGTCACAGGTTCAGTCAACAAAGCATCTGGCTTGTGTTCATGTATTAGAGTGTAATTCTGGTTTCTATGTGCAATTATAGAATTTCTGTTTTTTTTAATTACTTGAATGTAAATGGTGCTTAAAATACCTTGTCTTATTGAGGAAGAACCGTGCCAGATGTGTATGTTGAATCACACTTCCACATACAGAACAGTTACACTTGTGTTTTGTTGTTTCGTAGGTTTTATAGTTGCTGGGGACTTAATTAATTAATTGTGTTAACGGGAGTTTTCTTTCATTCTTTGTTGTTATTCTATGCAGTCAGATTGCGGAGTAATACTAGTCAGGGCCAACCGGTTACGAGGCTTCGTAATCGTACATACAGCTACTAAAATTAAAAATATTTGCATTCTATATAATTAAGCCCCCATGCAATGTCGTATTCAGTATTTTGAAGCTGACGCCCTTACTTACACTTCAATATCACTTTAAAAAGTGTGTTGAGTGTAAAGGTCAGAAAATGAAGGATTTGAACTTTTCAATTTTTTAGTAGTGGTCATGAAGTCGGCAGTACACCTTATTGAAAGTGTGTTAGTATTATTAAAGGGTGTGTTAAAAGGTATTTTCAGATTCTGGACCATACTTACACTTCAGGATCCCTGCCACAAACCTTTTTTCATAAGTGAAGGAATAAAGACTGAAAATAAATTAAAGAGACTGTCAAAGACAATAATGGCAAACAAATATTGAAATACAAGTGTGGTGAAAACATTACGTCGTTAAAAGAACAGTATTTATATGTAATTGAAATAAAATGACTGCCTGTCTGTTCTTGTCTGAGAATGTAAGTGTAATTCTGCGGAATATAGATTATAAGATTTATGTGTTACCTTTCATTTATCCTAAAAGTCATTTTCCGCTTCCCCATCCCATCATATCAATTGATTATCGGATTGGCCGTTTGCTTGCAGTATTGCTTAGTCAGTGGTGGTTAGACGCCTTTGAACTAACAGTAAATATAAATTCATATTACACGGCCGTAATAACCTTGAGAGCTGAATATAAATATTATTAAATCTGAAAGATTGAAGTGTACGTAGTTAAAAGTATTTTTTTGTTCAGAGAGAGAAAACTAGAACATTGCTCAAAGTTATTGGCCAATATTTACTTTATTGGCGGCCTAAGGCGCATTTCCATTCATTACGCGAAAGTTATCAATATTTAATGAAATTAGTGCCACTGCCAAAGATGTGTTCGAAATAGCCTGGACACAAAAATTAATATCGTATGCACGTGTGATTGCGTGTGATTTGGGAAAGGTTATTTAAACGCCAACCACAGCCACACAATTTATCTTCTGGCTTCGTAAGAAGCCAGTTCGCGCTCACGGTCGATTATTGCCCGATCACAAGCGCAGCGACTGCCAAAATCGGCAGCAACAACAATTTCTATCGCGATCGCCATAATTTGAAGCGAGTGCGAATTTCAGTTCTGCTAATGCGCTACACGCACACAAAATCAAATAAAAGGTAGGTAGGGTGGGTATAGACTATACAGGCAGATGAAACCCGAGACATACACCCAAAGCATAATACAGTATAACCTTTCCTGAACCATACCTTGAAATCACACTTGACCCATTCCGTGAACCAGTTCATAGTGGCACAAGAGAGGTGAATTTCTGCAGAAAAGTTGATGCAGCGTATTGAACAACATCAGAAAGGGCAATAACAGGTAGTGGTGACCTTGAGCGTCACGATACCTAGCCTCGTAGTGGCTGTGATTCTTCTCTTCTCACCCTTCATCTGTTTCAGGTGGAGAGCCGCTCAACAAACCGACCCACCAGAAATAAGAATCCCAGTTGACTAGGACTCTAGAGCATCAACGTGAACGAATGAGAAATACTGAAGGGCAAATGTCAGAGAGAAATCTGTCTCTCGGTGTTTTATGAGGGTATGAGTCCATGGAATAAGCCTTGAATATTTGCAAAGAGAATTACCAAGGGCACACATCTGACACTGCGTGAGAAATGTAAAAGGATGATGTAATGAGTGTTTCTGGAACTAATGAAAAATTAAGCAAGTGAGCATGAGAAAATAATAGTGGCAGAAAAAATTTAGCAGGTAATGTTTGTAAGTTAAATGCGATCTCTGAGCTGTGTATAGTGAGTCACCAGTTATTTCTGTAATATAAGCTTGTGTGGTGCTAAACTGTGCAGACCAGTCTTAATAAAGACCAGAGAGACAAGATCTTCTTCTTAGAGGGAAGTTGTGTAGCGCCACAACCATTTTAACGGTAAAGTCTATGGGAAGGTGTGGTAGAATACTGCACTAGTTGCCGTTAGCTGGCGAGCATGGCGTGTCGTCATTTGGCCTAAGGCACCAAAGATGTTGGTTTATTACGACTTCTGTTAGGTTCGCTTAGTGTAACCTGCCAGGACAGCAGGTTTATTGCGAGTTCTGCTAGGCTCTCTCAGTGTTACCTGCCAGGACAGGAATAATGTACGGCTCAGGCAAGAGGATTTCTTCATTATTGGAGTTTCTGTAGTGTCGCTGAGTGCGTGACCAGAAGCGACGCATTGGCGTTACAGGTCCACTACGATCTGGAATACATAGTTGTCGATTTTGTAGCGGATTTATTCTCAATCCAATAATCGACCGTAATGACGCCTGATTCCATGCACCCCACACAACATAACTGTGGGGCAATGAAAACGTTCCTGCAGCGTTGTATATGGGAAGTGTTTGATGATGATGTTTGTTTTGTTGGGCGCTCAACTGCGCGCTCATCAGCGCCCGTACAAATTCCCAATATGTACACAGTCCAATCTAGCCACTCTCACGAATGATGATGGAACGATAAGGACAACACAAGCACCCAATTCCCGGGTAGGCAAAATCCCCAACCCGGGTGGGAATCGAAATCGGGATCCCTTGATACAGAGGTAACAATGCTAGCCACTAGACCACGAGCTGCGGACATGGGAAGTGTTTGGTTACCTACCACACAATCCATGCTTGGCTCTCACTGACTTTAATCTCTGCTCACGCGAATTGCTGGCTGCGAAGACAACGTTTTGGCGCAGACAGCGAGCTGCAGACTGTCGTAAAAATTAGCAGAAATCACAGGTAGCAGCCTTCTTTGGCTAGAACGTTGGAAAGCTGGTACAACGCTACGACAAATGTCTAAGTCGGAGCAGCGACTACGTAGAGAAGTAGCTGGAAGATGTAGCTAACTGTTGCAAATAAAACTTTATTGATTTTCCCTGTGATTTCCATTTCGCGACCGACTGGACGTTAATCAATGAATAACGCTCGTAGAATGTACAATATCTATTCTAACTTTAGTTATGCACTCTGATTGAACTTAGGTCCCCTTAAACATAGAACTGCCTGAACCTTCGACTATGTACGACTAAGAAATTATCTTTCAGGAAGAACCAGGTATTTTGACCCTGCAATCCATAATGTACGATCTGTGTCTTAAGTTTCATATTCATCATTACCACACCTAGTGATTGCAAGTGAGCTACTACCCACCTGCCTTCACCAAGCAGACCATAACGATTTTCCTCAATCAAGTTGACACATCCTGAAACCCATACATCCGAATGAACATATTTCATTGTATAGATAGACACAGATGGGAAATGCTCTTCCCTCAGTTTTGACTATTTTTCTGTAGGGACAAGAGCAAATGCCAGAGCGTAGCCAACCTAGTAATCATCAGGCATTCGCACCATTTCGCGGCCGAGAAACAATCGAAAATTGCACTGTCCATGTCGCCCCGATTAAGTTATTGTATAATTTTTTCCCTTTGCTTCTTGCATTACTGTATGAAAAATGTTTGCTGACACATGCCACCGCAAATTCAGCACTATTCAAGTAGCAGGGGAATATCTTTGTAATGCATATGTGCAGACACTATTTGCAGCTATTATTACATTTCAAGACGAAACGTTTCCCGTAAATATCTTTATGTACTTACTAGGTTTAAGCTGTGCGTGTGTGCTTAACTATTCAGTTAGGTACTCTACATAATTACAGTAGTTGCCACATTGCTAATATATTACGTTTGAAGATTTGATTTGCCCATGGAACTAATAAAGATGTGGCAACACTATAGTATGAATGTGATTAGCTTTTAACGATACTCACTCAACTGAAGTCGAAACATCTGTATAATGTTTGTTATTGAAGGTCGACGGGAATGAATAAAGTAATTCTTGTCGCTCTTAGGGGCATTATAGCGCCAATCCCAAACCTAACAGATTTTATGGTAAGCTAAGCAAAAAACACACTTTTCATGGTCTCAGAAGCAGAGAATTAATATGTATTATTTCTTATAGAATATTGTTAATCGTTTACCAGATATCAGACGTTTGTGATAAGCGATCTTAGCTGCTGTCTTCTGTCTTTCTCTGAAGTGAATTTGTTTTAAGGCATCGGAGCATAGAGCACGATTTTCGTCATTATATGGTGACTATTTAATATTACTTGGAAGATGGCTCTGAGGACTATGCGACTTAACTTCTGAGGTCATCAGTCGCCTAGGACTTAGAACTACTTAAACCTAACTAACCTAAGGACATCACACACATCCATGTCCGAGGCAGGATTCGAACCTGCGACCGTAGCGGTCTACTTGGAAGATGTTAGGACAGGGCCACAGACACTTTAATATTATACTTATACACCAATGGAGAAAAATATATGAAAATGTGTAAACTAATTATTTTTCGTGGAGTTCTTAAAATAATTCCACTCTACTATTAATCTTAAATTTCTGTGCGTTTAAAGTGAAGCGCCTGTATTTGGAATATTAAACTGGATATTGAATATTGATTCGAGTTGAAGGTAAAAAACTTTTCTTGAATACAATGACGAAAAAAAGGAACAGCATCAAAAAGTAATTGATGTAGAATAATAAAATTTTGTGGTTATAATTGTTTACGTAATATTTAAGTAATTAAAACTGCAAGACCACAGATTAATGCAAGTTCGAGATAAACCATTTCAAAAGTAAAATGCTGGTACATTAATAAGCAAAGTAACACCAGAATATTGAGTGTAAGCGTCCAAACGTGTGTGCTTTGAGCTCTACAGCTGCCGGGTGCAGTTTGTGAGATGGAGTTCCATGCTGATGCAGTCGGTTGGCCAATACAAGACTGGTTAATGCTGTCTGTGGATGGAGCTAGAGTTGTCGTCCGATGAAGTCTCATATGTGGTCAATTGATGACAGATCTTATGATCGAGCAGGCCAAGCAACATGTCGACAATCTGTAGAGAATGCTGGGTTTCAACAGCGGGGTGTAGACGAGCGATATACTATTGGAAAACACCCCGTGGAATGCTGTTCATGAATGGCAGCACAACAGGTCGAATCACCAGGCTGATGTACAAATTGGTGTCAGCTGCTCCTGCTGTCATACAAAATCGCACCATGACTCCAGGTGTCCAGTGAGTCTAGCACACAGACAGGTTGGATGCAGGCCCTCAACTGACCTCCTTCTAAACAATACACGGCCATCACTGTGGCCGAGGTAAAACCAGCTTTCATCAAATGAACTCTCGCTTGACACCACTCAAGTTGGATATGGCGGTGGTTTAGAGTCGGTGGAATACACGCCACAAGGCGTTTGACGCGGATCTGTCATTGAAGTAACCGATTTGTAACAGTTCGTTGTGTCACTGTAGTGCCAACTGCTGCTCAGATTGCTGCTGCACATGTAGTACGATGCGCCAGAGTTGTACACCGAATACGATGGTCTTTCCTTTCGGCAGTGCACGTGGCAGGCCAGAGCCCGGTCTTCTTGCGACCGTACATTCTCGTGGCCACCGCAGTCAGCAATCATGTACACTGGCTACATTCCTGCCAAGTTTTTCTGCAGTTTCGGAGAAGGCACATCCAGCTTGTCGTAGCCCTGTTACACGACCTCGTTCGAACCCAGTGAGGTACTGATAGCGGCGTTTTCGTCACCTTAAAGGCATTCTTGGCTAACATTAACTCACCACGTCCAATCTCGAAGGTAACTAACGCTCGCAATCGTTACAGCGTGTATATAAATCAAACTTGATTTACATCCACAGCTCCACTCATACCTGACTGAGGCGGAATTTGAATGGACTTCATCTTTCAGATGTAGAAACATGCCTACTAACTTTCGTTTGTGGCGCACAAATCCCCAGTGTTGCGATACTTATACAGTTAGCGTACTATTCACCTCCTCGGACCAAAAAGTATGTACGAGAGAAATCTGTTTTTGGATTTATGTTGTTCGGAATATAATTCTGAATAATTCATATTCTTTTGATATCTTCGATAAGAGGACCCATAAAAGATAAATTATTACAATGAATAACAACATTTGAGATGTAAAAGAAGTTTTAGCGTGTGGCGGTTTTTGCGTATCATCAACACGGACAAATGCAATGAATATGGATAACACGATACTCTATAGTATTCTGCGGTTTGAATTCACTCTGTTTTTTTTAGCAGTTCCATTGATTTGATTTTGTAAATGCTACTGACAATATTATACACATCTATAATGCATTATTCATACTACAACTCCTCCCGGATAATTATTTTGTTCAAATTGCACAAGAATTCCACCTGACGTAGTGTAATAATGTTGACTGTAAATTGTGTTCATATCACTAAAATTACAGATCGTACATCAAAGCTGTTATAATTTTTGTCTTCGATGGATTTAATTATTCTTAGCAAATTAATCATGAAAAGGAACCACAGAATACCACCCGCACACAACACTGACGTATGCTACAAGAAATATTTTTCTCCGTGATTCGTGCTGAAAAAGAACTAAAAAAATGTTCTAATTTAATCTCAAAGATACAAGAAGAAAATTTATTCGACTGTCATACCAGAGGAATACTCTAAAAAACTTTTTTTTCATTGAGAGACAAAGGACTAATTTCGAGATTCATTTATTGCTTCTAGTATTAACTACCTTTTTTGTTCTGATGTGCTGGCGAAAAGACGTACTGTATAGTTTCATGTCTATGTGTGTGTTAAATGAAGGTGTTAAATGATGAAAAATGTATTTTATAATTTCTGTCAGGATCAAGCCCAAATCCCATACCAATGGAGTACAAATTTTTCCGTTAATTCGAGAAGGCGAATTTTAGATGGAGGCGACGATCTTTACGACGGCGCTGCTCAATAGAGGTACGTGATTGTGCTCACTACTTTCCTTTGGTGGCAGCTAAGATTAATTCCGATGTGTTTTTGCCGAGACATTCAGAACCTGCAATCTTCCATTTCGTATAAAAATAGGAGTCCGATAGAAAAAGAAATATTCTTAAATTTAAATAATTGCAATTCTTTTACCCAGGCCACGGGGAATGATAGAAAGTACGTGCCTCTACCCTGATTGTACGTTCGTAATCTCCGAGTGTGTTACGACGTAATTATTTTACGAGAAAAAATTAAGATAGATCTTCCTCATCAGATCGCAACCACTCGCACGCGAATATACGTACCCTCTGAATGTGTCTGGTCAGTTGTGCGCATTGTTCTAAAGCTTTTCTGTTATTATGCAGTGGATTGCATCTCTGCAATTAATTTTGGTCTATGCCGCAAATCGCACTTCACGCGAAGTATTTATTACGCAAGTTTCAGGCTATGGCTGACTGACCAAAACGCTACAATAATTTCATATCTCTACAACTACAATAACACAAAAAAACAATAACATAACAGAGAGGGTTCGTTACAATCCTCAACCCCACTCTTACCTGAAAGAGACGGAATTTGAGTGGACGTCATCTTTCAGATGGAGAAACATGCGTACTAACTTTCGTTTGTGTCGCGCAAATCTCCAGTGTTGCGATACTTTTACAGTTAGCGTACTATTCACCTCCTGGGACCAAAAAGTATGTACGAAAGAAATCTATTTTTGGATTTATGTTGTTCAGAATGTAATTCTGAATAATTAATATTCTTTTGATATCTTAGACAAGAGGACCCACACAAGATAAATTATTACAGTGAATAACAACATTTGAGATATAAAAGAAGTTATAGCGTGTGGCGGTTTTTGCGTATTATCAACATGGACAAATGCAATGAATATGGATGATACGATACTCTGTGGTATTCTGTGGTTTGAAATCACTCATTTTTTTTCTGACAATATTATACACATGTATAATGCATTATTCATACTACAACTTCTGCCAGATAATTATTTTGTTCAAATTGCACAAGAATTCCACCTGACGAAGTGTAATAATGTTGACTGTAAGTTGTGTTCATATCACTAAAATTACAGATCGTACATCAGAGCTTTTATAATTTTTGTCTTCGATGGATTTAATTATTCATAGCAAGCTGATCATGAAAAGGAACCACCGAATACCATCCGCACACAACACTGACGTATGCTGCCAGAAATATTTTTCTGCGCGATTCGTGCGTAATTTAATGTTGGCCTCATACATCAGCAATGAAATCTTGTTCAACAATAAATACCATCAGCACTGTTCTTAGAAAATGTAGTCTGATTCGATTAATTTATTTCTTTTGTAAATAGCGTTCAGTACCACCGGTGCACATTTGTGCATCAACAAGATTGCCGTGGCAGTGACATAAAATTTTTATTCCGTGAATCCCATTTTAAACCTTTCGTGTTAATGGGAGCTAACAACGCTCTTTTAGAATAATGTGGTCGTGTTCCAAGCGAGAGGCACTCCCAATAACTATGATTCAGAAGAACGGCTGGCCTTTCAATGTGCACAATCTTAGTTCTGGAATTTAACTGTCCTAACTATTCGCGCAGTTTCATCCTTCTTATCGTCTCTGGTAATCACAGTCCTGTCTTACCTTTCCAGTGATGCGCTCCCCCTGCTGTGTGAGCCCTGTAGCCCAGGACGCTCCTCAAGACTGACTTCCACAGCATCAGCTGCCGTCAGCCGCTTCTCCCGATAGTGTGTCCTCGGAGGAACTCCTCCCTTTCGGCCTGGGCCCAAACGGAGCTGCAGTCGCACCAAATTGTAATCCTGCGCCATGAGGTTTCGTTTCATTGTCATGCTTTCGTTTATTGTTTTTATTTATTTCTCTACATTTACCCATAATCTAAGACATTCAACTTCTTCTATAAAAGGTACTCTGAGTTTATCATTAGCGAACTATAGAGCCCTACACTTATCACAGTCACTTCCATAAACGTCCTACGATTTATTTGAGCTATGTTAGAAGATTTTCACGATTATGTACAAGTGCAGTACAAGCAGTATGTTAAATTGTGCCTAGAATTAAGTTACACCTAGAATTGTTGAAATGAGGAAGTTCAAATGGTTCAAATGGCTCTGAGCACTATGGGACTCAACTGCTGAGGTCATGAGTCCCCTAGAACTTAGAACTAGTTAAACCTAACTAACCTAAGGACATCACAAACATCCAGGCCCGAGGCAGGATTCGAACCTGCGACCGTAGCGGTCTTGCGGTTCCAGACTGCAGCGCCTTTAACCGCACGGCCACTTCGGCCGGCAAAATGAGGAAGTGTTTCAGGCGACCTCCTGCGTGAGTTATACATCAGGTTAATACGCCGAGGAGACAGCTTTAGATTGCAAATGCTGGATGCGTTGTGTAACATTATGTGATTGCCTTATCATTTTAAATCATTCACTAATCGAGCAGTCGCTCGGCAACAGCTACAGTTAGCAAATAATGTTGCGAGAATGTAAAAGGTGAACGACCTGTGACGTAACTTGTTTATTGTCGAAGCGCCGTCAGAGATGCTGTGAGTTATTGACTTTGAAAACCGCGGCGCGAAAAACGGACAGAAGAAGAACACTTTTTTTACACATTTTTTTTTTTTTTTTTTATGTACGAGATATTCTCGATGAACAGTTACTCATTCTTCTCTTGTCTCCTGTAACTTGTGTCGGACGCGCATGACTTGCCGCCGTATTATTATCGTTAAAAATAATATTGTTTTAGTGTAAAGTAAATGTGTAATACTAAAAGTGCCTAGCAGTAGATTTATTGTGCGACGTGTATGTGAAAACGTCGAAGGAATTGTTTTCATTACGAGAAGTGCCAGTCAAAACGGCATCCATGTTAAATCCTTCATTGCAGTGTAAGTTCGTCTATTAATTGCCATAAATTCAGACTTAAATGGAACTGGTGTATGGACTATTTGTTTAATATAGAACCTATGTCTCCTTCATGAAGTTATTGAATTTTCTTTATGTTTCTTCCAAATAGAGAGTTCACAGTCACGAATTCTTTCGTCGAAATCGGACGGAAGTTGTATGCGGCGAAATACTTTCTCCGCGCCATATTCTATTGGTAAATGCATGATAAACTACGGTCCCTTAGGAAATTCATGTTGAGCTATCCAAAAATAATTATATTTTGAATAGGCATTTACTCTCTTCCGCAATGCAACTTCCGACTGATCAGACGATCCAACAAGAAACAGCCGCACGTGGTCGGCGTTCGCAAATATATTTCCACCGCTGATTATAGCTATATGTTACAGCACAAAAGTAAACATATTGTTATAATTAGCGGCTACGAACGGGGACATTTATAACAGTATGTTTATGTATACACAACACATTACGTAAACATATCGTTATAATTGGCGCCCGAACAGGGACCCGAATTAAAAAAAAAATAAAATAAAATAAAGGAAAAGAAAAAAACTTAAGGAATAAAAATTTATGTAAGATAGGCATTGTGGAAATATTCATAAATAATTGTAGCTAATCTTGTGCTTTCTATTTGTTACATGACATCAAACGCCATCCAATAAAATTTCCATTGAGCGAAAGAAACGAGATATTCAGAGAAAATTACGGAAGAGAGATTTTTTTTTTTTTTGGAACAGAATTTGAGCGAAAATCTAGTTGCAACGCCCAAGGCAGTCATCAACAACGTAAGTTAAAATTTCGTTAGCCATAGCCAAGCTTCCTTAATTTCATCCGACATTAATCAATTTGTGACGGTCTTTAGTAGTTGCAGTAAAAATTTGCTTTGAATTCAGTAGATTGCATTTAGTAGAGTAGAAATTTCTTCAAGTATTGTTTAAATTACATTGTTGTGTATTGCATATCAATTGTTTTTAAATGTCCGCTGCCTGTTCACGGAGCTGACCAGCCTTAGTTTTCATTTATTTTGACCAGTGTGCAGCCATACTTTCTTTACGGTCCAGAATAGTCTCTTGTTCTCGTGACGTGCAACTCCCGACATTCCGAACTTGGACGTAGCAGTGACAACCGACTCGCAACCGATAAATTACATCTCTGTCGACAGCTGACGGCCGTAGCTCAAACGAACTTCATTGACTTACTGTTTATAAATAAGTGAGCTATGGCAGACGATAAAATGTCATCACTAGATTCAAATGAACAGAATGAAACGAGTGAAGTGTCGCGTCGCTTACGGTCCCGCACAATAATTAGTAGGGCTGAGACACCAATCGAAACAATTGTAGAAACTGAAGTGGGAAATCTTACGGACTTTGATGCCTCACACCATAATGTTACTGGTACTGAACTAGACAATGCCAGCATAGTTTCTGCCACTAGTAGTCGTAGCCATATACCGGTTACAAGGGAGGCAGGTGAAAGCAATTCAGGGGTAGTGACAGACGATGTATTCAAACAGCTGCTGAGTCAAATAAGTCAAATGATGCAGGACGGAAATCGCCAAATGTTAGCCTCGCTTGAAGATAAACTGTCTACAGTAAGCGGAGAAATAAAAACTGTTAGAGAAAACGTAGCCAAAGAAGTAGCAAAGCAAGTTAAGGATGCTGTTTCTCAAATGCGAAGTGGAATAATTATCGAACTGAATGACACTTTAGCTACCATGCAAAGCGAGACAGCTGACATCCGAAACGCAACCAAGAATCTTGATTCCACCGTAACCACGGTTAATCACAGATTAGACAGAGTAACTACGCAGGTAGAAAAATTAACCGAGGGAATGTCAAACTTGACTCTGGAAACGGAAACGAAAGTAAAGGAGAGGCTAGATAGTCATGAGAGAGAATTTAGAGAAAAGTATGAGAACTGGATTGCTGGAAAGGACAAATTTGTCGAAGATAAAATTAACAAAGACCTAGTAGAGACTGTAAAAGCAACCACTCTTGGTATCTTGTCAGCTCCTGGAAGCTCCGGAGATACCGTAATGTCTGAACTCGGTAGCATTAGGCGTACCCTTCAGCAAGAATTACCAAATTGGAAGCAAGAGGTAACGGAACAGCTAAATAACCTGAAGGCACAAGTGAGTAGTAGTTCCCGAATACAGAGACCGAATTTTCCTAACTCTTTAGCCTCAGAGGAAGAAGATGAATTATTTCGTCAATTCCGAATACCTGTTGTATCTAATGAACACACTTCACCACCACATATTCCAGTTAGTCACCGAATCCAAGAATCTGACTCAGTAGTAAAAATGATGAAGGAAGAAAGCATGATAAAGCATCGAGTTTTTCAAACCTTTAACCCGGAAAAACGAAATATCCACCCAATTGTTTTTCTTCGTGGATTCTCCGGCATTTTTCCAAATTCGTGGACTGATAAACAGCGTATCCAATTTGTTACCGGATATATAGGTGGCGAATCGGCAATATGGGGAACAGAAATGGTTGATAAGTGTCGAACATATGAGGAGTTTGAGCACTGTTTCCTCAGCAAATTTTGGAGCGAAGGTATTCAGAAGCGCCTTCGTAAAGAAGTCTATAATGCAGAACAATTTGACCCCAGGAATAGTAGCCTGAGAAAGTACTTCGAAAAATATCTTGGCAAAATTAGGTATTGGGATAACCCTCTCAATAGTAAAGATGTTTTATGATTCTCAAGTCTAAATTACCCATTTCGATTCGTGAAAAGCTGATAGCCATACCAGATGATGATCCAGATACCTTTCTGTCGATATTAGATTCCCTAGACCTGATCTATGAGTACATGAGAGCTAACAAACCGTGGAATACTCCGCACAATTCTTGGCCACAACATTACGAGAGTAACGGCTATGAAAAGCCAGGGAACGGTTACAAAAATAGTAACGATTGGCAAAACGGAAATAAAGGCAATGGGTATCCGCACAAAAGGAATAGACATAATCAACACAACCGATTCAATCCCGTGTATAACACGACTGGTAACCAGTACGGCAATCAATCGTACAAGCAGAAGTTTGGAAACGGTTTCAGTCAAAAAGGTTGGCAACAGCAGAGCGGATCGCAATGGAATGCACCGTACTCGCGCAGCCAACACTCAGATTACGGGCAGCAACAAACAGCTGATAACGCCCACTCATACCAATACAACTCCGCGCCTAGTAAAAATCAAGCGCAGGGAATGTACAGAAACACACAGTTTAACGGCAAATCACAGTGTGAAGGTGGATTTCACAGTAACAATTCCGGAAATCATAATAGTAATAAAAATCATCAGACCCCGCGAAGGCATTACAATCCCCCTGTATTTTTCGCAAACGCGGAAGACAGTAACACTCATTGGACACCAGAACAAACGCAGCAACATTTTGACACGAGGTTTGTGCATAATAGTAATTTTGTTCCTCAGTGTTCTCACAATGTCAGATTGGTCGAACTTTCTAATGATGAAGGCCAATCAAAACCACACAAACAGGAAAACTAAGTTCAGCATCTGAAAGCTCCCTAAGTGATGCTGTGAGACAGAATGGGGGCGACCACTTCGACGGAGAGACTAACCATGACGTACTTGTACTGAAATAAGGTGTTAACTTATAAAGTAGGCGAAAAGGTCTTGCTAAAAACACACTTTAAACCATCGTTGCTCTTATACAAAAATCGAAAATGGCAAAGTCTTTTTGAGGGACCTTACGAGATCCTTCGTATACCGCATACAGGTTGTTATCTGATTTCTGATCCCGCAAATGGAAAAATAAAAGGGTTATACCATCACTCTGATCTTAAAAAATATCATGCTACAGAATAAGTCAAAAGGAAAGCTTTATAATGACAAGAGAAGGTTAGCCGCTAGTGACTAAGTGACAACTGATTTGACTTCGTTAAAAAAATGCTTAGAATATATTACACGACAGTGAGTGTATCTTGCTATACAGCAGACAATTTAAAATATGGTATCTTGAGCCATAATTTAAGTACAGACAAGCTGATAAATAAAAAAATTCTTGTTTAACAAAGAAAGTGATCAACTCCAAGAACTCTAGTTTTAAGATTTAGTTTTAAGGAGATAATACTTAAGAGAGAAAAATGAAATATAAAGCGAAGGATGTGCCTAACAAGCCGGCTTCTGCGATATGAAATGCTAAAGAAGTGAAAATAAAACATAGTATGTAAGATTTTTTTTTTTTTTTTTTTTTTTTTTTTTTTTTTTTTTTTTTTTTAAAGTTCAAGGAGCAATGATCCAGAAACGAAATTTATTTTCGTCAAGGACAAGGGTCGCTTGACAATTATTGGTTCCTGATCCCACTAAAAAGGAAAACAAGTAACTAGTTTCTAAGTCAGCTATGTCTAGATTAAGTTCCAATGTACATAGAAATCTGGAACAGGTTCATCTCTGCATTAAAATAACGCAATGTTTACGAAGCATGTGAGTTACTTGTAAGTACCAACATGACCACGAAAGCGCTATCCTTCAGCTAGATAAACGAAGTAGCATTAATTGTAATTGCAATACGCAGGACAGATACATTCAAAGCCATAAGTGAAATAAATACCAAGTATAAGAGCGTAAGTGGCAAGGACAAAGCAATGATGACTTAAGGTCATAAATAGAGGTCAATGCAGTGTAGCGCAAGCAGGTGTCAGGGCGAGAATGAAATGACAATGAAACAGCTGGCAAAACAACCCAACTAGTTCTTAATTGGAGCGCGTACGCAGACGTAGGGCGCAAAGGGAAATTAATTTCTAAGTCATAAGGAACAAGGAGTTGTTTGCTAGATTTCTTCTTCTATGTATTATTATACCTATGTCTTTCTTCTGAATTTGTTTAAATACCCTAACCCGCCTAAGCCCGTCCCGTAGACTTGACGTCACACATTGAGAAATGCGGTTGACGTGGAAGGCTGGTTTGGGATAAGATTTTCAAAAGGAAACGCGTAAACAAAATCGGGAAAAGCTAGTTTTGAAATGTCTTTATTTTTCCTTTTAAAGTCAATCCGAGACGCAAACCGAGATCGCGATAAGGAATTTGAATATTTTCTTGAATGGTGTTCTATTCTCATGTGAGAGGGCGATCAAATGTGACTGATTGATCCTCACATCTAGTAAAAAGAGAATTTTTGTTGAAATGACAGTGATAACTTTAATGAATCTAATAAATAGAAAGAACGGTTGAAATGAATTAAAATAATAATAATTGCTAACAGATCGGAGAAACTAATGTATTGTGACTGTGAACTAAAAGCATAATTAGTCTTAGAGAAAGATGATGAACAATGTAAAGCGAAATGTTAAAGATAGTTACCAACAAAGTAACAGATATTGAAATGGACATGATAATCGAAGCTCTCAATTAGCAAGCTTCAAAGTGAGACAAACTATTTGATTATAAACTGTAAAAAAATTGTGTACATAGTAGTGTATAAGTGAAGGCTTAAAATGGTGTGGAAGTCTGCCACAGACACGATGAAGATAAAAAGTGTTAAACGTGCAGATAGGCCGACGGACAATGATAGTCCGGTTGTGTAACCGAAGGCGGTGATGTGATTACGTGCAGTGCATCGGAAACCAAGTGTGTTAGCTGCTTTGCAAAGTGCGAGCGCTAGCCTACCTTAAAATCTTCAAAATTGGCTGGAAAATGTGGAGACAGGGATGGTTTCAATGGAGTCTCTGTCCCTGGTAATCCTCGTCCCTCCGCACCAGCTCAGCAAACCACAACACCATCGACGCAACGTGTTCACTGAACCGTGCGCGGAAAAGCTGAAGTACCGCGTGGAGGCTGGTGAGCGCCTCGAGTTGCGATTCAGCTCTAACAATCAGCCTGTGTCAACGTCCATCGACGCAACCAACGCGTTAAATTTAAAGTGATGTACTTGCACAGCACTCCCGCTGCAGTTCGACGAAACGGACTTTCCATGAAAGCCGCTCCCAAAATAAAAGACTCTTATATGAGTTCACAACATATCACATACTATGCTAATGATATATCCCGTGGATGAAATGCGAACAGCCAAACCACACGCGAATAGTGACAAAGTCAAATTCCTATGAATCTCAAGTCCTAAAATAGATTTAAGCTTAGTTTTTAGTCTAATGGGTATTTATATTTTTTGTTACATGTAACGTGTGTACGTAACGTGCGAGTGAGACTCGCCCGCCAGAGCTGATGAAAAGTTTTCTACTCGGAGACCGCAAAGTAGCGATCCAACTTCTCAAGGCATAAGCTTCACCTGGAGAAGAATCAAATTTTAACTTTCCTGTCAATACACAAACAATGAAAGCGTAAAAATTATAACAACTAGTGAGCAATGGAAAATGGACACGTGTGAGAAATTCCATGTGTGAGAAGTATATGTGTATAAAAATGGACACGTGTGAGAAATTCCATGTGTGAGAATTGTGTGAGAATTATGTGTGTATAAAAAGATGAATCCTATGTGTTTTCTTTCAGGAGCAAAGAGCCTATGAGCTCTGGACAATAACCTGAGGCCACAAAGATGGTCGGTATGAACTCTGTAAAAAAAGGACTGTAATGAGTATAATGTACAATGTCCATTGTAAACTTCGTAGATTTACTGTCTTAGTTTTTAAATTTTTTTGTGTATCTTTACCTTAAGAACTGACTTTGTCTATGAATGACAGATCACCATATTTGTGTAATCCTAATAATCAAATGACAGGAATACTGTGTTTGATCAATGTAAATCTGTAAAGTACTCAATCCCATAATGTTAACGGCGACATGTGAATGTTGGTAATCTCCTTGATTTCCAAGATTCCCATGGAAGGCAATGTAACATTATGTGATTGCCTTATCATTTTAAATCATTCACTAATCGAGCAGTCGCTCGGCAACAGCTACAGTTAGCAAATAATTTTGCGAGAATGTAAAAGGTGAACGACATGTGACGTAACTTGTTTATTGTCGAAGCGCCGTCAGAGATGCTGTGAGTTATTGACTTTGAAAACCGCGGCGCGAAAAACGGACAGAAGAAGAACACTTTTTTTACACTTTTTTTTTTTTTTATGTACGAGATATTCTCGATGAACAGTTACTCATTCTTCTCTTGTCTCCTGTAACTTGTGTCGGACGCGCATGACTTGCCGCCGTATTATTATCGTTAAAAATAATATTGTTTTAGTGTAAAGTAAATGTGTAATACTAAAAGTGCCTAGCAGTAGATTTATTGTGCGACGTGTATGTGAAAACGTCGAAGGAATTGTTTTCATTACGAGAAGTGCCAGTCAAAACGGCATCCATGTTAAATCCTTCATTGCAGTGTAAGTTCGTCTATTAATTGCCATAAATTCAGACTTAAATGGAACTGGTGCATGGACTATTTATTTAATATAGAATCTATGTCTCACTCCTTCATGAAGTTATTGAATTTTCTTTATGTTTCTTCCAAATAGAGAGTTCACAGTCACGAATTCTTTCGTCGAAATCGGACGGAAGTTGTATGCGGCGAAATACTTTCTCCGCGCCATATTCTATTGGTAAATGCATGATAAACTACGGTCCCTTAGGAAATTCATGTTGAGCTATCCAAAAATAATTATATTTTGAATAGGCATTTACTCTCTTCCGCAATGCAACTTCCGACTGATCAGACGATCCAACAAGAAACAGCCGCACGCGGTCGGCGTTCGCAAATATGTTTCCACCGCTGATTATAGCTATATGTTACAGCACAAAAGTAAACATATTGTTATAATTAGCGGCTACGAACGGGGACATTTATATCTGTATGTTTATGTATACACAACACATTACGTAAACATATCGTTATAGTTGGTCGGCTAGTACTAACTGCGAACTCAATATTGACGCCATTCTCCTGTTGGATTCAATAATCTGCATTTATATGTCGTTACTCAGCGGGGAAACAGAAACACGAATTATCTGTTCAACGGTTCTCATGTGGGTCAGACACGGAGATCAAGGGTACGACGACGAGGGATGACAGGTGACAGGATGTGCTGCTGCGTAGAAGCCACTAAAGACGCAAAGGCCGACGCAGTGATTTTTTCATGAACCATCTCACGATTGATATGTATCGTGTCCACAAAGCGAAATGATTACAAGATTTGTAATCTGCGGTAGCTAGTCTATCGCGTTCAAAGCCCCCATTCCAGCACGACATTGATGGGACGACCAAGGTCGTTAGCTGCGTGCCTGGACGGTTTCCCATATATCTGGCAACAAATTCTGACCATGTTTCAGCAACTTAGGATACAATTACTACCTCAGTAGCATCGGAATTGAGAGGGAACTACCGCTGACAATGAACAATGAGCTTGAAGTAAACGATGGTTGGTTAGTTGGACATTATGGGCTTAAGTAGCTAGGTCACCATTCCAGTGTTCATGGCAGACCACATCTGGAGCTAATCCCATAGGACAGAAAACAAAACAAAGTCTGATAGAACCTATAAACGGTAAAATCGCCGCTAGCACAGTAATTTTGATTGCCAAAGGTGGGAAATGACTGCTTGAAGGGGAAAAAGTGTACCTGTGACAACATTTGAAAAGGCGAAAGTTCTCGAAGTGATCTGGATTGTGACATCTGTAGGATCTGGTGCCCCTAAGCCTGAATGTCACGCTCTTCATACTCCTCTGCGTTGGTCACCTGTGGGTCCAATAGTATAGGATCAGCGTCCTCGTCGCAGACAGCTATGACACGAAGATCTTCGCTATCTGCCTCCCGCCCACAAGGGAGACAGAAAAAGGCGAGGGCTCTGCGGAAGATCTGCGAAAAAAAAAAAATCATGCGATGTCATCAACTCACTCAGAAATTCGTCTAGCAGAGTGGGCGCGGCTGTGACGTGTTGACTGTTAGGCAATTGGGAAGTTCGAGATGGACGCGGAGATTGCATTTTACGAGAACTTCCACGCCGCATAAACATGCTAACGAAAGCTAAGGAGACTACAAAATTTCTGGTAACGTAGGATTTTCGCCAGCTTTAAGTATTACATAAAATTTGGTAAAAAGGACACCCGCAACTGAGCATCGCTGAAGCAGACGATAAATCACTTCATCTGTAAAAGATTTGTTTGTTCGATCACGACCGTTTTCGGGAATTTATAAGCCCATCTTCAGGTGAAACAAGTCTGCAATTGGAAAATCTGTAACAGAAAGATCGTAAACCAATTCACACTCGTTTACTTATAGTAGTAAGTATTCGCTGCCTAACTGCAACCTGAAGTGATTGGTTATCAGAATTGAATACGGGTTACTCGTCATATAATGAATAACATTACCTAAAGAAATGGGCGATGAAAGGAAGAAAAAAAGGAGAAAAACTAAGAGACACCAACGAACAACGCAAGAAAACTTACACGATGACGTACATGGTCGCTGCAAGTACAATGTCATTCCCAATTCCATCAAATGGTTGTTCAATAGAGCCACGTTATCTACATCAGCTGATAAAAACAGCTATCTCGAAAGAAATCACACTGTTGTCTTCCAAGAAAGATAAGAAAACTTACATTGCCCATTTGGTGTTGGCTAACTAATTTCATTCTTTTAATTTCGTCTAAGCATACACGCATATTATGCATATAATTGATTTCTTAAAATGTAACATCACCGTATCTCACGAGAGAAAGCTTGAGAGGTAAGGCGTAAGGTCTGACCAACCAGAACCAGTACAAACCCTGAAATACAATCTCTGGTCTCATAAAAAGGTTGAAAACCGCACCAGTATTGATTTTAATAAGGACGAAATGGGCTTGATAAACAAAGATCTGTCTTATAATACATGTACAGCATTTTATCATAAAGCAGCTGTAGCTTACACAACCGCTGCTTCAGTCCAAGTGGCATGCGAGGCCTGTACTAAAAATCATATTACTCTCACGCTTAAGAGGGCTGTTATCGATGAATGTAAAAACAGCTTAGGCCGCTTAAGTTTACGATTTTTTGGAAATGTCAAGTCACTCTACATAACACTAAGAAAAAAAAACAAAAAGTTCCAAGCATTCAGGCTCACAAGGGTGGTACGTCTGCTATCTTATATGAAAATGACTATATTCAAGTAGCACAGGAATGTTATCTTCTAATAATGCATTGCCCCTTCGAACCCACTAATGAAGTCGTTCCTGAAATGAAAAAAAACGTAATTAAGAGAACAGAAAATCTCTGATCCCTTTCCAAAAGAAGACTCTTGTGCCTATGAATCCAAGAACACCCATTTCGCATGCCGCACTTAAGATCAATAAGGGTGGTCACCCTCTGAGGCAGGTTGTTAACGTAACAGATTCTCTTGAGTAGGTTTTAGCTAAGAAGTTAAATAGTTTCCCCATAAGGCATTTTTATTCCCCAACTTCTTATACTGTGAAAAATCGGGACGAACTCATCAACCTTCTAAACTAGACCACCATCGCTGATGATACTTACTTCGCTAGCCCGGATGTCACCAACGTCTACACAAACATCCCGACTAACGAAGTAAGCTCGATTATATAACCCAATCTAAGACAAAGGTTGACTTAGATCTCCAAGTAAATGATGAATTTCTCGCTCTTCTAAAGATAGTTTTAGGCCCCAGTTACTTTAAATTCAGTAATGTAGTCTACTTACAGAAAGAAGGGCCGCCCATGAGCATTATTGCCAACATTTTTGTCAGCCACATTGAATAACAGCTCTTCCAATATTTTTCCCATAAACTTCAGAATATTGTTTGCTACAAACGTTACGTCGACGACTTCTTACTTCTCTACAGTGCTATTAAAGAAAAAGTCGAGCGGAGGGAGTCGCCATGGGTAGCCCACTCTCACCGGTGGTAGCGAATTTGTACATGGAGAACTTCGAGGAGGAAGCCCTGTCGTCATCCGTATGGAAACCCACTTGCTTTTTCCGTTACGTGGACGACACGTTCGTCATCTGGCCACATGGTATGGATAAACTCCTTGACTTCCTTACACATCTAAACTCCATACACCCCAACATCAAATTCACTATGGAGACTGAAACGGAGGGTAAATTACCTTTCCTTGACGTCTTGGTCAAGAGAAGGGCTGACGGCACCCTAGGTCATGGGGTGTATCGGAAAGCTACGCACACTGATCTGTATTTGCATGCAGACAGCTGCCACCACCCTTCACAGAGGAATGGGGTACTTAAAACTCTAGTACATAGGGCGCGCACTATCTCTGACGCAGAGAGTCTACCCCAGGAATTGGAACATCTGAGAACTGTATTTCGAAAAAATGGGTACTCAGAGTGGCAGATTCAACGTGCTCTCCGCCCAACCACTGCAGCACAACCTGTTGAGATGGATGAAGTCACGAGGGAGGAGGTAGGCACTGCATTTATTCCATACACAGGCGCACTCTCGGGGAAAATCGCCCGCATTCTGAAGAAACACCGGGTCGGAACTGTGTTTTGTCCTCCAAATAAAACTCGTGCACTGGTGGGGAGCGCCAAAGATGACCTCGGTTTGAGGAAGGCCGGCGTGTACCAGATTCCGTGTCAGTGCGGCAAGTCGTATATTGGTCAGACGATGCGTACCGTCGAGGGTCGATGCCGTGAACACCAGAGGCACACTCGACTGATGTATCCGAGCAAGTCGGCGGTCGCTGAACATTGTTTGTCGGAAAATCACGCCATGGAGTATGACCGCACGAGGATTCTGGTACAGACGTCGAGATACTGGGACAGCGTTGTTAGAGAGGCCATCGAAATTTGCACCAATGACGACCTCATAAACCGTGACTGTGGCTATAATCTTAGCAAGGCTTGGGAACCAGCGATCGGGTTAATCAAGAGTAAATCGAGCAGACGTATAGTTGTGACGACCACGGCGGACAGAGCCATCACACCGACGTCATCTCAAACGCCGTCGCAATCTGTTCCACCGCGCGACCGTGGCGCTGGGCGCGGACGGCGGAGGGAGCGCGCCGCGGGCGGAGGGTATTTAAATCGGCCGCCGCCGCGACCGAACCCAGTTCCCGCTGAGCAGCCATAGCGTACGGATCTCCGTGCCGGCACGTTCACAGGAGCTCAGTCCGTCAGTTCACCTGATGATGGCGACATGTTTGATCGCCGAAATATTGTGCCCGTTGGACACTATAGACCGGCAGCATACCCGTGGATATTTTGATTATCAAATACGCCGGGAGAAACTCAAGAATCACAAGAAAAAGACTGTCTCAAATAAGCTTTCGGCCAAGGCCGTCGTTGGAAATAGACGACACACACACACCCACACATTCTTATGCAAACGCAACTTACACTCAGATGGTTGCAGTCTCTGACAGCTGAAGCCACTCATGTGTGTTTAAAATGTCGCAGACATTTCTCGCCTGATGTACGCGAATAGCAGCCTATGATCAAGTCATGGAGTAATAGATTCGCCTCTACTGCATAATACCAGTGGCTAACAACTTTCACGTCGTTAAAATAAATACTTCGGATACAATCTTCGTTACTTGGTTATAGTATCACTTAAGTACCTGAATTATTGCTTTCGCCTGCGAGAGCGCAGCTTTGTAAATAACATCGTTGGCTTGTTAGCATTCCGTGATTTTTAACACACTTCTGTATTCCGTGACTTTACTAACGATGTTTTTTTCTGATAGTAGACTTGACTACGGAAGGACGTATTTTCAAAGGAGCGGTACTCCTATTGTTAAAATGGAAACGACAGCCGCTGTTGCTGCGAGATATAATAAAACATCAATTTTTGTTAGTATACGCTCTTGTAAGAAGATGAATATATACTGTTCAAATGGTTGAGCACTGAGAAGAACGTTTTTATGAAATAATAATTATTATCTTAAATGGTAAAAATTTTCTCATTTTTTAAATGAACATTATGCACGATACAAAGTGCATTCTTTTGGAATGAACAGATTCTCTTTTGTGAAAAGCGAAAATTTGTGGAGCTTGCCTTACCGACACAGACTATCGTAGTTGTTCAGAATCGTATCCGTTTGACTTGCTCCTCAATAACAGCGTCAAGAATTTTTCAGAGCTACATTACGACGCAGACCTTGAAAAGCATTTTCTTACGCTGGCTGCTAAGAAGAACTTTAACCATGAGGGCCCTCGATTGCACTTAAGAGATGCCACGCATTACTGAAAAATTATTAATTTACACTTTCCCAGCCAAAAGACAGTAATTAAGATTCACAGCACTAAATATTTTATTTTTGATGAAAAGGTGAATTTCAATTTTCAGATGAAAAAGTGACACCAAAGGACAGTTTATTTAAATCATTTAATACTAGGAAGGAAAGAGGACCTAGTAAGATTAGGGAACAGTAGTTACAATTAATTTTCCATCCGAAAGTTCCGAGGCTGTTTGTCTGTTCTTTTTGCTCTCATCAGGAATAAATGATTTTTGTAGTGGCCAAGGGAGGGTCATTAGAGGGTGGAGTATAAGCTCACTGTGTGTAGGGAAAATCGGAAGATAAATCTGTGGCGAAACTGAGGACTTTGAGGGTAGTAGCAGTTGAGGCTACGATTAATTGAAGTCCGGGACTGTTCTCCTGTTTGTTAACTTCGTTCCGACGTGGTGGCTGAACGTTGGACTGCTTGAACCCCAAGCCTTGGTAGGGGTCTCATTTAGTTGGAGATATTCTGTTGGTTTGTGGAAGAGCAGAGACGTTATCACGTGAAGTCTTTATCTGATTTTCCGAGGTCGATTATAGCACGCCCTAAGGGAGTAGTGGCGTTGCGTTGGTGTATTGTGGTTTTGAAACAAAGTAAGCACTTACGAATAGTGTCTTTCCAACTTTGTGTTAGGCGTATATTTTGTCACTTCAGCGTGAGCGTCGTTTATTGTAATAAATATTGGAAATCTCTTTAAAGATACGCTAAAAGAGTGATTTTTGTTGTGAGAAGAATAGGTGTCTAAGTTGACAATTTACTATTGAGAATCAGTCGGAAGTAGTCGGAGATCTGCATACTCGATTTCGATTTAGTAGATTTCCCCAAGTTCCCTAAACGACAAAGCAAGAAAAATTATAGCGACTACTGTGTCATTAAGTATTTAAATATTAGTCGGATCGCGGAAAATAAATGCCTGAAGTGGTTAAGTGTTCCATTGAAAATTCACATACTTTAAACGTGGTGGTAACATTCAGGTTTTTGTTCGAAGTTTCTTATTATTACGTTTTCGCTTAGAGGGATTTTGTGTAGTTAACCAGCACTCGTAACAAAATATGCTGACTTACACTGTACACGAAATAACAGGCAATAAAGACAGAGATTTTCTGTTGTAATCTTTAAAAACGAGTCCCCGAGAATCATTCATACCCGAATTATTACCGTAAAGATATTTGAAAATAAAGTTCAGTACTAAAGCAAACGATTAATTTACCTATATAGAAAAGTATTAAAGAGAACACACAGATACCTAAAGAAAAAAGTTGGCATTGCGTCGACGTAAAGCACTGAAATCTTAAGCCCCAAAGAAAATGAAATAATAATTTCCATTTATAAATTAGCAACAAGAGAAAAGATACTAATGATTTAAAGAAACGGAAAGATAGTTTACGCTTTATGAAACATAATTACTTTTAAAAGAAAAACATTTCATTTAGTTCAGGTAGGTTAAGGTTTTTGAGAAAGAGTTAAGACCCTTAATTCGATTTGACCAATGATTTTGCTGTAGCAAGACGCCACGTATAGACGTTATCGTTGACTAGCAACGACTAATAGGTAAAGACTAAATTAAATTTTTGGAAGTTCAACGTATACATAATTTTACGTAAGACTGCTTAAACTTCACATTAAGTGAATGAGATTACATGATACTCTGAGGTTAAAAGCATTTAAGTCGAATCAGCGTGTCAGACAGACCGTATTTATTAATGTTATACGTTAGTGGCTTACTTTTGATACTCCAGTGACGCTTGGAGGCGGCCGGTCGATACCTTTGGGCTTTCATGGCCTGTTCGAGCAGAGTTTTCTTTCTTTTTTTTAAGTTTCTTAGCGAACTGCGTTGTGTTATGTTAGTTCATACACTGGAAGATTTCAGTTTGTCGCTACAAGTGTTAAAGTGTAATATCTGATTTCTATCCATCTTATACTCTTGTGCACAGTATTTCGATTGCGTCTGAGATTAGCTTTCATAGTAGTACGACAGACTGTGTACGTTTCCTTCGTCACACGTTCGCGGCGGTACTGCTATTTATTTCACCGTCAAATGGCCGATCCCCCTGATCCGATTTCCACTGCAACGCCTATCAGGGCCTATATGCCATCTCAGAAATGGGACGTTATGCAGGGCGATTGGTCACGGTATGGCGCACTAATGGACGCCCATCGTTCTCCACCGTGGCGACCCCGCAAGCAAGGTACATTATGGTCAGGAATTATATCACTGCTGCGGCATCGCATTCTGTTTCACAGAAGCGGATGCTGACAGGAACCAGCCGATGCCCGATTCCCTGGTGGGACCCAGAACGTTCGGGGCGGGTGGCGCAACGGAGACTGGCTTGCCGTTGTCTTAAACACTATACTACGTGGGATAACTATGTTGCCTACAAACGAATGCATGCGTCCATTAAGTGCTTTCTCAAGGCCCGCCAGAAATAACACTGGACGAAATTCTGCGAACAACTATCTGTGCACACTTCTGTTGGACGTATTTGGTCGATGGTGAACTCGCTCAAACAGAAACCGATACCTCCCAAGCTGTTGCAGATCTGGATAGACGAGTTTGCTGCCATTGTCGCACCTCCAACTGCCATGCCAGAACCCATCGATCTCGCGGCAGCAGGTACCACTGTCGATCTACGAGACTGTTTATCCACGAAATTCTCTCTCGCCGAACTCCACAGGGCACAAACATCCTCATCAGATACATCGTCTGGCTACGAGCAGATCCACTACTCCATGATTTTTAATTTGCCTGACGATGCAAAATGTGGTCTTGTGAACATCTTTAATGATTTCCGGAGGGCTGGAAACGTTCCAGATGATTGGAAGACTCAGATATTTGTGTCCGTACTAGACGTCGTATCGCCCAATTGCACTGTCGTCATGCGTGTGTAAGACATTCCAAAGTTTCCACAAGTTTCGCTTGGAATGGCGGTTGGAACATGAGAAATTGCAGATGTACCTATGATAATATTACCTGTCCTGCGATGGACATTGAAAACATATTCTTCACTAACGGGTATTTAAAAGCCTTGTTACTTTACTTCTCGAGGGCGTAAGACATGTCCTGATACCTGAGCTTATCAACAAGTTGCAACTGCTGAATCTCCTGGTGGTGATTTTACGGATTATGAACAGTTTGCTTGGTTGCCGTACAGTATATATCACTGATTAGGCAAAGTGTTTCATGGACCCCGTCTGCTGTGACTTGGTCTCCCGCAGGGCGCTATACTGACTCACTTAGTATATTCCCCGTATATTGCTGACCTGCAAACTTTGTTCAGTCCCAATATCAAAGTCCTTCAGCACGCTGACGACATCTGCATATATGCTCACTCATTGTGCTTTTGGGTGATATGCCTACGGCTTACCGACGCATGTGAACTGTTGGGAGTTCAAAAATGGGCTTGCTTTGTAACCTGACAAATTAGATGTTGTGATGACCACGAGCAAACGGCGTAATAATTTCTCATCCGCATCTCATCTTGGTCCGTAGACGTTTCCCATTCGATTACATGCCAAGTTTCTTGGCGTCTATTTGGACAGCTAACTCACGTGGATGTGACATATTGCGTACCTCATCGACAAGATGAACAACACTGTGAAAATCTTGCGTATGCTTGCCCGAGTCTAGTGGAGAGTGGAACCGATTTTGCTCTTGACTCTATGTAAGGTTTTGACGGTAACACTCTCTACGTACGGCACCGCAACGCTATCAAGTTTGCGCAAGCTCCATATCATCCATTATAGAGTGGTTCGTCTTGTACTCGGAGCCATAAAATCAACGCCCACCAACGCCCTGCCAGTGGAAGCATAGGTCATGCCGTTGTCTACGAGATGGCAGATGTTATCTGATATTTTTCTCCTCAGCCGATCTTCGGTATCTGATTGTGCCTTTCTTAAGGCGGTGGTCCGATTCCGGAGACTCACACAAACATCTCACGGACGACGACTGACCAAGAGAGGTATCCTGACATGAGACGCCACAATCAAAGTTAAACTGTTTGGGTGCTATATAAAAAAGCTTGAGAATGTATGCAAAATCTACTTTACTGACAACATTTATTTTCCCAAAAACAAAGACTGACATAATTTATGCAAAAAATGCTTTCACAGAATATCGTAAACAACTTCAGCTGGTTTAAGACCACAATGGACAAGGTTCCTGGGTGACAAAAGTGAGTCAAATACTCTGGCCCTAAAAATGTGAATAACGCAATCTGAATGGATCTGACGCTTACAGACTTTGATCGATAATCTGCAGAAGTCTATATAGGTGCAGCTGAGAACAAGTGGCGATTGTGATTTGTACACCCTGACAAGGACTGATCAGCAGTACGTTATCCAGTTTGCTTCGTGCAGTGACGTAACTTGCATATGGCGAGTCGTGTGCGGCAGTGGCGAGTGGTAAGGCGGCACCTGTGAGTCGATCGCGCCACGAACGAAACTAAAAATTCCACGATCTAGCGATCAGGCAGACAGATCGTCCTGAAATCACGGAAGATTTCAGTGTGTGACACGCCCTTTCGCTGATCGTACTAAGGGCCAATTCGGCTCACTTATACGGCAGAGCGCCCAAGGATGCCGAACGTCGAGACTGGAAAACCAGATCGAATAAGTGTGCCCTCGGCAAACGAGTAGTCCGAGAGGACTGAAGTCACACTGTCGGCACACTGAAAACTTCACCACCGGCTCCCCAGTCTAACTTCTCGCAAGCTGAGTTAGTCTTAGGACAGGTTCCAAGTACCAACCACACATGCCAAAGCTTCGACCAGAAATTGCTTCCAGACCGAAGTCCAGAACCCGAATACCTCGCACTGCGACGGATTTTTTACGTGCGTGCGTGCGATTCACCAATTGCGGCGGATTATACGTTGCTGCTGCAATGCAATTTCTTTTATAATTTTTGTTCACCTACGTCTTTACAGCGGTAGATCTCCGCACGTAAACTCCTGACTCCAGCTACTTACGAGATCACAGGAAAGCAGTGTTGAGGAAACTGTAACCTCATAGCTACACGCCGGAGGCCGCTATAAGTAAAATTTGCTGAAAATTTTCTATGTACTTAAAAGAAATGATTCGGAAAGGGGTTGTCACTCGTACTTTAAGCATGAAGTTCAAATTTAAACCTTCAATAGATCTTTATTGCCGTTAAGCAAGATCATCACCCCATATTTACGAAAATTACTGAAGTTTCTGCTCACAGTTATCACCATACCTAAAACAGCCAGAACTTGTACCTTCCCAAATTCCGAAACCAATTACTCATAGCACAGTCAATGATCAGCCAATTACTTCTGCACACGATATTCAGTGGTTGTCTTTAGTAAAAGTTACGCTCGCCATAAAATACTCAGTCAGAATATACTCAGTACCGACACGCTATATAATTCAAAGTTCACTCGCGATTTTCGTCGGGACACACTAAATTTTTCATAAACAGTTTCTGGACACTACCTGATACCATTAACACTGGACCATAACGCGGAGGTCATCCCAAGACTTCATCTTACACATAATGCAAAAAGTCACATCCAGCATAACCGCCTCCAATCAAAGCTAGCTCGCGACTCCCTTCTCACTCTCCCACTACTCCAAACTATATCTCCTCGCTAGGCGGCCAACCGTCTCGCTTCTCATTGGTTGTCAGCACTTACGACCAATGAGAACTCACTTCTAGGGCGCGGCTCGCGCCAAAATCTAGCAAGCACCAACCACTTCTCTAGGCTCATTGACGTCATAAAATTAAGTAACACAAAACTCTCTAATTAAATAATCAAAACAAAATGAACTATAAGCTTTACTCTACATCTGGAAATTTATTATGTAGTCGCGAATGTTCTGGCTGTCTTATACATAAGCATACATACTTGGACATCCGACATTCACTAGTAGGGGAACCACTAGTAGATTCGTTCCCACGTTGCAGAGTTGGAACACTCGCCAGTTCCTGTAGAGAATTATATGAATAATTTTTAATAATGCCGAACGTCCCACACACTCTCATGCACGCATTCTCATTCACATGCACCCTAACACACAATACACATATTTACTTAGAATTCTTGAAATTATTATTATAGAAAAGTCACAGAGGTTTTTTGAAACTAAAAACTTTCCAAATTTATATGTGAACACAGAAAGTATTATCAGATCATCGTACACAGTCACTGAAGGTGAACTATTACATCACTGTATTTATTTAAATTCTTGACTGTCGGAAAATTACGTTTTTTTTTTGTTTGGAATTTTACTAACTTCCAAAATACAACTATTTTTGATCTCAGACTTTGACATATTGTTTACTAACTTCCAAAATACAACTATTTTTGATCTCAGACTTTGACATATTGTTTGTTTTTACAACAGAAGGATGTACATCGAATATGACGTTCCTCAGGTTATTCCTTTATTAGTTGTTAATATTTTAAGTTTCGTATAATGTAAGTGGCCTGCCAGCACTACTCCACTGCTTTCACACGCGCAGCTGCAACAGATGGTCGTGACGTCAGTCTGCAGGACACAACTCGTCCGTTACTGACCGTATAATACTGTACTGGCTTACATTGCAGCCCACATACATTCTGAAGTAAAGCTTTTAATAGACAAATGGGCGATCGCGCACTAGTTGCGATGCCATAGAACCTCCCCAGATAAAAAAAAAGAAAAAGAAAAAAAAGAAAATAAAAAAATTCACATTTTTTCCATAAAGTGCACAAACGATACCACCTTCTGTCCGCTTTCAGCCAGTCACAGGGCTTTAGAGGCGCTAAGTCTCCCCTACTACACGACAGCACAAACTCATGTTGAACCAGCATAAGAGTTAAGAAACCTGCGTCTCTGGAAAAAAAGAGAAACCCACAATTACCAGCTTTTTAAATTTTCGCAGTGGGAGAAGATGTTTTTCTCCAAAGCCGCGTCGATTCCCACGGCAACAAGCGAACAGATACAATTTTATCTAAACTGTCTGTGCCTTGGAGCATATTTGTACTAGCTGTGAGGTGTCTTAAAGATTCTATCTGTACATGTTTTCCCTACGCCAGTGTTTCTTATACGACTGAGGCCACCAATGGAAGTGGGTCACAGTCCTATTTGCAGTATCAGCGAATACGAAAACTTGTGAATTTCTATTAGGCGTGGTGCTGCTCACAGTGCTTTGTTTACATCTCCACTGTAGATGTGTCCCTTCAGTTGGTCGCCTGTAGCCCAGCCTTCGGCTGGAGCCAGTGTAGGTATAGTGGCATTGTACTGCTGGAGACCTGTCTTGAGTTGGGGTGCTCTGTTTGCCCTGTGCGGCTGTGGGCGTGTCTGGCAAGAGTTACTAAGGGATGGGCTCGCTGTCGCTTGCTTTCAACTTCCAACATGCCATTTCTACGAACTAAGAACCATAAAAATACCTCATGCTTTTAGTGCCTTACCAGGCTCCATCAGCGCATGCTCAGACCGTTAACTTCCTAGAGTCTCGCTCAAGTTGCGTAACGTTGTAACAAAATCTTTATGAAAAATAGGTGAGAGAATAACTTGTCCTCCCTCAACCAGAACTCCTGCACTAGTTCGCAGCTGCAAGAAATGGCGCCATCTCTTACCATACAGGACACAAAACTCCCCTGTTTTCGTTTTCACTCCAGCCCCAGTAGCATACCTGCCGTCCGATTTCCGAACGGAGACCAACATCGCTCATGACCTGGCGCATATTCTCAGCATACAATGGCGGCAGTATGCTCACGTCTATACAGACGGTTCTAAATCTGAGGCGGATGTGGGATACGACTTCTTTTGTCCTCCTAGTGGCTTCTACCAAATGTTTGTTCTTCATCATGAATCTTCTGTCTACATGGCAGAGCGACTGGTCATCAGGGAAGCTATTCATAATGGTACCCGGACATTCAAGCTCATCCTTATACTCTCAAATTGTGCTGCAGAAATTGCAACATCCCACGTTTGATAAATAGACCCACAGGTATGTTCTGGACGTCTTGGCGGCCATAAGAAACCCGCAGTTATTGGCCATTGCCGTTCAATTACTCTGGATCATAATGAAACTGTTGACCACATTGCCAAGAGGAGTATTACAGAAGGCTGTTACGCCTACCGCCGATCCCTTATACAGATTTCACATCGACGATATGGAACTGTGAATGCCGTGTCTCTCAGCCATACAATCGAACATCTCTTCTCAACCATGGTTGGCATCGGTGCAGCTTTTTAGAAGTCATCTGACTTCTATCATTCGCATGAGGCTGGGACATGAACGTTACCCTGCGCACCTATATCGGTTGAAGATTATCACGTTTGGACACTGCAATGATGATCCAACAGCAGTAGTGGATCTTAACTACATCATATTGGCATGTTCCAAGTACATGACTACACAATCAGAGTTGTATAAGAAAATGGTTGCTAGAGGCCGCCCCCTCCCTACCAGTGTCCCTGTTTTACTCCACCATTTTGATAAATATAAAAACTTGTTCACAGACAATTTGAAAACCTCTGGCATCCAAATTTGATTAATGAGTTGGCAGCGTTCCATCAAATGGCATCAGCCCGGTTCGTAATCGGGTGTATAATTTCGTGTTTTAATTTCCGTACTGAATTCTTTTTGTCCATCGTATTTTCATTGTTGCTTTCTTGTGCATTTTATGTCACTGTTCTACTGGCACTGTTGTACATCCCGTTGGTTGCATTTTGTTTGCCATTTTGGGTTTTTCTTTTATTTTAAGTACGACTGTCTGCATGTTATAATTCTCACATTGTTATATGATGGTACTTGCAGTTCTGCTCTTCAGGTATTTTTATACTGACTGTATGATGTATGGTGTTTGCCCTTTAATGGTTCAAGTGGCTCTGAGCAGTATGAGACTTAACTTCTGAGGTCATCAGTCCCCTAGAACTTAGAACTACTTAAACCTAACTAAACTAAGGACATCACACACATCCATACCCGAGGCAGGATTCGAACCTGCGACTTTAGCGGTCGCGCGGTTCCAGACTGATGCACTTCAATGTGTTTTCTTTTCTATACCAGTATACGTATGTTTGTTATAATGTTGCTGTGTAATGCTATTTGTAATTCTGCTGCAATGCCATTGTCATCACGGCCCTCGGCTCTCTGCTGTTTGTCTAACTGTGCTTTTATTTTACTTTAAGAGTGTGTTCATATGCTAACTTCGACATTTTGTGCTATTCTGCTTTTTCGCAATTGTGTTTCTTTGACACTTCATAGCCGTTGTTGAGTGTTTGGTCCTTGTAACCCAAAGCCAAAATAAAGACAGTTCGCTTGGTGCAAGTCTTTCGAGTTGACACCACTTCGGCAACTTGCGTGTCGATGGGAATGAAATGATGATGATAAGGACCACACAACAAGCAGACCCTGATCGGAGAAAATCTCCGACCCAACCGGGAATCGAACCCGGTCCGTTAGGCATGACATTCCGTCGCACTGACCACTTACCTACCAAGGGCAGACGTATCCCGGTAATTACCAATAGCCCCATTATACCACGAAAATAGTAAATGTGTCTATCCTTCAGTAAATAACGTCGTTGTGGTGATACGTATACGTATATAGCAAGAGAAAATTAATGTCCAAGCTTTCGTGCCATCGTCGTATCCCGATAGACGATCATTTCTGAACAGACACATTGCATTATTGATCCTAGGCACTGTCTTCTCTGCACAGTTAAGTGACATATTCCAAGGTAGCGCCTGCAGTGTTCGACGTTGCATTCTCTCATATGTGTCGCAGTGGTGCTAGCGTCTGTTCATACTGTGTTAATTCTGCGAGTGGTCTGAGTCTAAAGGGTGGCGCAGTAGAATGGCTGTATTGCGTGCAATGGTGCACCGTGCTGTCAAAGTGCCCCTTGGCGAAATGCAGTATAATAATGAAGTTGAAATTATCAGATACATCGCGAGCTCTAATGGCCACCTAATTCAGGCTGTGGACAACATTATCCAGCAAATGCACCATGGGATTACACTGACACCCAGTGATGAGGACGTCTTGTGTAATCATACAGAAAAATACCCTTTTCATTTAGTATTTCAGGCAGGTCGGTCGATAGCTAAAAAAGCTGAAGTTACAGCGGTATTTTATGTACCAAACAGAATTAGTCTTCAGTATCAGCACCATGAGGCTAGGCCCACAACCACCACATGGGCTCACGCATTTATAGAATCAAGAGCAATGACTGTCAATGCCTCTACATTGGAAAGACGGGGGGCACTTTTAACATCCAATTTAAGGAACATCAGAACTCTAATAATTCTGTATACACTTTTTTCCAGGCGCTTGAAAGTCAGTGGGCACTCTTTTGGTGACATAAATACCAATTTGCGTATCCTTCATCGTCACCAGTAAAGTAGCGTCCGTAATTTATCAGAGGAAGTGAAAATTACGGACAGCCATTCAACAGTCATAATCGAGCAAATTATTATTTTCCGAAATATCACTCAAAACTCACCAATATTCCTTTCAAAATTCCCTCTCAAAAGAACTGTAAATGTCTTTTATTCCCTTTGTTTTATTCACCAACTGGTACTATTTCTCCTTGTGGGTACTCAATTGTCACTAGATTAGATTACATTAGATTTACTTTCATTCCAACTGAACCGTAGTGAGGAGGTCCTCCAGGATGTAGAACATGTCAGAAAAACTACAATACGTGACAAATATTTACAACTCAAACAAATAAGCTAATGTACCATTCCACAGGCCCCAAGTGGAATGATCGTCATTTTTTAATGAACGCTTTACGAAAGAATCATTTTACAAATTCTAACGCACTGAATTTAAAATAAATTTTTATTTATTTATTTATAAGGTAATAAACGTGTAATACAACTACTAAAATATTTACAATGAACACATTACTGCACTGAAATTGTGCAGAAGTTATATTGTACTTATATATATATACACAAACAAATCAATTGGTTCTACTGAGAAATTCATCAATGGAGTAGAAGGAGTTGGCCACCAATAAATCTAATAAATCTTTTAGGCTTCTCTCAAACTGAATTTTATTGGTTGTCAAGCTTTTTATGGCTGCTGGCAAGTTATTGAAAATGTGTGTTACTGAATAATGTACACCTTTTTGTACATGACTAAGTGACTTTAAATCCTTGTGAAGATTATTCTTATTTCTAGTATTGATTCCATGAATTGAGCTGTTGGTTTGAAAAAGTGATATATTTTTAATGACAAATTTCATTTAAGAATAAATATATTGGGAAGCAGTAGTTAGTATCCCTAGTTCCCTAAACAGGCATCTGCGGGATGTTCTTGAGTTCACACCACATATACACTCCTGGAAATTGAAATAAGAACACCGTGAATTCATTGTCCCAGGAAGGGGAAACTTTATTGACACATTCCTGGGGTCAGATACATCACATGATCACACTGACAGAACCACAGGCACATAGACACAGGCAACAGAGCATGCACAATGTCGGCACTAGTACAGTGTATATCCACCTTTCGCAGCAATGCAGGCTGCTATTCTCCCATGGAGACGATCGTAGAGATGCTGGATGTAGTCCTGTGGAACGGCTTGCCATGCCATTTCCACCTGGCGCCTCAGTTGGACCAGCGTTCGTGCTGGACGTGCAGACCGCGTGAGACGACGCTTCATCCAGTCCCAAACATGCTCAATGGGGGACAGATCCGGAGATCTTGCTGGCCAGGGTAGTTGACTTACACCTTCTAGAGCACGTTGGGTGGCACGGGATACATGCGGGCGTGCATTGTCCTGTTGGAACAGCAAGTTCCCTTGCCGGTCTAGGAATGGTAGAACGATGGGTTCGATGACGGTTTGGATGTACCGTGCACTATTCAGTGTCCCCTCGACGATCACCAGTGGTGTACGGCCAGTGTAGGAGATCGCTCCCCACACCATGATGCCGGGTGTTGGCCCTGTGTGCCTCGGTCGTATGCAGTCCTGATTGTGGCGCTCACCTGCACGGCGCCAAACACGCATACGACCATCATGGCACCAAGGCAGAAGCGACTCTCATCGCTGAAGACGACACGTCTCCATTCGTCCCACCATTCACGCCTGTCGCGACACCACTGGAGGCGGGCTGCACGATGTTGGGGCGTGAGCGGAAGACGGCCTAACGGTGTGCGGGACCGTAGCCCAACTTCATGGAGACGGTTGCGAATGGTCCTCGCCGATACCACAGGAGCAACAGTGTCTCTAATTTGCTGGGAAGTGGCGGTGCGGTCCCCTACAGCACTGCGTAGGGTCCTACGGTCTTGGCGTGCATCCGTGCGTCGCTGCGGTCCGGTCCCAGGTCGACGGGCACGTGCACCTTCCGCCGACCACTGGCGACAACATCGATGTACTGTGGAGACCTCACGCCCCACGTGTTGAGCAATTCGGCGGTACGTCCACCCGGCCTCCCGCATGCCCACTATACGCCCTCGCTCAAAGTCCGTCAACTGCACATACGGTTCACGTCCACGCTGTCGCGGCATGCTACCAGTGTTAAAGACTGCGATGGAGCTCCGTATGCCACGGCAAACTGGCTGACACTGACGGCGGCGGTGCACAAATGCTGCGCAGCTCGCGCCATTCGACGGCCAACACCGCGGTTCCTGGTGTGTCCGCTGTGCCGTGCGTGTGATCATTGCTTGTACAGCCCTCTCGCAGTGTCCGGAGCAAGTATGGTGGGTCTGACACACCGGTGTCAATGTGTTCTTTTTTCCATTTCCAGGAGTGTAACTCTTACCGCACGTTTTTTGCCCCGAAAACCTTAGCTAGGCTTGATGAATTACCCCAAAAAATAATCCTATATGACATTATGAAATGAAAATAAGCATAGTATGCCAGCTTTTTCATTTTTATATCCCCTATGTCTGACACAATTCGCATTGCAAATAGAGATTTGTTAAGACGCTTCTGCAGTTCTGTGGTGTGCTTTTCCCAGTTGAATTTATTATCAAGCTGTAATCCCAAGAATTTAACACTGTCCACTTCTTCTATCTGCTTGTCATCATATGTTAGGCATATACTCGTGGGACACCCCTTACAGGTTCTGAACTGCATGTAGTGTGTTTTTTCAAAGTTTAGTGAGAAGGAATTGGCTAGGAACCACTACGTTAAGCTTACTTTTATTCATTTTACCACTATTGGCTTGTTTACGGCTTTTTGATTAATTTAAATTTTATCTTTAAATCATTTTAACAGATGATGAAACGCTCTCACTATTTATGGTCAAGTACATAATTTTTATATATTTTTTTATTTCAATTATGTGTAACTAACCATTTTTTAATCAGTTACGTATCAGATATCCGCTTTGTTAATGAATGGTCTAGTGAGCTCTGACGGAGTTAGCTGCTAGACGGCCTTACTTTCCCATGCAATACGACGGCCGCTAGTTTCCGCGCGCGGCCGCCCTCTACCGCCGCGTCACACCGTTCCTCGGCTTCACGTGCGGCTGTCACCTGCCAGCAGCCACGTGTCCACTGTGCAGGGGCCCTGCGCTTCGACCTGTAGATTCTCTTACATTGTCCGTTGATATTCTCCTAGATTTCTCAATTTTTTCTCCCTCTGACCGCCCATTTCTTTGGGTAATTTTGTTCATTGTAACCCGTGTTCCATTCTGACTAACCCGACCGTGTAATCTTATTTACAGTTGGGCAGTGAATTCCTGTTATTATAACTAAACAAATGTTAAGTGCTTTACGATCTCTTATTATAGTTTCTCTCTGCTCCTATTGCAGACTTGTTTCACCCGAATACGAGCTTACAACCAGCGCAAAACCGGTGGTGACTGAACAATTAAATATTTTACAACTGGAGCGGTTTATCGTCTGATTCCATCATTCAAGTGAAAGTTCACGTAAACCACATTTTGATCTCCCACCAAAGGGATTACATTTATTAGAAAAATTAAACATGTTTACTGAAAACAATTTAAGATGGAAACCAATACTTCAGTTGGAGTGCGTTCTGTACATTTATAATGGCGAGTAGAATGAGAAAACACGATTTTCAGGTAAGTATTTTAATGCACCACATAAAGACAGTTTCTTTCCAATGTTCGTTTAGCAAAACTATACGAGCTATTATGCAACATGAAACATGGGGCCTGAAAAACTACTCCTATGCTATTTTTTTCACAAAGTAGGTATTCTTCACGCTAAATGATACAACAAGGACCACGAGCAGGTGACACCAGTGGCTGTCGTTTATTACGAAAATGGAGACTTTCATTACAGTTCCTCTCGGCAATACAAAGCTACTTCGACCTGTAAATACATTAATGTCAGTTTGCCCATAAACGCCCCCTCCCTCCCCCCCCCCTAAAAAAAAGAAAACCGAGATACATTTTGCAATTTTAGTTAATTTCTGGTTATCCAGCCATGTCTTCTTAATGAATTAAGACCACATTGCGGCGGATATCTTGTCCTTTTAACTAGAAAGCACTGCGAGTAGCGCGGGAAAGTGGTGGTGTTGTTGTAAGATGGCACTGAGTTCAAAAGAGATATGGCCGATTTATTGAGACTTCGTTGTCGAATCCTACCATGGTTATGTTGTACAACCCAGTTTTCCCTACTAGAGTCAAGTGCTTTGACGATTTCGCTAAAGTTCGAAAAAAGCTCTAGAAAGTCTTTACAGAAAATGGCAATTTCAAAACACGCAGTCAAGGTGGTTAAACTTCAGTCTTTTCCTTCGTAAGGTTTCTAAATTGCTTACTCTTCTTTTTCTTGTCCTTATCCCGTATCTTTACGAAGTTGGCACATCAATTTGAATATGGTAGTGTTAATGAAGAGGGTGCTTGGGTGATCCTCATAAATACACCTCTCGTGTTTCCCCCCCTCCGCCCCACGGGCCCCACACACTCCTTCCCTGTGGAACGGCATTTGTGTAACCCATCTCTCTGTCCCATATGAAAGTATGGGGACCAGAGTAGCAGTCCGATATTCACCCAGTCGGATGTGGGAAAATCTCCCAAATTGCTCCGATAATTTCTTTTGGAAGATCTCCGACCGCCTGTGTTGGGTTACCGTTCTCTCCCTAAATTAGTGAACTCAAAGTAACAGCAGTAACTTCTACACATATTAGTTTACTGCACAAGTGATAACGTGTCGGTACATATACCTATGACAGCATCGTCACGAATAAACAATCACATTTCGAAAAATAACATAGAATTGACTGCTAGCTGTAGTCCTTATCGCTGTTAAGCCAGAGCACCCGGAACAGCGGTACTACAATGATGACGTCTAGCATCTCTGCAACAAAATATGGGCTGCTTATTTTTTTTTTGCTAGATTATGCTATTAAATGCTGTTGGGACAATAACAAGAAGATAAACGTTCTATAATGTTCATTGTGTTCTCATTTCTAACACTTTTGCTGAAAGTGCGAAGTAAGAAAAGATGAAAGGAGCATTGGTCACCCTGTTTGAGATTAAGTGTTTAAACAGCTAATAAAATCTCTGATTGGACGAGGAAGGAGTTGCGACGTCTTTTCAGCTCCCAGAAAAGACTTGAGTATCTGACGGAACTATTACAGTGACTATTACGGTATTGGATATGGTTCTGAAGCGAATTCCGTTGTTAGTGATGGGACATTTACACTATAATTTCCAGAATAAAAGTTAATAAAACTGTACGTATGAATGGAAATAAATTAACAATTGACTGATCATCATATGAATACTTGCTTAACCCTCTCTTTAAATACGAATACCAGAAGTCTCCAAAGTGACCTGTTAGTGATCTTGAAAACATTGTTACGGGTGGAACAGCAAATGGAAATAGCACTGAATGCTCTCCAAACATTTTACAAGACCTCTGTGAATTATGCACTTATTTTCTGCTAGAGATGAACCTATCTTTTTGTTTGTTTGCTTCATTAATTCCAGAAGCATTATAGACAGAAAAGTTGAGGTAATGGACTTGTACCACTATTGAAATAAGCCCTTCATGTGAGAATAGGAAGAGAGGAAGTCAAGAGGCACAGTAAGTGATTATCCTTAACTTATCAACGAAATAAATGTTAAGTATCATCAGTGAAAAAAGTACTCCCAGTATAATAGACAAACGGGTGAAAAAACGTTGCACTAAACCAATATTATCTGCTGTTTCGCAACCTACACAATGCTACTAGCAGGACAACAGATGAAGAATTCACTTCTGCTTCACACGCAAAAGGAAACACTTGGGCTAAATTCCAGTGAAAATGGAAAATTCTGAAGTGAGGTCATCGTCAACAGAGAAGAGATTAGTACTATCTATGGCGAAATGACTCCAAAGCATTCAATTCAGAGCAAGCGAACAATCACGCTTTCGATAAGTGACGCATGTCAACGAAAACAAGCGACACCTTGTGTTACTGTCAGGCATATTAATACGCTGTATGCCATCTTAGATCGCAGATATTTGCCTTTGGCGACAGCGGTTAACAGATATGTGATTGGGAAGAAACACTGGAGTGAAAACAAAATTTCCTCTCTGCGACAAGATGTTGGTAACAGCGTCGCCGATGGAAGACACAACTCTGGTTTAAAGTCAATGCTTTGCACTTGGCTTCAGCTTGTCAAAGGTCACACACACACACACACACACACACACACACACACACACACACACACACACACACAGCTGCAGAGTGACACATTCATTCTTGAAAGGGAGTCGGATGTTGACCTACTGTTGACTATCTGTCGCATAAGAATTTCAAATGTCGGCTTACTATAATCACATAGCACATACAACGAGGAGATAAACTGCTGTTACACAGCCAGTTCCTAGTTATGCAAATTATCCACGTTTCACTACAATTGATAAATCAGGTAGTACACAATAATAAAAACTTACATTTCTATGATGTGAATGAGTGTCTGTATAAATACATGGAACGTAACCTGATAGAGTTTTATAACAGCAGGACGTCCACCAAATATAGTCACACGGTTTTGTAATACTGCCCCCCTTGTCTATACTTTAATTTGTATCGGTGGTAACGTTGATCTGGAGGGCCTGAAACTCTTCAAAAGTAAAAAAAAAGTTTATTCTTTTGAAAACTGACACGACAGCGTAGAGCAGTATTAGTGTATGATAAAGCACACCTATATGAGAATAACATTGTGTCGAAATGTGATGTCTGAGAAAAGATGCTGACTGCTCTCTTACCTGTTCCTCAACAGAATCCCGTCTGATACTGACTTTCTATCTTCTTGTTAGAAGTCGAGAAAGTTCTGACTCCGTTCGAAAGTAAGTACCTCTGTAAGATGTTACTTAAATAGCACGCAACACTTAATACAGCATAAGAAGCCACTCAGAACGAGTTCACTCGTAGCGATTAAGTATCGCAATGCTGCCTGGCAACAGCTCGTGATGTATCGCACGATCTGTCATTGTTGAGAGTGTGGTCTGGGACCGTCGCTAGAAAGTAACAATTGCTTTGGCTACACCACTGTCTTTTATCGTTTACAGGCTATAAGTAATTGATTTACCACTACTTAGAATATTAAAAATAGAATATTACCCAACCATTAACATATGATTTTCTCACTTCAAGCACTGAACAAGATAGTGTTGAATGTAGACTTTCGCCTAAAATGTTTCACTTCCATTTACTCTAGCATAATTTAAACGTCTCACTTTACACGTTTATTGAAATGACGATAATGTTCAGCAGGAGTAAGCTGCATTTCTCACGAATTAGTGACTGATGCCCGAAAGATAAAGTAATAAGTAATCATTCGTACATTCCATGTTCCAAAAAAAATTTCGCTGGAAAGAGATCTCTTTAAAAAACCTCTTTCAAATTTACAACACAACGACGTTAGAATCGTCACCTGTAACCATAACCATACTTTTCTGTGACAACAACACATCACTTTCTTTAGGATTGAACTATAATGCTAAAAACTATCCGAAACACCTAAATGGTTAGTAGACGCGACAACAAAGCTTGTGAAATGGAATGTAAACGATATTTCAAAAAGCATGTTTGAGATTTAAAGTAAATGACGAAAAATTTTACACAGTATAGGAATTTGGGACTCTATCCAGCAACTATTGCCCATGTTAACTAACCAGAAAGACCTTAAATGTGCTTACATTCACAAGCAAGAAAGTGTGCGCCAGTTGGAACTTTAAATCACGAGGCGTAAATTTTTGTGTTTGACGTCGACTCTTAACCAAGCGCAACCAATTGTTGGGTAATGAAAGTTTTCACCAGTACCGAGATGATTGAAAATCAAGTGATGAAACAAAAAAATTGGGCCTTACAGGCATATGAACCCGGTACCAATCACCAATGTTTTATTGATGCGAATATACATTAAATATAGGTTTATTTAACCCGTAACGATATCAGTGTGCTTTTGATTCTACTACGTCACAAAAAGGTCTGCGCTGTCTCGTAGTCGAATTTGCACGTATCGTCGTTCTAGACTACACACGAGGAGACATTGATTAATGAATTCTCTTTCACCACTTGCTAGGTGTGTCATGTTTGGATTTCAAATGATACAATGAAAAGTTCTGTATCTGATTGGGACTCGAAACCAGCACTAATCTCTGTTGTTGACAAGGCATAGAGAGACATTAAAAATCGTAACTAATTTTCACCAGTAGTTAGACGTGTGCATACCACAGCTTGAAGTGAACTGACGAAAATGTTCGTGCCATACCAGAATTTGAATCTAGACACACACGTTTCAAGGGAAACTGTCTTCCAGAAAGAATCAGTTCCAGCTGATGAGGAATCTGAGTTTGACTCCCGGTCCAGTACCGAAGTTTTCAACATCTCGTCTTAAAACGCTGGAAATAAGTGCCCTGTGGCTTTACATGGCCATTTGTTCATTGATAAAATGTAGCTTCTAGTGTAAGAAAATTTATTGGTTTCTACCTCCCGCGACATGCACCTGTCCCATGGCGCAAACTACACACACTGCTCGAGTCGGTAGTTGCAAACGGACACCATGTTTCATGTGGGTTCGGAGCCAAGGTGCAAAACCTGCGTTGCTTAATTGTGGTTACCAGAGGTGATGGTCATCTGTTGGCGCTTGTTAAAATGACGTGATGAACTCTGAAACTAACCATGCCCTTACGGATATAACGTTGGATTTGGGTGGTGTTGGGTTTCGGCTGGGGGCTGCGCAGACGTGCGGCCCAATGTTATTGGTAACGATTTATTTATAATGCAAGAGATCAATTCAACAAGATGGAAAACACTAGTGTAATATAGAAGATTCTTCTTGGTCCGAATAAACTTGCACAGAACTTGAATAACACAATGCATCGTCTTAAAATAAAAGCAATACGTAAGTCAAGGTGCGGCAAATGAAAGTAGCCCGGAGAACAGAGTTGCATGGTGCAAAGAAACACAGCAGAGGAAAGGAAACACAGTACTAACCTAACTATAGCGGATGTTGAAAGTCACCACTATTCATCTCTTGGCACATTTGGTCTTTGGTCAGGAGGCTGCTGAAGTTTGATCGAAGCTGGACTGCCGGTATTGCTTCAGAATTATACGAAATGTTCTGCTGTAGTTCTTGATGACTACGAGAGTTGTTGCGATACACATTAGACTTGAGGGCTCCCCACACAATGTAATCGCACACCGACAGATCAGGTGACTTGGATAGCCAGCTAGGGCCGCGAGTAGACTGACCTCTGCTAACAATTGTGTCAGGTGAGAAGATTGTGTAAATGTGCTCCAATTTTTGGGCGGCTGTATGGATAGTAGGAAGCAGCTATAGGTGTTTTGCTCCTCCATTAATGCTGCCACAGATTCACGTCCAATCACGTCCAACAGTCCGGATCACTTTCATTTGCCCCACCCTGTACAGACAATTCAATCTGGCCCCGCGCAAAACTATCTTCCACACAAAACCTTATCTACCAAATAAGATGCAACGCTTTATTATACAAGGCCTTCGGCCTTCAATAATTTTGAAACCAGCCACTTAGTATACCATAAACCGAGTTTACTTGGACCGAAAATGTAAATATTTTTGTACATTTAATACCAAATGTTAGTCTAAAAACAGTAATTTGGCAAATATCATAATTCTTTTTTATCTGTGAAATTTTTCTAGTATCACAGATATAAAAGAATTTAGGATATCAGGAAAATTACTGTTTTTAGACTATTATTTGGTACTAAATGTACAAAAACGTTCACTTTTTGGATCCAAGTAATACGTTAGGTCTGTTGCTGAAAAATTTTTAATTTCTATAAGCGTACGGCCAACTGCCTGGCGGCAGTGGTAACACCGGTTCCCGTCAGATCACCGAAGTTAAGCACTGTCGCGCTGGGCTAGCACTTGGATAGGTGACCATCCGATCTGCCGAGCACTGTTGGCAAGCGGGGTGCACTCAGCCCTTGTAAGGCAAACTGAGGAACTACTTGATAGAGAAGTAGCGGCTCCGGTCTCGGAAACTGACTTACGGCCGGGAGAGCGGTGTGCTGAACACAAGCCCCTCCATATCCGCATCCAGTGACACCTGTGGGCTAAGGATGACACGGATGCCAGTCGGTACCTCTGGGCCTTCATGGCCTGTGCGGGAGGAGATATGTGTATAATAAATTATTGAAAACTGGGTTCAAGTAACTCCTGGGTTTGTGTAACTTGGACCCAAGCACTGTTTTCCATGTAAAGGGCTGTTTAAAGTGTATTAGGTGCAAGTATGACTGCGGCTTGGAAGTAGGACCTCGGCTCGGAAAATAAAGATATTTACAGAATGTTCGTTTGATTTGATATTAAATTCGAAAATATTCTAAACATACATAATAAACTGCGTTTGGTTGAAAGAAACATATCAACACTCATTTACACAGTTGTATGTATTCGTAATAATAAATTATAGTCCACAATAAAGCTAGTTTTTCTTACCACTGAAAACATATCCCTTGCAATTAAACTGGGTGGGTTGAATTTTTTTAACGTCATGGCACTTTTAGAGCAAAATGTCCTTTTCTGTAGGCCATTTACAGATTTTTATGGTGGGTTCATGCAGTCAGAAATAGCACAGGCGGTCATTACTTGAAATGGGAATAACACATTATTCTAAGCGGTAAGTACAAAATCCTGTTCTTGTAAGGACCATTTTAGTATTTCTCCATCTTCTTCATTTTCGTTGTCTGGAAGATTACTACGAAGGGGTGGGTATGAGGCCACACGTTTGAAATGTTATGGAAACGATCATTTGTTGGGGAACAGATTTCATCTTCAGAAAAAAACAGGTCGCCTTCTGCGGAATCGCTAATACTGTAAGCATCCTCGTCCTCAGATACTGACGCCCCATTTTTTTCGTGGAGTTTTTTTTTGAGGCACTTTTCTCTCTGCAGCTGTTTTTATAATATGTTCATCTTCTCTTCGCCTTTCGGAAGATGATGTTCTCGCTTCTTCAGCCTGTATATCAGAGACATGGAAGCTTTTACCTAGTGCAGCTTGAATTTTTCTTTGGGTAGATTGGTGCTTTACAAACTCACGACTCTTTTCATAAAGGTCAATTAAGAACGCATCTCCAGCAAGATCTAACTATACTGATCTATTTTGTTTCGTCAAATGAGACAAAATTCCACCCTTGTTTGTGGGGAAAATGCCTGTTTTGTTAAAATCTACTTCCAGAATATATGGCAGCTTAGGCACCATCTCGTCTAATACAGTTTTTAGTAACATGGGAAACTGATCTTTAGGCGGATCAGCTGATTTCTTGCCAGCCTGAGACTGTTTCCATTTGGTTGAAATATCTCTTTATTTAGCTTTCAAGGAATGAAGGTACGCTTCATCGACGGGCTTTGTCGAATGTGAGAAATTCAATGACAGGCACACAAGTTCTATATTGCACTCGTTACAAAGTTTAACAACATTGAAACTGAGATGGAATGACAAATTATCTTCAGTTACAAGTGCCTTATTGTTTCTTGAGCAAATGCAGAAGGTTGGGGATAAAACAGTCCTCACACATTGCATAGTCAATCAAACCATGCTTACTTCGGTTGTACCTAGCACCTACTGGTTCGTTTCTCTCCACGTTGTCCAAAGGTGTTTCGCTTTATGTATTATGTATGGCGAGAGAGATGATACTGCAGCATTGTCACACGACATGACAGTCACATTAGTCTTGGTAGAATTTATTATCCTCTCTGGATATTAGCAACCCCGGCGGCAAGTTGCTTTATTACTACCAGGATCGTCAGACATGCTGCTTTCATCATAATTGTAAATGTTGTCTGGTGGAACGCCTTTAGTCAAAGCACTCAGGTTATTGATTCATCGATGGCAGCACGGGCTCTTTTTATATTGACTGCAAATTTAATAGAAAACTGAGAAACCTCTTAAAAAGGAATTTTACCCACTCATTTCCAGGAACGCTGTTTTGGAAACATTTCACTGTTCTTCCACGCATTGTGACGTACGACTTTACAATAAATCAAAATTGCACTTTATCCACGGGCAATCCGAAATCACAAATTTGATCTATGTGGCTGGCTAAGCCCATTACTTCTTCCGTAGTGAACACCGTCGAATTCCAGGTTTATTCTAACGGTCAATTTTCAGTCTCTTTTTTTATCGAAGACCTACTTATTTTGAAGTTCTCTGAGGTTGCTATTTGAGACGTTTATGCGGACATCACAGCATTTCAATATTATTACAATTTTCCTGTTGTGAAATCCGCATACTTTCTGCTCCCATGGAGCATTCTTGCCGGAGTTTTTCATATATCCTTTCCTCTCCGATTCGGGGTAGAACCTCCTCATTCCTTGCCTTATCAGTCCATCTACTTTTCAACATTCGTCTGTGTAAGTTTAGGGGCCGGTGACCACGGCTGTTTGGTTCCATGTGACCTTACCACAAATTTCCAAATTTTTTCCTGTGGCTATTCGTTATGTGTTTTTAATGCAATGTTTTCCATTGTCTTCTGCATCCTCATACAGTTGATAATTGATGAGCCTTTATGGGAAGTTTGCCACTCCAAGGGGAAGAGTGTGCCTTGACCCTCTGTCTGGTCCTCCGCCCTCTTTGACAAAGCCTTTGGCTGAGTAAGGGGTGACTTCGTATGCCAGAAGTCTTTGGCCACTGCTGCTGATAATTTTTATTCAAAATTTAATGTGTTGTGGGTTTATAACTCGGGACCGTGGAAGTTTTGAGTACTATTCAAAAACGCCAGCCCTAGGGAATGGGTGCTCCAGTTAATAGTGTGGAAATAATTTACTGTAATAAATTGACAAAAGTTCATATACATGATTTTGCACTGAAATTTAGAAGTGTCAATTGAAATATAGCGCTAGGGGCTACTTGGGGCTACTTGAACCCACTTTTCGGCTCGTACGAGTAACCTCATTTGTAGGTTATAACCACACTATTCACCAAATATTTCAGTGGTACTGGGCGTTCGATATCTACACAACTCAAACAATTTTTATTTTTTTAGGGCATGTATATAAGATAAAAATTCACTTTACCTTGGATGCAGCTGAAGTACGGAGAGCGGTGGAAGTGTAAGTTTTCCGACAGCGACAACCCTTGGTCTGACTACACAACAATGTAACGTTAGCTATGAGGAGGCGCGAAAAGCATATACACTGCGGAACAGATTGGGTGCTACCTTGCGCCAGTGGCTGTCTAGAAAATGGTTAGTCAGATGTATACCTGCATTATAGCAGATCGTAGACTGATTTAAAACATTTTTTGGGTTTGGTTCCAAGTTACATACACCCCAAGGCTCAAGTAATCTCAGCTTAAGGTATCAGAAAATGTTCATCTATCTATAAAAGAAAACTGAATAAAATAGGCACTGCCTCCTGTTTGCTACTAAATCCCTGCAGTGACCTACATATCAACTACCATTACACTATTCAGGTACCTATGTTTACTAGTAAGTGATCAGTACATCAGCTACAAATACAAGTTGTATCTGAGAAGCTCGGTGAATGGTCTTCGAAAGTAAAGGAAAAAACAGTTACGAACAAAATACCTTTACTGGCCTTCAAATTAATCACCAATAGCTACAACACACTTTGACATCGGTTGTAAAGCTTTTGGAAACTGTCTGCAAACGCTTCTTCCGAGCAATACGATCCGGAGATCAAGTGACATTGACTGGCATGGTGTCCATCACCTTCCCCACCTCCGTCGGGCAGAAATTCATGCAGATATCGAACCGTTTGTCGTCGAAAAAGGCGATCCACGCCTTCTTGATTGTGTATTTTATCAGCCGACAATTTTTGTGCTGTGGCGAAGGCGATCAGCACAATGCCATTGACTATCACTTGGTCTCAGGATATTTTTGGTAGCACCAATGAAATATAGAGAATATCAAACAATGCGTGACCACGGTGTTTCGAGAGATTCCGTAGAAAGCGTTTACTGATGGCTCCCAGCAGATGTCTGAAGTGTACTGAATTAATAGTGATTATTTTGAGGGCCAGTGGACGTATTTTATTTGCAACTCTTATTTTCTTTATTTTCTAAGACCATTCAACGAACTTCTCAAATGCAGCTTGTAGGAAGAATTCATTCATATAAGAGAATATAGCAATTCGCAGTACATATGAGTAATCCAGAGCCGCAATAACAAGATCCGTACTGAATGAACATTGAAACCATAGAGTGCGGAACAGATCTGCAGTTGTGACAGGATATCAAATTACACTTAATTTTCGCTCAGTTAAGCACACTGTGCATACTTGTTTGACCTGGCGTCCTTTAAAACACTATGTTCAGTTTGGCACGATCTACGTCAGTACAAAACATTCAGTTAGCACAGCCCTAAATGTAATAGCACAACAAGCCATAGCTCAACGCTGACAACTCCCTTACAAAGCGAACTACAGCTGGCTTTACTTAAAGCAATCTAAAGTACAATAATGTATCTCAGCCTGAACACCAGAACACCAGGATACCAAAATTAACTTCGAAGCACTCTTGCGACCTGTTGAAGCCCTTCTTCGTCCTCCTGCAGTGCTGTGTGCGTGACCAGAGAAAACAGCACCTGCCCCAACTGCTTATTGTCCACACGCTAGGGCCACCATCGTTGACCATGTCCATCCAGCAACGCTGCGCAGGCCAATTCGCTGAGGCTCTTGGACTTGGTTTTTTGCAGAACTCCTTCCCTTGGTGCCTCTGCAGCAACACCCATCTCCAAGCACACGGAAGCCTCCAGCCTCGGCCACCGCCACAGCCGTCCGGGCCCCGCGCTGACCATCGACGGAGCACCACTTTGTCCTGGCACAGACTAGGCTGTCGCTTCTGGGAGATGTGACTATTCTCCTTGAGCCTAACAAACCGCCCGCCGCTGTCCAGTTACTTCATCAGCATGGCAGCGACGGCACTCGCGTTGGTCGCATGTCTCACAGCGGCAGCACTCTGCTGGCACCAGTACCACACAGGTTAGAACACCATTGGCACCAATGAACCTTGCCGTACCGTTCAGCACGACACACGGAGACGAAGCTAGAATTATTTCATCGGATCACTGAACTACACGTACAACAGTTTGATGCTTTTGCCGTAAAGGAGGATGCAACACATTTCGTTAAGAATTCACTGCATGTGGACTACAACCTATCAGTATGATCATTTTCTTGTTCGACCACATCTCCATTCACCAGATGCCTCACCCAATACCTACTTTTAACTTTATCTTGTAATGTCTGAAACAAAATGACATAGTACCCATCTACATGAACTGGCAACACAGCAGAAACATAATCTTCCAAAGGAAATACTGTCTTCCCCTCGATGTGTTCTCGTGCTGTATCTGCTAGTGATCCAGTGGTATACAATACCCAGTGTAAACTCATAGTCGACAAATTATTTTATTTTTTAAACTACACTTCTCCTTACTGTAAGTGGCACTACGATCCGTCTAGTAATAGTAAAGCTTCTGGTCATATTCAATAAAATTCTTCTGGGTATCAGACCGCATCGTCATAATTTAAAATGCGCCAAAGTTTCGTCCAGCGTTGCAGCTAGCCTTCATCAGGGCCTCACGCAGCCACTGCTCAAGCACTCTAGAATCAACTTCGACAAGGCCAGAAGATTCATCCCGCAAGTGACACAGGCACCAAGGATATATGGTGTACCGAGGGTACACAAAACCGACTTCCCCTTAAGGCCCATAGTATACAGTATAAATTCGCCGACCTACTACCTAGCGAAAGAACTGGCACCTAGGCTCCCACACCTAGTGCACCAAACCGAGTCCTACGTTAAGGAATTCCACTCACTTCGTGTCTCTCCTAAAGGAAATGCGTGTTACGGACCAAGATGTAATGGTTAGTTTCGACGTCAAATCCCTATTCACGAATGTCCCAGTGTCAGATACTGTGAACATTCTAGAAGAACGCGTGGCACCTGATATATGTGAGCTTGTGCGCCACTGTCTGACGACCACCTATTTCAAGCGGAGAGGTCAATTTTATGAACAAACTGACGGTGTAGCTATGGGCTGACCCCTATCGCTTATCGCAGCAGAAATTTTCATGGAGGCATTTGAGGAAACAGCCCTCCAGTCCGCACCATTACGCCCAAATTGTTGGCTTCGCTATGTCGATGATACTTTCGTCATCTGGCCCCACGGAGAAGAGGAGTTACAGAACTTCCACAAGCACCTTAACCAACAGCATAGGAAAATTCAGTTTACAATGGAAACAGAGAGGAATGGGGTGCTGCCTTTTCTCGACGTGGAAGTTTATCGAAAACCTGATGGTAAACTTGGCCACAAAGTGTACAGGAAACCAACCAATACGGACAGGTACCTTCACGCCTCCTCCCACCATCACCCCACGCAGAAGAAGTCCGCCCTGCACACGCTAACGAAGAGAGCGTACAGGATAAGCGACGAAGAACATCTGAAGACAGAACTTGAACGCCTCAGGTCCATCTTCGGAACTAATGGCTATGGGAAGCAGATGATAGACAGCACCATGTCGACAAGGGAGACGACTAATAGGGAAGAGGAGAAGGAGGCACAGAGCATTGCAGTACAAGGGGTCACCGAACGTATTGGCAAAATTCTACGAAAAGCAGACATCAAACCAATTTTCCGAAGCAGAAACAAAATATCAGACATGCTCGGTTCTACCAAGAATGCAGTTGACAAACTACACACAGCTGGCGTGTATGAAATTGGTTGTGCGTGTGGATTAGTCTACATAGGTGAGACGGGACGTCCGATTAGCACAAGGCTCTCAGAACATGAAAGATATATCCGCCTGAAACAACACACTAAGTCAGCAGTAGCGGAACACCGAGACGAGTGCGGGAAACCAATATTTTTTCAAGAAGCCCGCGTCCTGGCGAAATAGCCTCTCACTATCAAAAGAAAGATTAGAGAGGCGATAGAAATAGCCAAAAGACCCGCCAACATGAATAGAGAGGACGGGTACGAGCTTCCGAGGTCTTGGCTGCCTGCAATAGCAGGGCTACGGAGCGGCGGCAGAGCCGTGGCGGCCCATGCAGACACGCGGAGAGCCGCAGTAGTGGTCGCGAGCACACAAAGCAATGGCACGTCGCACCCGGCTGCTGGGCAGCATGGAAACAGTGTGACGTCACAGCCATCACCTGTGCGCTGTTCGTCCGTCTCCTCCAATGGGGTGGATTAATATAAAGACCAATAGGAAACAGCTATTTCAGCCAATGACAGATAATAAAGGAAACACCAATAAAGCATACCTTTCACCCCTCCACCTCCTCCCTTTACAGCCAATCAACTAACGACACGGTTTTCTCGTGCAGCTATTTAAGGAATCAAGTGTGTTCATTTAGCAGTTAACGTAAGGCCCAGATGAAAGCTAGCTGAAACGCTGGCCGAAACGTTGGCGCATTTTAAATTATGACAATGCGGTCTGATACCCTGAAGAATTTTATTGAAGAAGACAACGACCGCGGAAGCCTACGCTTACATTTGACCAACCTGTATGGTCAGGAAATCCACGGAAACATCAAGAAGTTAGAAGCACTGCGTTTAAAAACATGTAAACTGCTGAATGACCTTGCATTTTTGAAGAGATGCAGAGACACGAGTGTTGTGCCGTATCCTTTGCGGTTGACGTCTCACGTAAAAACGAACAAGGCGAGGAATATCTGTGTTAAAGCCAGTAAAGCATTGCTACGGGAAAGGATCCGCCACATCCGCATAAGTCTCGATGCTCACAACAGGAATTTGTGTGATCTGCACCTATTTCTGGCCGGAAAACTTCAGATGGAAGACTTGGATAAAGTCGACAGGTTAACCTTTCAGCAAGCATCAAGGACCAGCAATAGTATTACTAACCGCCAGATGAGAAAGTACGACAAACTACAACAGAAAGCCATGGACGAAACATTGACGCTGGACAGGTGAAGGACAGTGGTCAGCCTCTCCAGCCACACCTTGAGCGAAGCAACCACAGCAATTCTGGCCAAGGGGATGAATTTCGCAGTCACACCTAAGCGAGTTCCAAAAGAAGATATCATAGAATCCGTAGAGGCTTCGGTACGTCATCTGCCACAGGCCGAGGCGGAGAAGATCCGGCAGGAATCGGTCAGAGTTCTGAATAAAGCAAAGCCACCGAAGCAAAACTTCAACGCTGAGGAATACCATGCCATCAAGGAACTCAGGGACAACCCCCACTTAGTAGTGGTACAGGCAGATAATGGCAACGCCACTGTAGTCTTGGACACAACTGATTACAAGAAACGAATGGAAGATATTCTCGCAGAACCTATCTACAAGAAACCTCAGGGAGATCCGACGGCCAAGGTAATCAAAACGATGTAGGCACTGCTCAAGCACTCTAGAATCAACTTCGACAAGGCCAGAAGATTCATCCCGCAAGTGACACAGGCACCAAGGATATATGGTGTACCGAAGGTACACAAAACCGACTTCCCCTTAAGGCCCATAGTAAACAGTATAAATTCGCCGACCTACTACCTAGCGAAAGAACTGGCACCTAGGCTCCGACACCTAGTGCACCAAACCGAGTCCTACGTTAAGGAATTCCACTCACTTCGTGTCTCTCCTAAAGGAAATGCGTGTTACGGACCAAGATCTGATGGTTAGTTTCGACGTCAAATCCCTATTCGCGAATGTCCCAGTGTCAGATACTGTGAACATCCTAGAAGAGCGCGTGGCACCTGATATATGTGAGCTTGTGCGCCACTGTCTGACGACCACCTATTTCAAGTGGAGAGGTCAATTTTATGAACAAACTGACGGTGTAGCTATGGGCTCACCCCTATCGCTTATCGCAGCAGAGATTTTCATTGAGGCATTTGAGGAAACAGCCCTCCGGTCCGCACCATTACGCCCAAATTGTTGGCTTCGCTATGTCGATGATACTTTCGTCATCTGGCCCCACGGAGAAGAGGAGTTACAGAACTTACACAAGCACCTTAACCAACAGCATAGGAAAATTCAGTTTACAATGGAAACAGAGAAGAATGGGGTGCTGCATTTCTCGACGTGGAAGTTTATCGAAAACCTGATGGTAAACTTGGCCACAAAGTGTACAGGAAACCAACCAATACGGACAGGTACCTCCACGCCTCCTCCCACCATCACCCCACTCAGAAGAAGTCCGCCCTGCACACGCTAACGAAGAGAGCGTACAGGATAAGCGACGAAGAACATCTGAAGACAGAACTTGAACGCCTCAGGTCCATCTTCGGAACTAATGGCTATGGGAAGCAGATGATAGACAGCACCATGTCGACAAGGGAGACGACTAATAGGGAAGAGGAGAAGGAGGCACAGAGCATTGCTGTACAAGGGGTCACCGAACGTATTGGCAAAATTCTACGGAAAGCCGACATCAAACCAATTTTCCGGAGCAGAAACAAAATATCAGACATGCTCGGTTCTACCAAGAATGCAGTTGACAAACTACACACAGCTGGCGTGTATGAAATTGGTTGTGCGTGTGGATTAGTCTACATAGGTGAGACGGGACGTCCGATTAGCACAAGGCTCTCGGAACATGAAAGATATATCCGCCTGAAACAACACACTAAGTCAGCAGTGGCGGAACACCGAGACGAGTGCGGGAAACCAATATTTTTTCAAGAAGCCCGCGTCCTGGCGAAATAGCCTCTCACTTTCAAAAGAAAGTTTAGAGAGGCGATAGAAATAGCCAAAAGACCCGCCAACATGAATAGAGAGGACGGGTACGAGCTTCTGAGGTCTTGGCTGCCTGCAATAGCAGGGCTACGGAGCGGCGGCAGAGCCGTGGCGGCCCATGCAGACACGCGGAGAGCCGCAGTAGTGGTCTCGAGCACAGAAAGCAATGGCACGCCGCAGCCGGCTTCTGGGCAGCATGGAAACAGTGTGACGTCACAGCCATCACCTGTTCGCTATTCGTCCGTCTCCTCCAATGGGGTGGATTAATATAAAGACCAATAGAAAACAGCTATTTCAGCCAATGACAGATAATAAAGGAAACACCAATAAAGCATACCTTTCACCCCTCCTCCTTCTCCCTTTACAGCCAATCCAGTAACGACACGGTTTTCTAGTGCAGCTATTTAAGGAATCAAGTGTGTTCATTTAGCATGTATTCCCACGTCCCGCCCGGTCTCCATCTCTCCACCCTCCTTACCCTCTCCCAAGGTGGCTTCCGCCAGCTCACTCTCCCCGATGATGCCGTCCTCCCCTCCATTTACCCCTCCTACCCACTTTGATCCTCCCGCCCTCCTCCTGTACTTACTCATCTGGGCACCCTCCCTCCCTTCTCTCCCTTTTCCCTCCCTCCTCCTTTTCTCCCCCCTCGTCCCCCGGGCCTCCCCTCCCCTGTCCCTCTCCTCCTGTCCCCGTATCCTAAGCCGTGGCATCCTCTTTTCCTCCCCTCTCCCCCTCCTCACCCCTGTTCCCCTCTTGGCAGGTCCCCGGACTCGCACACGCTCAGCTGACATTCGCGCGCCGGAGATCACCGCCATCAGTGTATCGTGTGTGCCGTCATGTTTAGTGTTCAGTTTCGCCGTCACGCTCCATTGTTCACCAGTGCCATCGTCTTCTTCAGTGTTTGTGCGTCGGGTCTACAGTTCGTAGTGTGGATTGTCCTCAAGTGTGAACGGCTTCTTGTGCTTTTATGTTCTTGTGTCTCCTGTTTTTTTCCCGCCGTTTTTCTAAGTGATGTTTCTTCTTTGTTTATCTCCTTGTACTCTCTTCGGCTGAAGAGCGGCGTATTGTGCTGCTGCCAGCCTACCTGATTGTTCAGGTGTCAAAATAACAATAAAGTAAAAAATAAATAAAAATTCATTTAGCAGTTAACGTAAGGCCCTGATGAAGGCTAGCTGCAACGCTGGCCGAAACGTTGGCGCATTTTAAATTATGACGATGCGGTCTGATACCCTGAAGAATTTTATTGAAGAAGACAACGGCCGCGGAAGCCTACGCTTACATTCTGGTCGAATTTTCGCGGGGTTGCTAGTGGTCCCTTGTCCGTTTCACAACTTCTGCGTCAGAGTTTGCTCAGGGCGCAGCTCATGCCTACCGGCGCCCACCGGCCATCCTGTCTCCGGCCGGCCAGTGCCAGATGATGTTGAAACTTCTTTATTTATATCTGTGTGTCTGTACTTAAATTGCTGAATGACTGAGAAGATAAAACTTCTACGTTATTTGATTCTGAAACAGCTGAGGAAAACTGAACGTACTGAGCCTACTTTCTCTTTACTTTTTTTTTATCATGTCAACACTGACCCACAGTACTCTAGCACAACGTAATCTGACTGCTCAAAAAAATTACAACCTGACTTCAAACAATTAATTCAAAAGAATGGCCCTGACTAAAAAGAAATCTTAACAATGATCTACATATTTAATTAAGCACTTACCTCACAATAATCTTCATTACGCGAACTACTGCAATACAGCGAGCGTCAATACTGCCAGCTAAATAAAAGATTCTAACTACTAAAGCCACTAACTACCAGCAGGCATGTGGTTAGCAAAGGAAAGATTTTGTTTCAAACCAAATACTGTATTTTTTACCTTAATAATGTGATATCCAGTTCAGACACGCATCTAAATCGTCATTGACATCCAGTACAAAGATGTATAATCATGAATAATTTTCAGTCTCCAAGTCGGATACTTCCAGGTCGTTAGGCTACGCTAACACTTCAGACCCCTAACCTCCATCAATGCTAACTTCTCACATTTAACATCCATCACTGCTGGCTGTTTCCTATCCAACTGCCCAGCAGTACTTCCATCACTGCCTGCGACTAACTTCCAACTGCCCAACACTACTGGCGATTACCTTACAACAACGAATCCAACCAGCCACTGAGTCTCTTACAAAAAAAGAGCAGTAAGAGATCCAATGCAAAGCACTACACAGCGCTGCCAACACAGAAGCAGCCCACTTACAATGTGATCGCGACGCTTTACGAACGTAACGGCAGCGACGGCAATTCGAAACACTTGTGCCGTGTACAGGCTGTGTGCCAACGAAGAAGTCACTTCAGGAAAGTGTTTTCTCGTCTCGAGTAGAGTGCTTTTGACGGGAATTATTCGTCATTTAGAAAGACAATGAGCGTTATTGAGAATCGCCTTTATGGTTTCGACTGTGGTCCATGTCAGTGTGGTCTTTAAATGACGGATGTGAAGACTCAGATCATTTCACCTTCATGGGAAATTTTCATTCGATGGCCAAGGTTCTTTAGTTGAGTGTAACTCAAAGGAACATAAAGTTGTCCCATTCTTTGGACTGAATTTGAATCTTGTCTTTTGTATGAAATATTCTGAACAGTCAGTACGTAAGATGTGACAATGAGTAAAAATTGTAATTTTTCAATAGCAAGAAAGTAATTTTTTGTGTAAATTGCAATTTCTACTGAGCGCCACCTCGCTAGACGAAAACAAAATTTCTTGTTTCCTGTAGTTAATGAAACTACAGCCGTAGGTTACAAAATGGATTCAGTGTTGGTATACTTAACAGTTTTTTACCTTCTTCTCCAGTTCAGCTGAAAGCAACCACAACGAAATATTAAGAGCGTAGCTGAGTTCATGCTGCCTTTGTAGTAGAATCACCATATGATAATTATAAGCACCATATGATTATCATACCCACCATATGATAATTATAAGCCCTGTCTAGAATGTTGCACATTCCAGTAACTGTTACTATATTTGCATTACTTATTTCCTCATGTTCGATGTTCGCCACGGAGAAAACTCAATTATAGCTTTAGGTCTTAAAGTCCAATAGGATGTAGGACGTCGTGATTAACGTCTAGAATGTATTAGTTTCTCAAGACAAAACGTTTATGATCCATTTGGACTGGCTAGGCTTTGTCTCTCGTGCATAGAAGCGGCACGAACATTTGATATGCAGGGGTGTGGAATGATAGCAACAGTTTTCGACTTCCGAGTGATCAAGGAAAGATGTGCGTGAATTTACAACTGGCAGCTACCGGTAACTTCTGATAATTTCAAGGCGGACAGTATGGAGACTTTAAAGAGGCTGGTATTATTTATAGCAGGAAACTTTGTCGACAAAATAACTAGTCGTGTAAGGTATGGGTCAGATAGAGGGACTCGGTGAGGTTTATTAAACATGTAATGCTGTTTCCCTGGAAACTGTCGGTATTTAATGCCTTCTGAACAGTTTCCTTCTCTCTCTTTCTGTATTATAGGGAGCAATAAATCAGTTTCTTTTGAGGACGTTGCTGGAGCTTATATGCGACGTAGGACAATCCGATGCCTGTACATAGGAAAATGATTAGTGTAGCATTCGTATCTTTCCGACGTGCGTGCGGAAATTCGGAAACGTGAACTACGGAGGCATTATTATCAAATGCTTCCGAATAGGACCGAGGTGCTGTTTTTTTTTTCTGCCAAAGGACAAATACCGGCTGACATCTATCGGGGAATGAAGAATGTTTATGGGGCAGCATGTCTGTCGAAAGCGACCGTTGTGGAATACTGCACCAAGGGATGCTGCTGCTTCAGGGTAACGCACGTTCCCGTAGCGCATTTTTATGTCGTGACGCGTAAGTTACGCCGACTCTAGTGGGATTCACTCGAGCGCCCATCCTGTAGTCCAGATCTCTCAACAAGAGATTATCACACCTTCGGTCGCAGAAAAAGGCCTTGAAGAGACCGCGTGGGATTAGCCGAGCGGTCTAAGGCGCTGCAGTCATGGACTGTGCGGTTGATCCCGGCGGAGGTTCGAATCCTCCCTCGGGCATGGGTGTGTGTGTGTTTGTCCTTAAGATAATTTAGGTTAAGTAGTATGAAAGCTTAGGGATTGATGACCTTAGCAGTTAAGTCCCATAAGACTTCACACAAATTTGAACATTTTTTTTAATTAATTAATTTTTATTTTTTTTTTTTTGCCTTGAAGGGTGGACGATACCTGTCGGACGAGGACGTGCAGCTGGCAGTTAAGGGCTCCTACGTGCATCAGGGCACGATATTTAAACAAAAGGGTATCATCAATATGGTGCGTCGTTGGGATGACTGTCTCATTACTCAGGAAGTTTTCCCTGACTGGGATACCGATTCTGGACTCTACAGCCTTCGAACTTTTCGATCGCACTTTATACAGTATGTTCAGCTTTCCGATGAAAATGCAGTGTGTTAGTTTCGGGTTACGTGGATACGCAGCAGCGCATCATTCCATTTCAGTAGTGCGAGTTTCGAAGTTTTCTAAAGGCAGTCAGACTGCTACAGAGATGATTGTGGATTCGGTTTGTTGCACCCCTCCAAGAATTCCACTGCTACGCCAGTGCCAAACCCTTTCATCTCAGAGTAGCACTTGCATCCCACGTCCTCAATTATTTTCTGTATGTATTCCAGTCTCTGTCTTCTCCTCTAATTTTGCCCTCAACAGCACCCCCTAGCACCACGGAAGTTATTCCCTGATGTCTTAACAGATTTCCCACAATCCTGTTTTTTCTTTTGTCAGTGATTTCCATATATTCCTTTCCTTGGCCACTCTCCGGAGAACCTTCTCATTCCTTACCCTACCAGTTCGCCTAAATTTCAACATTCTTCTGTAGTACCACATCTCAAATTCTTCGATTCTCTTCTTTTACGGTTTTCCCATAGTCCATATTTCACTACCATACAATGCTGTGATAGAAAAAGACATTCTCAGAATTTCTTCCTCAAATTAAGGCCTCTGTTTGACACTAGTAGACTTCTCTTGACCAGGAATAACCTTTTTCCACTGCTAGTTGGTTCTGATGTCCTCCTTGTCCGTCCTTCATTGGTTAGTTTGCTGCCTAGGCAGCGGAATTCCTTAACAACATTTACTTGTGATCATCAATGTTAATTTTCTCACTGTTCTCATTTCTGATACTTCTCGTTACCTTCGTCTTCCTTCGATTTACACTCAATCCACATTCTATACTTATTAAACTGTTCTTTCCATTCGACACATACATGAATTCTTCTTCACTTTCACTGAGAATAACAATGTCATCAGTGAATGTTATCAGATGGCTCTGAGCACTATGGCACTTAACTTCTGAGGTCATCAATCCCCCAGAACTTAGTCTTTTATTTTCGACACTGCTTCTTCTACGTATAGACTAAAGAGTAGGGGCAAGGGACTACATCCTTGTCTTATATCCTTTTTAGTCTGAGCGTTTCGTTTTTGGTTTTTCACACTTACTCTTCCCTGTTGTACATATTGTATATTACCTCTCTTTGCCGGCCGTTGTGGTCGAGCGGTTCTAGGCGCTTCAGTCTGGAACCGCGCGACCGCTATGGCCGCAGGTTCGAATCCTGCTTCGGGCATGGATGTGTGTGATGTCCTTAGGTTAGTTAGGTTTAGGTAGTTGTAAGTTCTGGGGGATTGATGACCTCAGATGTTAAGTCTCATAGTGCTCAGAGCCATTTGAACAATTTTTTTTGATGCATGAACTGTTAAGCATTTTTTGCGATAATTCTCTCCCTTGTCGGCTCTTGCAATCTCCGGAATTGTGGGGATGACATACTTCCGAAAGTCAGTTGGTATATTGCGAGACTCATACATTCTACACACCAACGTGAATAATAGTTTTGTAGCCATTTGCCCCAATTATTTTAGAAACTCTGATGGTATGTTATCTATCCCTACTCTGTTTTAAGTCTCCCAAAGCTCTTTCAAATCTTGATTGTAATACTGTATCACCTATCTCTTCTGTATAGACTCCTGTTTCTTCTTCCATGACGTCTTCAATCTTCCCCTCATAGAGAACTTCGATGTACTCTTTCTACTATCTGCTCTCTCCTCTACATTTCACAGTCGAGTTCCGCTTGCAGTCTTAATGTTACCACTTCTTCTTTTAATTTTACCGAGTTTACTTTTACTTTCCAGATGCTGAGTTAGCCCTGCCGACCATCATATCGTTTTCGATTTCTTCGAATTTTTATGCAGCCATTTCGCTTTAGTTTCCCTGCGCTTCCTGTTTATTTCATTCCTAAGTGACATATATTTCTGTATTCCTGAATTTTACTGAACATTTTTGTACTTCCTTCTCTCATCGACCAACCGAAATATATCTTCTGTTACCCATGATTTCTTCGCAATTGCATTGTTAGGATTTATGTTTTTCTTCCCATTTCCGAGATTCCCTTTTTTGAGCTGTTCATTCCTCTTCAACTGAACTGCTTACTGAGCTATTCATTATCTCAGTATCTATAACTTCAGAGAACTCCAAGCGTATATCTTCATTCCTTAGTAATTTCGTATCCCACTTCATTGTACAACGGTTATTCCTGACTAGTCTCTTGAACTTCAGCCTACTTCTCATCACTAATGAACTGTGATCTGAGTGTACATCTGGTACCAGGTACGCCTTACAACCCAGTATCTGATTTCAGAATCTCTGTCTGACTGATGTAATCCAACCCGAATCTCCCTGCCTTTTCCTAGTATACCTTCACCATCAGTGATTCCTGAACAGAGCTATTACTACCGAGCCTATACTCTCCCGTATCTCTTCCTTCTAATCCTTCCCTTACAACCACATTCCAGTGCCACATGGCTTTTATATTTTCATCTCCTTTTATGTACTGAATTACCATTCTATATTCTTATAGACGTCTACTGTCTCTTCATGTACTGCTTGCGACATCAGCATGTATATCTGAATTATAGTTATTCGGTGTTGGTTTGCTGTCGATTGCCAGCCGTTGTGGCCGAGCGGTTCTAGGCGCTTCAGTCCGGAACCGCGCTGCTGCTACGGTCGCAGGTTCGAATCCTGCCTCGGGCATGGATCTGTGTGATGTCTTTAGGTTTGTTGTGTTTAAGTAGTGCTAAGTCTAGGGGACCGATGCCATGTTAAGTGTGCTTAGAGCCATTTGAACCATTTGCTGTCGATTCTGATGAGAATAACCCCATGACTGAAATGCTCATATTAACTCACTCTCTGTCCTATCTTTCTTTTCGTAACGAATCCTAAACCCGTTATTCCATTTTCTGTTGCAGTTGATATTATCCTATACTCATCTGACCAATAGTACTTGTCCACTTTCCATTTAATTTCACTGACCCCACTTTATCTATATTGAATCATCTTCCCTACCACGTTTAAAACTTCTGACATTCCACGTCCTGACACGTAGAACGTAATCTTTTCGTTGGTTATTCAAGCTATTTTTCATGGCCACCTTCCCATTGGCAGTTCCTTCCCAGAGATCTGAAACGAAGACTAGTCTGGAATCTTTTGCCGGTGGAGAGATCATCATGACAGTTTTTGAATTACAGGCCCATGTTCTGTGGATACACATTACGTGTCTTTAATGCAGTGGTTTGCATTGCCTTCTGCATCCTCATGCCGTTGAACGTTGCTGATTCTTCCACCTTTATGAGGAGTTTCCAATTCTAAGGGCAAGAGAGTCCCTTGAACCTCTGTTCACTCCTCTGTCCTCTTTGATAAGGCCGTTGGCTGAATTAGGGTCACCTCTTACGCCGAAAGTGTTTGGCCATCACTGCAGATGATTTTTACTGAAAATTTAAACTATGGTGGGGTTCTAACCCAGGAGCGTTGAAGTTCTGATTACTAATCAAAGACGCTACCCGTATAAGATTACTGTGTGCTAATAAACGTAATAACGAAATCTTTTGAACAGTCTCCCGAGTGGGAAGATACTAAAACCAACCGCTGCTTCTGCGGCTCTGCATGCCTATATAACTATCTCGGCTAGAACCGATTCGTATTCATATTCAGATTCATATTCATATTGTGGATGGCTGCCATTGCCTACTTTTGGGAGGGGGGAATAAGATAATGGTTGAAACGAACGACTTGCTAAAGTCATTCAGATGCGTACTTAGCTGCACTTGACATTATTAACTCTGGAAGTTCAGACTTGCTGATGCAGATGTGGGATCCAGCCGCCTATAATAAAGAGACATTTTGCCATTAGATACCACTTGAGCACCTGTCTGAGCTAACTTCTGCGAAGATGAAATCGTGCCATGGGTGATGCTGCTGATTAGTGGCTGGCAAGCACCCCCAGTGTGAAGGAGATGGGGATATACTGTTATACTTAAATTAAGACACAAAGTTAGAAGACCTAAAGAAGTTCACTAGTGCATCAGAGGGGGACGGCTGGCTTCCAGATCTATGAACAGTCGAATTTTGTGAACTTAAGTCCGCATCTCAAGCTCTCTCTCTCTTTCTCTACCGAGCGAGGTGGCGCAGTGGTTAGACACTGGACTCGCATTCGGGAGGACGACGGTTCAATCCCGCGTCCAGCCATCCCGATTTAGGTTTTCCGTGATTTCCCTAAATCGCTCCAGGCAAATGCCGGGATGGTTCCTTTGAAAGGGCACGGCCGACTTCCTTCCCCATCCTTCTCTAATCCGATGAGACCGATGACCTCGCTGTCTGGTCACCTTCCCCAAAGCAATCCCCAAATCCCAATCTCTTTCTCTGCGTGTGAATAATAGTGTGGTTACGTAACGTAATCATATTTTTCTCTTTGTTGTAGAATTATTCAACGAGCTCACGGTCACGGGACTGGAAGAAATGCAGCATATGATTAATGCAGCACCCACCATTCCGCCTGTAGCAGAATATCAGGGTGAGTATAATAATAAATATATGATCTCTCTCTCTCTCTCTCTCTCTCTCTCTCTCTCTCTCTCTCTCTCTCTCTCTCTCTCTCTCTCTGTGTGTGTGTGTGTGTGTGTGTGTGTGTGTGTGTGTGTGTGTGTGTGTGTGTGTGTGTGTGTGCGTGTGAATGTTATTTTGATCTTAGATTGCCTGTTCTGTATAGAGATACTTAGACTTCGAGCTTCATGGATTTGACAGAGCCTCCAAAGTGTAAGTAGTGTTAGTAATTCAGATGACAATGTTGCATTCATATAATGATAATGAAATGTTATTGCTGTTTTCTTATAGGAGATCTGGATAAGATAGAGATGTACCCTAAGATAGATACACATATCTTAACAGAGGCTTCCCATCATTAATGGCTGCATATGTATGCAATTGTAATGGATATTTCTCAATATTAGTTCACACTTGCATGCTTTACTTATGAGACGTTCCTGTTTCTGTTGTTAACGCCGTCGATGATGAGACAGCTGTGTGAAGGGGGAAGAGGATCAATGTTGCAGCTGTGGGCACACTACCTGTGATGCCTCTCTCCAGCGTGAGCTGAGGGTGATTGTTGTTAACTGTCGAGGAGCAGACAGATAAGTGATACGCCGCTCTCATTCGTTACACAATGTGCTAATAATTAATGCTTGCAAACAACACCTTTCAGAAGTCTGTCTTTTCTTTTCTAGGTGTTGTCAATCATGATTTTTGATTATTGAATGGGCCAGTACCTCAGCCACTCACTTTGAGAGGATCTTTTTGCTGGGCTGGATAAAATATTACAAACTAATATTCCGATTAATGATGATGATTATGAATGCTGAAATCTCCATGTGATATACCAGCACTAATGGTTTTTCACATAAGTGCTATAAATTGTTACTATTGCCCATATATATATCTAACACACATTGTACTTACCAATGTCGCCTCTTCCGGTTTGCAGGAGTAATGGTATCATTTTGAGATGGTCTGGTACTAACGACAACCACCTCTAGCTAGACAAGTCAACGATGCGATCGCCACCGTCACCATATGCAGGCCTGCCCACGTGGTAGCCTTGTCCATCGTCATGCTGGTGCGGACTGACACCAGTGACACATTTGATGCAGTTTGCGTCACTGCAGCCGTGACCTAACGCCCTGGATCTTCTAGACATCGTCCTGCACCATTTCGACATCATCCTGGAACATTTCATTCATCTGGACCTATTGTAGCAGCCCCCACCCCCACCTCAGCCCACACTATTAATAAGGACCAGGTAAACCACATGCCTCCATTGGACTACTCGGTGGTTGCTGGAGCATTTCATGACTGGATCTCGCAGGCTCACATAGACAATTTTAATGTGGGCTACTGAGATGATATCACTTTCTTTAACATGTGCGTGCCCGTCTTGGAATGTGAACTACTCAGAATCGTCAGTGACCTGCAGTATCCCGCCATTAAGTGCAATGTAGTTCTGTGCTGTGTTCTCAAGCAAAACCAAAAAAAGTCAGTAATGTTGTTAGGAAAAGACTGTTGCATACATTTGAAGGATAACAATTTGTCGAGAAACTAGTTTTTTGGCAAGGCACTGGCGATCGGTCGATCGAGTGCAGTTTCCTGATTTTCGCTTCGGGATTTGCCAAGGTGAGAAGGCTGTGAGCTGCCATTAACGGGGATATAGAGGCTCATGTAGCGTGAATGTAATAGAGATAGAGTTGTGTTTATGGCCGGAGACAATGTGGAGACCCTTTGTAGTGTGTTGGGTCGGGCGCGACGCAGGTGATATCGGCCGAAGAAGGTTATGCCCTGGCAGTCTCGTTGTACACCCGTTTGAAACTGCGCAGACGGCGGCTGAGCTTTCATTTTATCGACCGTGTTACAGACTTGGACTTTGCGGTGAGCATCCCAGGGCCTGGTCATTAAGCAGACTTTGGTATTTCTGTCACCGAGGCAATTGGGTTGAGTTGTGTTTGTTTGCCTGTGAGTTGGGCTGAGTACGTTTAGGCCATTTGGCCGTACCTGTTAAATTAGTACAAGCCTACTTTACTTTTGTACAGTGTGATGCGATTTAAATGTGTCGAAAAGTCGCACGTGTTGTACTCCTATCCGAGGACTGATCGGAATTGTATTTTGTAATTATTGTAGCACATAAATTTCCTGTTAACTTGAGAGAGCAGTTAACGATTAAACATTATCTTTACCGTGTGCGCTGATTTATGTCATAGTCAGTGCACACGTAATTCTTTTTGCTGTGAGCGTTCGGATGTGTATTTGAAATTATTGTGATACATAGATTTTGTATTAACTGGGGGAGTATTCAACGCTTAAAACAGTCTTGTTGTCTTGTGGTGACGTTACTTCGAAGCCGTGTGGCCGATTTATGTCAGTGGCAGTTCATACATAATTCTTTTATCGTATGCATTCGGTTGTGTTTACCGCGCTATTGAAATTTAATGTTCTATTTCCGTTGTAGACAGCCTGTGTACTGGTTATGGTGTCTATATTAAACTGCATAACCATGTGTGGGTCACGCGATTGAATCTGACTGCCTGTACTATGTCTATTAGCCAGAGGTTTTGGTGCAGATCATGATGAAAAAGGTAGTAGACTAGAGAGTTGTCAAGTGCCTGTACCTGAAACAAAGTCTTAGCTGTCTGACAATTTGATGTACAATTATTCCTTTTTATTTTACAATTTGTACCGTCGTATTTTGGACGGTTCTGTAATTGCTGTGTTGTATGTTTCAGTTATGGCCAAGTTGTTTTAAATGCAGTAAAATGGTTCAAATGACTTTAAGCACTATGGGACTTAACATCGGAGATCATCAGTCCCTTAGACTTAGAAACTACTTAAACCTAACTAACCTAAGGACATCACAGACATTCATACCCGAGGCAAGATTCGAACCTGGGGCCGTAGCAGCTGCACGGTCTGGACTGAAGCACCTAGGCCGACCGTTGTGGCCGAGCGGTTCTAGGAGCTTCAGTCTGGAACCGCGCGACCGCTACCGTCGCAAATTCGGAATCCTACATTGGTCATGGATGTGTGTGATGTCCTTAGGTTAGTTAGGTTTAAGTAGTTCTAAGGTCTAGGGGACTAATGACCTCAGAAGTTAAGTCCCATAGTGCTCAGAGCCATTTGAACCATTTTCTTGAAGCGCCTAGAACCGCTCGGCAACAGAGGCCGGCTTTAAATGCAGTGTGGTAATCCACTGCGTAGGAGTTGACGTTTGATTACATATGTGGTATGAGAGAGCATAAAAATTAGTTCCACGGTGTGCTAGCCTGCGTGATAATGGATATATTTGTTCGCCCGCTATTTTAATCTCTGTATCAGTAGATTATTTCATTGTTCAAATAGCTCTGAGCACTATGGGACTCAACTTCTGAGGTCATCAGTCCCCTAGAACTTAGAACTACTTAAACCTAACTAACCTAAGGACATCACACACGTCCATCCCCGAAGCAGGATTCGAACCTGCGACCGTAGCGGTCTCGCGGTTCCAGACTGTAGCTCCTAGAACCGCATGGCCACTCCGGCCGGCATTATTGCATTGTGTTCTGCGCACAAAATTAATTGCTGTTGAGACTTGGCGCTTTTGGCGTGCTTTTTCAGCTGAATACGGAACTCGAATATTAAACATGGAAACATGGAGCTGGATGTAAACCACCAAAAGATGGGCGTAAACTTGAAAATGGCAGTGACTTAAATAAAGGTCCCTCAGCTGTGAATATTTGCGAAATTTGTTCTGTATTAACCTATAACTTTCAATTTTTGTGAATAATTATTTTTGGTCTACTCTCAATGCAAGAGACCTCACCAAGCCCGTCAAGAGTGCATATGCATAGTAGCATATTAATTTGTGAAGTTTTTGACAGGTTCGTATAATGGATACATTTTGTATTTATGTCAGCAATACAAGATAAAGTCGTAAGATGCATTTTCGTGAAGACCATTCTAGGAAGAACCAAAATAATTTTTTTCTTAGGAATAATATCATCAGAAGAGGTACGGCGAAAAACCAAGTTGCTGGACAACTATTGTTTTTCAAATCAGCACTGCATGCTTTCTTGTTGATAGTCTTTCTTTTCGGCGGATTCCCAGATGCCGGCTGCAAATGGCAGTAGCGCTGGACATAATCTGGGAAGACGTTGGCTCCATACATCAGTCTTTTTGTGTCACCAGATACAGAGTACTGTAATATCTCCTGTGTTTGCACACTACTCTTTAACTGAGCTGTTTTGCTTTAGGTCTCACCTATTAATACCTTTTTGCGCAATGGGTAGTGCGGTAGCGTTCTCGCTTCCCACGCTCGGGTTCCCGGGTTCGATTCCCGGTGGGGTCAGGGATTTTGTCTGCCTCGTGATGACTGGGTGTCGTGTGCTGTCCTTAGGTTAGTTAGGTTTAAGTAGTTCTAAGTTCTTAGGGACTGATGACCATAGATGTTAAGTCCCATAGTGCTCAGAGCCATTTGAACCATTTTCTGCGCAATGGACATATGACATATAGTCACAATACTTCATCAGCTGTAACTGTACTAGATGAGAATAATCGGTGACTGATGACGTTCAGTCGACAATGAATACCTGGCCACAACATTCACTTCTGTTGCTTTTCATTAGAGCATGTAGTACTCGTACATCCAAATTTCGTACGTTGCACACTGAATGATAATTTCGCTTGAAGGTCAAATGGTAGCAGTCAGCACATTTAGCGGTTATTCGAAACAATGGCGTGGTTCTTAAGTGGTTTCCGTTTTTGACGTTCTACATTATATCCTTCGTACTCCTTTGTAGAGAATAAATTAACGTCGAAACTATACTACTTGAAACGAGAAAATCATTTTGTAAGGTGATTTCTTCGGTGGTACTGGCTCCATGTTTCAAGCTGCCTCCGCTACTTTTACAAGCATGAAGTGTTGCGATCGCCTGGATCGAAACTATCCACCCAGCGTCGGCAGCCGGTGGCTGCTAGCGCCCGTCTACTGCAGCCTGAGGAAACTCTCGCTCAGACATTGTTCTGATATGGACAGACAACCACGAACTCTTTTGTGAACCGTTTTAGGAAGTTATACTGTGAGTAGGAGGTTGTTTTGCTGTGAGTGGTTGGTTAGAAAGTGAAGTAAATTGCACTTTAGCTTCTGTAAGATTGATACCATTAGACCACCTACAGGTACAGTAGCAAACAACACTTCCAGTAGAAGATTCCGTTTGCTGCACTGTTCCCAGCTTGTGCAGATTGCCATTATGTAATTCTATTTCTGGGATTACAAAAGCAGTTCAAAAGTAGGCCCTGAGCAGCGGAGGCAGCTGGCGAATGGCGAAGCGGACGGATAAGGAAATGAACGTACTGAACAGGTTGTCGACCACCTGCAGGGAGTTAGAATTATCATCAACTGTGGTGCAGCATCCTTTACGACAGAATCATGACGCAGCAATAAATGCAGTTCAGTTGTCCGTTCCAGTGATTCTAGATTTGTATGATTCGGGTCTGTGTTCGTTTCACATTTAAGGCAACCATTTTTGAGCAGAATCACACGCTCTTCATCTCTGGAGTTAATTGAAGAATGTAGGATTGCACCGTGTTTCCCAGTCCGCATTAAATATCATGTCCCATCGTTGCTGATTGAAGGGGAGTTGCTCTAGGTTGGGCCAACACAGAGGCGGAAGTAGCAACAAGTAGAAAGTTTGTCACCAGTAAGTCGCCATACACCAGAAATATTATTTTATAAATGAAGCAGTCGTCTTGTGAGGTTACGACTCCCAGTCAGATACAGAACTTTTCATCACATCGTTTCAGTTTCAAAAATTCCGCTCCTAGCTACTAATGAAAAAGAATCTGATAGTTAACGTCTTTTCGTGTGTATTCGATGACAATGAGCGGAGGGTTGGACTTCCAATAAGCATATAATTTTTCTTTCCGTTATTTCTAGTCCAGACATCAGAATATCTCGTTAATGATGAAATAAACCGATACTTAACGTGTATTAGTGCCCAGAAAAGGAGGGCAATAAGAACCGGATTCGAATTCTGGTAAAGCAAAACTTTCTCGTTTCATTTGAGTTTAAATACCTCGTTCCTCGTGAAATAATTTGAATCCAACATATTATTGTACTTAATTAACAATTCGATTAAGTACTGTGTACGAATCCCTGACAACAGAAAACTTTACATCACATTACTTCAGTTTAAACAACATATTATTGTACTTAATTATCAATTCGATTGAGTGCTGTGTTCGAATCCCTGACAACAGAAAACTTTACATCACATTACTTCAGTTTAAACATTTGCACACTTAGTTATTTGCGATTTGCGAATGAAATCATATTTAAGATCTTTCGTGGTTGCACAGTAGTTGCTGCATAGGAGCCCAGTACAAAAATGGTCATTTAATTTCAAGTTGAGGCTTGCTTTCTGAGACGCCATTTATTGTAATAAATGGGAGTCTACAAATTTAAACATTGCCTCATATTTAATTACGTGTTTCCTGCTATCTGCAGTATTGTATTATTAATGTACATCTGAATTTGTTTCCATACAGGTTTTCTGTCGGTCATTTGTGGTAACACGTGTGAATAATCAAACGACTGTACCGAAAATAGATTAAAGGACCTCCGCGTGGGCTGTATGAAAATCAGACAGAATACAGTCCTGGTCTTTCGGATACTCTTGAGCATTATAGTACGTTGAAGTCAATTACTGAACATCGAAAGTCAGACTAAGTCCAAAAGAAAAAAATCTCCGCACAGGACACACGTACACAATAAAGAAGTCAAAAACCCGAAGTTATTCGTTACTGAATGAGACTTGGGTTTAGTATGTAGTACAGTTATGGATGGCAATAGAATGCATGATTGTCCACACCTACAACACTAGAGGAGAAAATGACATTTATTGGCCATTATTGAAGCTGTCAGCGGCTCAGAATCAGTATACAGCAACAAACTTTTTTGATCATTTGCACAGTACCATAGAAGGTCTGACAGTTAGCAAGTTTTAAATCTAACCTAAAATCATTTGTCCTGAACTACTCCTTCTATTCCACGAAGGAATTCTAATGAAAAATTGGTATCCTGAAGAATCGACTAACATTTAAGGGGAGTGGCATGAGTGAGACTAAAAACTAACGTGTTCATTAATGTTAATGTTAGCACTAATCATGTATCATGTATGCCTTTAAAATGAATCTTTTCACGTACTTTCGGAAAAGAATCGTCAAAAAGTTCTGTGGAACATGTAATTAACTAACTCCACTTCGGCACACGACTGAATCCCATCCAAAAGAGCTAAGTTCCGTTTTTACTCAAAATGTCAAGGAAAACTAAAAAGATTTAGTGTACGTACTGGCGACATCGGAAAAATAAGTTCTTCTTAACTTTAAAACTCTGACGCGCAGTCTTGCGTATGTGTGTGTGTGTGTGTGTGTGTGTGTGTGTGTGTGTGTATACGGGTGGGTGACTGTAGGGTCCTCGACGGCTGCTTACTTGCACCATTGTCTGAATATTTTGTGATGAATATTTATTTAAAATGGTGTGCAGATTCAGTTACCTTGTAGACTGACAGCTATACTGTTTTAAATGCCTACTGAATAATGTGCGAGTAATTAACCCTATTCAAACTTTTCCTTAGTTGTCATTAAATACAGAATGTGAATTTAGTGCAAGTGAAAGCCTAAACAAACGCCTTTGGTTCCAGGTCAGATAACGCGTATACGGTGAGTTAGATTATCTCGAAATACAAACCTACCATGCCAGAGCCACTGACACACAATCTCTGCCTGTCAATCATGCGGACATCCAACAGAACGGAGATGAATAGCGATCTTGGGATTAATCGTTTCATCGCGAAATAAAACGAGTTTTGTTTCGCCTTTTAAGAACTTGCAACACCTAATGTGGCAACTACTGGTAACCATAATTTACATTTTGAATACAACAGTTATGAAGGAAACAATGGAGACAATTATCCACTTAAAATGACAGTTCTCTGATGTTTTGTATTAGAGCAACAACTAAACTATCCATATCGAGTGAGATAATTAGAATTTGGACACGCTCAAATAGACTATAAATGTTAAATAGTTCAAATACTAATTGCGAAACCACCTCAACTGTCTCACTGCAATACGACCGCTGAATCACACAAACGTTATTTCAAACCAGTTTTCTTCGTAATTTCAAATTTTGCCTAGAAACCAGCTATAATATAGCTATATGGTAAAAGTTGTACGCTGCAGTCAACTGGTAACAAATTTTCTGTAACGAAATGATCACATTTTTAAGGAACATCATACCATTTATTCAAATGGTTCAAATGGCTCTGAGCACTATGGGACTTAACATTTGTGGCCATCAGTCCCCTAGAACTTAGAACTACTTAAACCTAACTAGCCTAAGGACATCACACACATCCATGCCCGAGGCAGGATTCGAACCTGCGACCGTAGCAGTCGCGCGGTTCCGGACTGAGCGCCTAGAACCGCTAGACCACCGCGGCCGGCCACTATTTATTCTATTCGCATATAATGTTGATATGGAACCGACGAAAAAATTCCTGAAAATGTATGTCTGGAGTAAAAGCTATTGTAAATCTGGAGAAGAGGTCTGAAGTTCAGAGTTTTAAATGTGGTGTGATCGAAGAAAGCTACAAATTAACTGGACGCATAAGGTACGAAATGAAGTGTTACTTACGAGACAAGACAAGGAAAAGAACGATGGGAGACTCTTTTCAAAAGAAGCAAGAGTTTAGTGACATATGTTACGGCATTTGAAAATAGTTAGCTTACCCTAAGGAGCGGTAAATGGGAAAATAATAGTGCTTGTCAGAAAACTGGAACAAAAAACAGAAGCTAGAGGATGATGGTTGCAGTAGTTATGTAGAAATGAAAATATCAGCACAAAATAGGAAAAAACGGCCATCATCAGATCACTTGAAAGAGTGACGCCTTAAAAATGAAATGGAAAGAAACATTTGGTTATCGATTTGGATTTACTGTTGCTACTCACAGACCTAGCTTATTTCTTTTACAAAACCAAAATATTAATTTGTACGAGAAAATTAAAATACCTTAATATATTAATAAAACAGCTTGGGAATCTCCTTATTTTTATTCGTCAACGGAACATTAAGGGCCCTATAATTAATCACTTTTAAGAAGCAGACTACAGATTACGTAACTGTTCTTTTTTTAAGTTAATCACCATTACTACAATATTGTTCTCATGAAAGATTGTATTTAATACACTAAATTTTCCCTTTAAATTACAAATACATCTTCAGAAATTGAGTAATTATTTAGAATAATTTAGCTAATTAATTGAGATATTTGTAGATGGACCTACAGAGAATACTAACAAATGAATGACAGTACTTTATTGTCGTCTGCTGTTATTTCGCAGTCCCAGGCCCACAGAGATGAGAGGTGGGCTACAAGAGATATTACCTATCTTATCTACGGTTCAACCAAAGAGAATTAAAGCGCATGAAAATGGTTTAACAACACTAAAGCAGTATCGCATTAGCTATTTTTTGTGAATTGACATAACAATGAAATTTAAAAGCGTACTTTTAAAAAGAGGAAATGGTGATTTCTTTACTGTGATTACTTAAGAAAAGATCAACGTCCTCCACTGTTGTTTTCCATTGTCGAAGATGCTGGTGGATCTAGGTTTTGAGATTTGTCAGGGACTGTGATGAACCGATTGATTTTAAGAACGAAATTAGTGATAACTGATTTAATTTTCCCTCGAATATTTAAGGAAGGACAAAGAAGAGAGGACCCATAAGTAAGCTGTTCGAGAGAAAAGTAAAGAGGAGAAGCCCTGATATGTAGAGGAAATGTATTCTGTACGATCTAAAAAGCTAGTTATGACAAAGTTGGCAGATGTCAGGGACTATAGTCGTTGTAGGAAAGAAACATGAAGTGTCAAGTTTATGGGAATTGCGGAATATCCTATGTCTCTGTGGGGAGAGAAGAGAGGAAGTTATTACCAGATTCAAATAGATAAGGGTGACGCAACGAAAGTGTTGTGACAACACAACTCCATCCAGACTTAAAAGCTAGGCTGTGGCAAGTCAAGCAGCATAGCTACCTATGAAATCTTGCTGCCGGGGCTAAAACATTGCTGACGCAGCATGGTGCAAGACCCTGGTCTGCAGAAATATTGTGGAATAATGCTGCACTACCATGGTCACCTACGTAACGGCGGATGGGGCCCATTGACTACAAGGCTGGGAGGAACCATTATAAATACTCGCCACTCAGATCTTAACACCACCTTCTCTTTGAATATTGTCGACGTCGAGATGTACTCCTGTCCAGCCGTTATTCCCATGATGGCCAAATATCATCGCCTATGCGATGAAATAAAAGAAATTATTCAGATTGTGAAGGGAGACGAAAATTTAATAGTCATGGGTGACTGGAATTCGAGTGTAGGAAAAGGGAGAGAAGGAAACATAGTAGGTGAATATGGATTGGGGGACAGAAATGAAAGAGGAAGCCGGCTGGTCGAATTTTGCACAGAGCACAACATAATCATAACTAACACTTGGTTTAAGAATCATGAAAGAAGGTTGTATACATGGAAGAACCCTGGAGATACTAAAAGGTATCAGATAGATTATATAATGGTAAGACAGAGATTTAGGAACCAGGTTTTAAATTGTAAGACATTTCCAGGGGCAGATGTGGACTCTGACCACAATCTATTGGTTATGACCTGTAGATTAAAACTGAAGAAACTGCAAAAAGGTGGGAATTTAAGGAGATGGGACCTGGATAAACTAAAAGAACCAGAGGTAGTACAGAGATTCAGGGAGAGCATAAGGGAGCAATTGACAGGAATGGGGGAAATAAATACAGTAGAAGAAGAATGGGTAGCTTTGAGGGATGAAGTAGTGAAGGCAGCAGAGGATCAAGTAGGTAAAAAGACGAGGGCTAGTAGAAATCCTTGGGTAACAGAAGAAATATTGAATTTAATTGATGAAAGAAGAAAATATAAAAATGCAGTAAGTGAAACAGGCAAAAAGGAATACAAACGTCTCAAAAATGAGATCGACAGGAAGTGCAAAATGGCTAAGCAGGGATGGCTAGATGACAAATGTAAGGATGTAGAGGCTTGTCTCACTAGGGGTAAGATAGATACTGCCTACAGGAAAATTAAAGAGACCTTTGGAGATAAGAGAACGACTTGTATGAATATCAAGAGCTCGGGTGGAAACCCAGTTCTAAGCAAAGAAGGGAAAGCAGAAAGGTGGAAGGAGTATATAGAGGGTCTATACAAGGGCGATGTACTTGAGGACAATATTATGGAAATGGAAGAGGATGTAGATGAAGATGAAATGGGAGATACGATACTGCGTGAAGAGTTTGACAGAGCACTGAAAGACCTGAGTCGAAACAAGGCCCCCGGAGTAGACAATATTCCATTGGAACTACTGACGGCTGTGGGAGAGCCAGTCCTGACAAAACTCTACCATCTGGTGAGCAAGATGTATGAAACAGGCGAAATACCCTCAGACTTCAAGAAGAATATAATAATTCCAATCCCAAAGAAAGCAGGTGTTGACAGATGTGAAAATTACCGAACTATCAGCTTAATAAGTCACAGCTGCAAAATACTAACACGAATTCTCTACAGACGAATGGAAAAACTAGTAGAAGCCAACCTCGGGGAAGATCAGTTTGGATTCCGTAGAAACACTGGAACACGTGAGGCAATACTGACCTTACGACTTATCTTAGAAGAAAGATTAAGGAAAGGCAAACCTACGTTTCTAGCATTTGTAGACTTAGAGAAAGCTTTTGACAATGTTGACTGGAATACTCTCTTTCAAATTCTAAAGGTGGCAGGGGTAAAATACAGGGAGCGAAAGGCTATTTACAATTTGTACAGAAACCAGATGGCAGTTATAAGAGTCGAGGGACATGAAAGGGAAGCAGTGGTTGGGAAGGGAGTAAGACAGGGTTGTAGCCTCTCCCCGATATTGTTCAATCTGTATATTGAGCAAGCAGTAAAGGAAACAAAAGAAAAATTCGGAGTAGGTATTAAAATTCATGGAGAAGAAATAAAAACTTTGAGGTTCGCCGATGACATTGTAATTCTGTCAGAGACAGCAAAGGACTTGGAAGAGCAGTTGAATGGAATGGACAGTGTCTTGAAAGGAGGATATAAGATGAACGTCAACAAAAGCAAAACAAGGATAATGGAATGTAGTCTAATTAAGTCGGGTGATGCTGAGGGAATTAGATTAGGAAATGAGGCACTTAAAGTAGTTAAGAAGTTTTGCTATTTGGGGAGCAAAATAACTGATGATGGTCGAAGTAGAGAGGATATAAAATGTAGGCTGGCAATGGCAAGGAAAGCGTTTCTGAAGAAGAGAAATTTGTTAACATCCAGTATTGATTTAAGTGTCAGGAAGTCATTTCTGAAAGTATTCGTATGGAGTGTAGCCATGTATGGAAGTGAAACATGGACGATAAATAGTTTCGACAAGAAGAGAATAGAAGCTTTCGAAATGTGGTGCTACAGAAGAATGCTGAAGATTAGATCGGTAGATCACGTAACTAATGAGGAGGTATTGAATAGGATTTGGGAGAAGAGAAGTTTGTGGCACAACTTGACCAGAAGAAGGGATCGGTTGGTAGGACATGTTCTGAGGCATCAAGGGATCACCAATTTAGTATTGGAGGGCAGCGTGGAGGGTAAAAATCGTAGAGGGAGACCAAGAGATGAATACAGCAAGCAGATTCAGAAGGATGTAGGTTGCAGTAGGTACTGGGAGATGAAAAAGCTTGCACAGGATAGAGTAGCATGGAGAGCTGCATCAAACCAGTCTCAGGACTGAAGACCACAACAACAACAACATGCATAACCGCATCTTCTGCTAGTTGCATATCTATGAGCCGCTACTAAACATCATGAGTCTGGGACTGCTGCTGGGCCTACCAAGAGGAGACCACGTCCAGGATGGCTTCACCCAATCTCTGAGCGTCTCCATGGGCTCCAACGCTTGGTATCTGTGCACCAGTCTGGGATTTTCCTCACGGACCAACAGAGTGGCCGGCTGTCCAGCAGGTGCGGCTACCACATGCCGGGCACCTGACGTCAGTGTTGCGTCTCAAGTTTGCAACAGTCGCTTCTGACCAGTTGAAGTAGCACTCCTCCCCGTTGTCCTCGTGCTGCCACAGACAAACACACTGCAATGTACCATGCTGAGGTAACAGCTGCTGCCTGGGGATCAACGCACGCCACCGAGTCGTCATCATCGACATTTGTATAAGCGTCTTACTGAATAAAGAATGTTATTGCTAAATGATCTGGGCAGTTGGTGGTACGAAACCCACCGTCCTTCACACAATTATAGTAGTGAAGAAGACTATATACGGTTCGATAATTTGGAGAGAATGATAGAATTCTGAGAGACTGTAAATGTTGGCGACAGTGATACAGGAGAGGGGAGATCGACTCAAGGCTTTTGCAACTCTCCATCTGCCCCAGTTACTGGTAGTAACAAAGTACTCGTACAAGCGAGGGTTATCCTTGGATATATGTACGTGCCTCATCTCTCGCCATAGTGTTAAGTAAACCACTCTCCTTGCGTCTTCTAAATATGTCCCTTCGCTGCAGTGGAAGCGCTCTGTCACGGTCACGTATATAGGTGGAGCTCTAATTGTGGTCATTGGAGTATATCCTTGATTACTTGGCAGTAATGAGCACACATTTGTTCTTTTACGAAGTAGGCCTTTTTTGTTCCTGTGGTTCTTGTATCACAGAACAGTCAACATTAAACATAACGTTTTATCATTATTAATTCATGGCTGACTATGCATGTCCTTATGCTCTGGATACCTCCAGCCAACTCCCTTCTGCTGATACTAGGTACTTTCTGCCAAGTGTTTTAGCCAATCGCAGAAATGAATTTCATGCTATTACGTATAATTAGCCCTTGAAAGGCCAGCAACAATTCACGATGTCGTTCCGAAATGAGTGCTCCAGTGCCACCTCATCAAAATGTCATGCTGCAACCTCCAAGTGATCTTCTGCCGAGACTGTAGGTCTTGTGCCATATTGCATTATACTACAGATATTAGATATAAGATTGTGGAACGTTGATAGTACGCTACGGCGTGCGATAAAGGGAGTGCCATTCCTATCCACAAACAACCCTAACGACCTAATCACGTAGCTAACAAAAGAAATAAAAGTACTTAAGATTTTACTTTTCTGCTTTGTTGTAACAATAGACTATCTCTCAATTTTACATGTGTTTACTTCTGGGCTGTAGCTCTATCAGATGAGCTTCGTCATGATATAAAATGAATTGGAATTACACCTCGTGTAATTTTGTAAGTACAAGAGCAGTACATCTTGTAAAGTTAACTCTGCCAATCAATGTATGCTTACAATTCTTAAAAATTAAAAAAAAACTAAACTCTGCCAGAACAGACCATGAAGGCCCAACGGTACCGATCGGATGTCCTGTCACCCTCAGACCGCAGGCGTCACTGGATGCAGATATGGAAGGGCATGTGGTGGGCAGACCGCTCTGCTGGCCGTATGTCAGTTTCCGAGACCGGAGACACTACTTCTCAATCAAGTAGCTCCTCAGTTTGCCTCACAAGGGCTGAGTGCATCCTGCTTGCCAAGAGCGCTCCGCAGACCGGATGATTATCCATCCAAGTGTTAGCCCAGCCCGACAGCGCTTAACTTCGGTGATCTGACGGGAACCACTGCGGCGGGGTCGTTGGCTCTTAAAAATATAATGCCCACAGAGTGATCATTGGGAAAATTTCACTTCTTTTGGTAAAATACGAAGGTAATATATCGACGGAAAAAATGTCAGCGCCAAGAAGATGTTATGCGAGATGAACGAAAGTTGTTGGACGTGTTTCTACATCTGCATGATGACATCTATTCAAATTTCGCTCCAGTAGCATAAGAGTGGCACATGCAGTGCCACTATGAGGATTCATGGCAACTTTTGGTCTAAATACATGCTGAAACGGACATGGGCGTTAGTTATCTGTGAGTTTGGAAGTAGTGGTTGGTCTTAGTCAAGAATGCCTTTAAGTCGGTGAAGACGCCACTATCAACACCTCACCGACCTCGAATGAGGCCGTGTAATAGGGCTGGAGAAGCTGGAGGGGGGGTTGTTTGGGGGAAGAGACCAGACAGCGAGGTCATCCATATCATCGGATTAAGGAAGGACAGGGAAGGGAGTCGGCCGTGCCCTTTAAAAGTAACCATCCCGGCATTTGCCTGGAGCGATTTAGGGAAATCACGGACGCTGGATTGAACCGTCGTCCTCCTGAATGCGAGTCCAGTTTGCTAACCACTGCGCCATCTCGCTCGGTGGCGAAGCTGGGTGTACTTTCTGTGATAGTACACGAACTCTTGGCAGGAATGTAGCCACTATACATGACTGCTGGTAGCAGTGGTCACAGCAATATATGGCAGCAAGAAGACTGAGCTCTGGATGGCCACGTGGAACTATCGAGAGGGAAGACAATCGTGTTCGGCGTGCGACTCTGTCGCATTGTACTGCATCTCCACCTGAAATTCGAGCAGCAGTTGGCACCACAGTGACACAAAAAACCGTTAGAAATCGGTTATTTCAAGAACAGATAAACGAAAGTTGTTGGACGTGTTTCTACATCTGCATGATGACATCTATTCAAATTTCGCGCCAGTAACACAAGAGTGGGGAATGCACTGCCACCATGACGCCCTGTAACGTGTATTCCATCAACGCCAAACCTCACCCTTCACGACTTCAATGGTGTCAAGCGAGAGCTCATTGGAGGGTGGAGTGGAGGGTTGTTGTGCCTTCTGATGAAAGCTGGTTCTACCTCAGTACAGTGACGGACAAGTGTTGATTTGCAGGAGACCAGTTGAGGGCCTGCAACCAATCTGTCTGTGCCTAAACACTGCACACGTACCTCTCTAACTGTGGTCCGGGGTGGGATTTTGTATGAGAGCCGTAGCACTGTCGTGGTTACTCCCCATTCCCTGTCTGCAAAATTATATATCAGTCTGGTGATCCAATTGTTCTGTTGCCATTCATTAAAAGCATTCCAGAGGATGTTTTCAGCATGATAACGTTGTCTAAAAAATTTGTGGTAAGTTATATGGGACCCACGGCTACCCCGCGCGGCATAACGTTGTCTCACACCCTGCTGTTGTAAACCAACATGCCGTACATTGTGTCGACATGTTTCCTTTGCCTGCTCGATAGCCAGATATGTCTCCAATGGAGCACATGAGGCAATTACAACGTGTTTCACGACCAACATAAAGTGTTCCTGTATGGACCGACCAAGTGCAACAAGCATGAAACTCCATCACACGAACTGACTTCTGGCTCGATGCGTGCACCTTTGCGTGCTTTCATTCAACATTCTTGCGCTTAAATCGGTTGTTAATGTACCGGAATTTCACATTTGCAATGGCTTTTCTCATGCTTACATTAACCGGAGAACTTACAGTGTTAATCACTTAAATATGTTACCTAGACAGATTCTCAAATTTTTATTACTTTACGTGAATTATATCTTGGTACTGTTTTTTCCATCAATGTATGTGCTTCTTTTTATTACTCGTTTTGTACAATTAATAGATAATTTCTTTGTTAAGATACATAGCAAGTTAGTTCTTAAAATTATTGTGAACGCTTACCTTTGGCTAAATGAGTGCTGTAGGGTTTGTTAAGAATATTTCACATCATAACAACACACCACCGAGAAACGGAAGGAAGACCCCGAGCTGCAGAGCTAAAGGCATAGCAGGCAGGGGGACATGTTGGCTTTCCAAGAAGAGAGGTGCGAGCGGACTACATGGTCAGTTGATTGCCTTGAGGAGGGCGCACTCGGCCCTCCCCAGGCCCTGCACGCTGCTGTCATACGCTGAGTTGTCACGCAGAATAGCAGCCCATCCCGCCTTGAGCCTCACCTCAACTTCCATGCTGCTTAGGCACACCACTCGCGTGCCACCACCGCACAACCTCCTCCACCGATATATCAGCAGCAGGCTTTCGGCCGAAGAACCAGACGACTCCTACCTGGATGTTATCCGACTCAAGCGAGAGTACAGTGTATCCCTCAAAGGACTTGGCTGGCAGTGACCCAGAACCAGTCCCAAGAAGCCATTCCACTTAATGTTGTCAATGGTAGAAACTGCTGACCATTGTCTCTAGTGAGGCGGTGGTGAAAAGAGAAACTTATAAAACTATTCATTAACTTACTAGCAGATGGATTCCAACACACTATCCATGGAGACCTGATTAACATGGTGTTGCGTCGATAGTTACGATGTCACAACGTAGGTGCATGCTCTCGTAAGTTGGCACTTCTAGAGAAAACTAACTACGCAGATCACAGCGCCCTCTGGCCGACGCTGTGGAGCGCAGCAAGTGCCGTCTTGATTTCGGCCCTTTTCATCAAGAGCAGACGGCCTATAAATATCGTTTCTACTACCGAGTGGGCTAGCTTGCTATTGAGACTTTGTATTAGTTACGATCAGTTAAGGTTCGGGCAGCAACGAGTATTTGTTAGTTTTGAGATTATACAAAACAGTCATCCTAACTTCACAGGATTAGACATGGATTACGGCTTCTCACCTACGTGCTCATCCTAGTCAAAGTTATGTATGCATTTGATATTTACTTGTGTCTTTGACTCTACTAAAAGTGTTTAAGTTACATGCACTCACGAAGTGCTTCACCACTCCGGCTCCTCCTCGCTTCCTTCACTCTCGGCCTATATTACAGAAGTAGCTCACAGGAGCAGACCCACGCACCGCCTATCCAGGCGGGATACAAAACATCGCATAGTTGTTCCCGGTGTGTTTATGAACTATTTAAAAGTTATCAGCAGTCAATACGCAACACCCCTTTATTTCGTTCATTAGTGAATACAACCTACGGACATTCTTTCAAGACTATTGTGCTCTCTCTCTCACACACACCCACACACACTACTTCTAATAATCGACTCTTATTATGCCCAGTATGAATGAACAATTAGCAACATTGATATTCAGTCGGCTGTGTGTGTGTGTGAAGCTTCTCTGTGCACTCGAACAGACTGCGTCGTCAGATCAAGTGGGATAAGTTTCATGGCGGTTCAAATCTGTGACATTTGAACATGAATTCTAATACATTTCTGTGTGGATGAGAATTAGGACAAGTGACACTAAGCCAGTCGTAAATGGACGTTGTTTAATGCGACACCTGTGTATGGAGATGTTAAAGAAAACAGCTGCAATGGACGCTTCCTTCACATATGTTCAAGTATAGTTATTAGGAGCTGAACGGTAGGTGGGTGTGAGATCAGAAGACTATATCCAATTCAAAACTTGAGGGTGATGGTGAGGAAACGGGCACGTGGTCATTCCCAGGACAGCTACATAAGTCACGCTGTGTGAGGAACAGTGTTACCAGTATGCTGTCTTAGGACTGTTGGTCAATGTTGGAATAACTGTGCTTAGAGGCAGCCCTACAGCTAACACAAAGAGTATGAATCGGTATGACATTTTTACGTAATGAGAGTTAATTACTACTTGCAGTACTGGAATTAAAGCATGAATTCTTGTTGTAACTAAATTGGTGCCATGAACAGTCTTCCTCGCAGCATAAGAAAAATACAATGCAACGTACCCATACTGCACTTACACAAACCGTATTTTGCAGCAAACTTGGTGCTTGACAAAGAGTCGATTGTTCCATTATTACATATACATACATTTAATAGAAGTCACTAGTAAGTTACGCTGACATCATCAATTTACCTCTAATTTTCTGTGGTTGCCGATCATTCAGTCCATCATCTAAATCTTGATGACTAGCACACATATATTTTTAGATGTCTAGCAGTATGGAGGAAATTACTGCCTGTTCTTATGATTGCAGGCAAAACTCATACTTGTGAACGAATATTGGCGTAATAAATAAAAATATTGTTGCGTCTATGATTCCTGCATTTTTGTCACACGTAGAATTTACTACACACATTTCTGACGCACGAGTAAAAATTACATGTCCTTTTTGTATGGGATCTAAAACATAAGTGCTCTCAAGCGTGACTGAAACAAAACTTGTTAAAAAAACTGAATATTCCCCAGACATTGTTCTTTTGTTACAAAGATATTTTTAAAAGCCTATCCTTACCGTTGTCTGCGGTAATGTACAAATTTATTTTTACTAATGAGGAAAAGAAAAATTCATATAAATTTATATTTGGAGGTAGTTGCTTAGGTATTACACAATGTAAATCTTGAAACCAGTTGTTTACGTGTTTATGAGTGTACAGTGAAGTGATACCATGAAGAGCTTTCTTAGAATCAGCTGTGTCAAATGCCAAGAATGCTTTTTTTCTATTTGTCCATTCAGTTTTGTCTGCAGGTACATCTAGATTTCACTGTAGTCTTTGTTCGCGTCTTTATACACTTGTGCTTTCTGACTTGCTTAGTAATGTCGGCAAAAATTGACAGCTATGTTCTTTGACTATCTTTCTATTAATTATTTGTGTGTGTCTATCTCTTTATTTATGTCCTTCATCATTTGTTATATCTTTGTCTGTCTCTTTATCTTTTCTTCATGATTTAAATTCAAGATTAGATTAATATGTAACTATTCATTGCTTTCGTTAAATTGATATGTACTTATTTTCATTGTTTTTTTCTTTTGAACTCTTGTGAAGAAAGCGTAGTTTTTAATGATTTTTACTTCACGAATGCATAAACTATGTACTATTTTTGTTGTGACAACGTACACTTGTTAAATTAATTGTTTCTGCACTACCTGCACTCCAATTTACTCAAATTTGTTCGAACACAGTTTAGCTATGAACATAGCGATACACATCCTAAAGCAATGTTATTTACTGTTTTTTGTTTTGATAATTTACACATTTAAATTTCACATTTGTTTTAGGTATTTGAATTCGAATTTACTTATATTTATTTCAACACATTTTAGTTCGGTATACAGTGACAGTATTTACCTTAAGTTTGCCAATATGTGTCTCTATTGGTAACCTAATTTAAAAATTGCACGGCAAGCAGAGTTAAATATGTCTTATACACTATGTATACACTATCTAGTAGCACCCATATCAAATTGCCTTGAGTGTTTTCTCTATCTTGTGAGTCAATGCTTTAACGTGAATACTATGTTTGCTAACAGCATTGCTCTTGAATCGTCATTTGATATCTGTAATGGGCCTATGCCTTCGAATAACGGTTTAATAATCTTCAAGGGCATGAAAAATTGTGTTAATGCCAATTAGACAAGCTAATTTCTTTTACTGGGCCTACAATTTTGTAGTGATATGGAACATATGTTATGCCTTACCTCACAGGTAATACACTACACAATAATTTGAGTTTCAGGTGCTCTTCAAGGATTATACAATTGTTGGCTTGGAGCTAGGGTCCCCTCCAGTGCCTTTACCTGTATGTTTATGCACTGCTGTCACAGTAATTCAGAAATTCACTATGTCGCTAGATTTGTTACCGGGTGGTTTAATTAACATGCGAGGGTTAGGAGAACCTTCGTGAACTCAAATGGAAGTCTATGGAGGGAAGACAACGTTCTTTCCGTAAAACACTACGGAGAAAATTTAATGAACAGACATTTGCAACTGACTGGAGGACGATACTGCTACCTCCAACGTACATGTAAGGACCGTGAAGACAAGAGAAATTATGGTTCGTACGGAGGCATATGTACAGTTGTTTTCCCGACGATACATTTGTGAGTGGAATAGGAAAGGAAATTACTAGTAGTGGTAGAAGGACCGTACGTTGGCTTGAGGAGGGTATACACATGTAGATGCAGATATTCTGCACTATCCATCTATTGATGATCATTCAGTCTACGGCATGAGTCCACATTCACTATAATAGTAGCGTACAGGGTATTTTGATCGCTGTAGTGTCTTCCTTGATCTGTTCGCACGCGGTGCTTTCAGAAATATCCGTAAATTTTAACAAACTGATCCCAATCATCATGATTACCACCTTACAAAGCAATGGGTGCGAGTAAGCAGAACACACTGTAGGAGACTCTGAGAATACTTCACAGCGCTCGTAGACGTTATAGACCTAGTTCTGCAGGGTTTGCGCACCAGAAGCACTAGCAAAATCTCAAGAAACGCTAACAGAGCAACGGAACTTTGCGCTCTCGTCGTTCGGTCTATGTGCCGTCCTCCTCTCTCTGTGTTACAGTTACACCTTCTATTATTCTCTATTACAATTGTTGGTTTTCACTTGCCTATAAGGTGCGATGTATAACTGGCTCACTTCGGCTTGGCTCATCTTCATTCCACTGAAAGGCCTTTGTTATTACTCTACCATGAGGCTTGCCATAAAACAACGTGCCACTGAAACTGTTTTCATATGTAACAAAGCACTCGGCAAGCTCCTAGACACCTGTTGCTTGAAGATGTTCCCTGAAAGTAACCTACAGTAGAAACTAAAGTATTTCTTAAAAGTAGCTGCATTTTTTGTTTTACGTACACCAGATTTTGCATATGTTGGGGTTGCAGTTTTTTGCCACATCCGTCGCTGCTGTCACATCGACGCTGTAACATTAATTGCTGTTACACGGTTGTCATCCAACTGACACCTTTTAGACATACTCCACAATGATTATTCACTGCATGTACGAGTACACCACTGCAGCTTATGGACTTCAGCTGAAATAGTATCCTGGGAAAACGACCTGCAGGCAGTGTAAAGTTTTCGCTGTTGTGCTGACCAGTGGGTGACTGCCGTCTACCATTAACTCCTTGCACAGACGTCCCCTGTCCGCACATTTCCGATACTGATTTCTTTGCGGGGTAAAGTCAAGCGCCAGCACGCCAGTCGGGAAAGAGACAGCAGGGAGGGTTGTGAAGAATACGTCAGCCAACTGCTCGCTGACCGACTCCTCTCCAGGACGACAACGCGACAGCAGCGGCCGCTATGCGAAGGGGACATACGCGCCGCTCCTGGCTGGCCGCGGCCCAATTGTACAGCATCTTGAAGTCTAGCAACTAGATAGAAGCGTCAGAACTCATTACCTTCCACGTACGCTCAATCTTGGAGTTGTTATACTGAAGAACACTGATTATTTGGCATATCGTCTTTTGCTTGCAACACACCTAAGTATTTCTGAAAGTTAAGTGTTATAATTTACTTTTTGTAATAAACCTCGTTAATACAATTTGCTTGAACTGATGTCTAATGACCCGAGAAAGCAGGTAGAAAGACGTGCACTTCATTCACCATTCAGTGCTCGAATTTCTTATTTCTAATCCACGCATTCTGGTTTTCGGTAAACCAATAATTCAGGTAATATTAATAATTTCTATGGGTTGCCTGATTTATTTGACGATTTTTACAGCTTGTCTCACACTGATCCGCGAGAGGAGCTTGGCGCCAGGAATATTCTTTATTTATGGGCGAGGCTAGCAGTCTTCCTAGCAGCCATGATGGCTTCCCGTTTCCTATCCTTTTTGCGATCGCCAGGGTAGCACGTGGTGGCGTTTGAAAGTTCAGTAGTGGCCAAAGTTTCTCCTGCTCTCAGTTCCCCAACCTGCCTTACCAACCCTGTAACTGATATTTCTTCTCAACTTTAACGTCGCGAGGTCGCCTCCCTGTGAAATTCCGGCCCTATGATTGGCCAGTTCAGGTGCGTGCCCGTTTTTCGCGGGCGGGCGCCAACCGCCCTCCGCGGGTGGATAGTGGACAAAGGGGCAGTAGGCAGTTCTGGTGTGACCGTGCCTGAGGCCGGAGGTGCTGCTTCCAGGAGATGAATTTCGGTAAGCATGAGCGCCGACGTGCACTGTGGATTCGCGCCCTGCGGCCCAGAGGGAACCTTGTAGGTCATTGTACTGAAGTGCACTCCTTGAATTACGGTTTATGCAATGTTTTCCGTGTTATGAGACTGTAGGGTTTTCCTTATACAGTCGGGCATAATGTGCGAGACGTGTTGGTTAGTCACAGAAGCTTGCACTACGCCACTAAAGTGCATACCCGTACATTCATGTTCACTTTTCCACTTCGTCCGACAGTAGCTCTTTCCGTTCTCCTGTGTAAAATTCGACTCAGAATTTATGTCTTCCTAGCTTGAAAACTTGTGTCCTTTGTCCTACGCCACGTGGTGAGTGTCTGGCGCCCCTTCATGTTTCGTTAACGTAGTCGGACCGCGAGCCAAAGTTATATGAATAGTTTCGCGTCTTGCTGGTTGTATTCCTTTAGTACAGGAGGCTACCTAGCGATTCACCCACAGTAGCATCTTTCTTTGTCTTTGGCTGATTCACGGTGGTGATCGTTGCATGCCTGCAACCCCTTCCTTTGGTAAAATTGGACCCCATTTGATAATACGGCGATCGTCCCTACAAATTCCTTGTCTCCTACTATCGTGGCTTATTATGAACGATCGTTGGGGCAACTGCTGAACTCAATTCTTTCTTCCCCCACCCCCATTTGATTGTATAATTTTTCAGTACTCAATTGTTAAATAAATGAGTCCTTTAATCTGTACATTCTCCCTTCCATTGCGTGAAACCATCCTTAGTGTCACAGTAGAATAATGAAGAACTATAACGGTTGCTACAAGGTCGTGCAGGTCTTGCGGCATTAATGATAGGATCAAGATTCAATATCGCGCGCCTGGCACGACCATTGCACGCATGGCACCGGTAATAGTAATAATAATTTTCAGTTATCCCCCATTGATAAACTGGGAAGTGTTCACGGCTCAGTGTGAGTACGTGAGCACTAAATCCACTTGATGTGGTGGAAGTAGTGGCCTCTGTTTTACCTTGCTGGTTTAAAAAAAAAAAAAGAATATCAAAAATTACAGCCCCTACACAGAGGGATAGTAACCTGTAAAAAAAAAAAAAAAAAAAAAAAAAAAAAAAAAAAAAAAAAAAAACGGGCCACCGCTTTTACGGTTTCCTAGACAATCCATATTCGACGACTAGGCAAGATTCAACAAATTTTGTTCCTGATGTGTAATTGACATCAGCGCAATAACTTCTGTGTCTGCTCGAACTAACAGCTCTACACAACAGATACGCATTCGACCAGTCAGTTGTTAGCGACCAGTGTTAGGTAGTGGACGTGAGGCTGTAGTGTGTCAACATTGTTGTCACAAATCGCTGTCGTGAAACATCTCTGAATTAAGCGTTCAACTACAGGCTGCAGAATGTGTTGAAGAGGAGTGAAGTGTGGCCAGAATTTGTCCCACATACCTTCTCTCACAATTTTAACGCAACGACTTGACTGTAATATAGAAAACAAAAAAATGTTTTCTGTAAAAATAATCACGGGTAACGAGACTTGGTGTAATCAGTACGAAACACGACAAAGTGAGGAAATTCGTATGGAGGATACACGCTTTGACAACATAACCGACATTCTAAACATTGTGATGCAAGAGTTCAACAACATCCAACAGAAGTTATCTGACCGTTTCACAGCGTTGTGTGAACACTGTGCGTGTTATACTCAAGGGGGAGAGACTATCTAGAACAGTCGGATCATTAAAACCATCATCATAGTTTTTCTCTCTCTTCTTATTAATCCGTTTTTGAAACTGACGTAATAAAATAGTTAACAAGGGAAGGGGTGTTACATAAATCAGATAATCTGACTCTTAAGCCAATCAGCTGTAATTCAGAGATCACTGAACTCATTTTCCACGAATTAACGTTATGGAAACGAGACGCTTGAGGCATGACATAAATGCTAAGCTGGGAACAAGTTTCGTAACAAGCGAAGACCCCATAGTTAGGGAAGTTCTGCCAAGCCTCTGCGAGTTTCCCTGGGATACGGAATTAGCTCCGTCGAAGGAGGTAGAAGGGGGAAAGGGGGGAAACCAAAGTTCTAAGCACTATATAGCCTCGATAACGAGACCTAGAGACAAATTGGCTTTTCACTCAATTCACCTGACAGCCTGTCATACAGCTAGACAGAGTTTAGCACAGAAGACCTCTCCGCATACTTTTAAAAGGCAGTAAATTGCTCCATTCTCTAGTTTCTTTAGCGCGATGGTTGACCAACAATTTTCGGTCGAAAGCTGCAGCCCCTTCATCCATAAATAATCATAATGGTGGCTGTTAGAAGTCTTCAGAGACGGAAGCTTTTAAAAATGGGAGATTCGAAATTTCTGCCACTACAATGCCTGTGATACTTATTCACCGGCAGGTAGATTAGAAAGCTGAAATTTACAGCTCTCTGTCACAAAAAAGATAACATATTCCTCTGTAAAATAACACTTCAAAGATTCTAAATATTTCTGAATTGTTGTATGATTATCCACATAGTCTGAGATGAGTTTTTTTCCATGTTTTTGCTACAGGGTAAGATACAAAATTTTATAGTGTTAACTGGCTGTAACCGTTCACGCTTTGCTTTGGCTCAGTATGCTTAAATGGAAAATGTACGGGGATTGGATATACGTTCTAATCTCCTCCTTTCTTCTGCCTCTGTCCACCTATCCCTTCGCATTTGTTTTCCCATCTCCTCCTACTTCCCTCTCTTTCACTACCTAAAAACACGGCCGTACTAAAATTCAACTTTGCGTCAAAATTCCAAAGTATTGGGTCAAGAACTTTCGTACATTTATGATTTTGAACAAACCAGCATTTACCTTGTTATAACGTTTCCCAGTTTATTACATATATATTACATATACCAGATAGGGTTCCAGTAGGTATACAGAAACACTTGAATATTCGAACGCAAGCCGGCCTCTGTGGCCGAGCGGTTCTAGGCGCTTCAGTCAGGAACCGCGCTGCTGCTATGGTCGCAGGTTCGAATCCTGCCTCGGACATGGATGTGTGTGATGTCCTTAGGTTAGTTAGGTTTAAGTAGTTATACGTCTAGGGAACTGATGACGTCAGATGTTAAGTCCTCTAGTGCTTAGAGCCATTTTTTCGAAAGCAAAGTTGTATTATCCGCGAAGAACTTTCGGAGATTCGAGACTTTAAAGAAACGAACACCTATGTTTGTACTTCATATAGAAACTGTAAATGTTTCTAATCGCGAATCTCCAAAAATTTTTGACCACAGTCTTTGAAAATTTGACACAAGGTTGCATTGAAATACGCGTGTATTATTATATATTTTTTTAAATCAATATAATATATATTTTTATATATTTAATAATACGGAAAAGCTGTTAGAAAAAATCTCAAAAAGTTACGTATACGTTTGTAAAATGTTTCGTACATTATAAAACAGGTATCTAATAACACGCCTGTATTAGAACGCAAAGTCGTGTCAAAATTACAAAGCAGTCACTCAAGAACTTTCGAAAATTAATGGTTTTGGACAAACAAACACATACATTTTGATTTATATAGATTCAGACACCATGCAAACATTGCGATCCTTAAGTTGTAGTAGCTTAGAACGAGTTGTCACTATGTTAAGAGATGGAAGAGAAATGAGCCAATAACACACTGCGTACATCATAAATAATCATTAAAATGACGGGAAAATCTGCAGTGTTAAAGCAAGTATATGCAATTCCAATTTGGAACGGCTGAACAATAATGACCGCTCAGTGGAAAACGATAAACGTATGATAGAATATTACCATACATCGTAAAACGTATTAAAGTTGTAAATCTTCAGTCCAAATGCTTACTTTACAGCGCAAATATAGGCGGTGGCAGTCACGTTTACTAACAGTTACATTACCTTCTCTCTTACAGTACAGTTTCTTTTTATGGAGATGCCTGATGTAAGAGAAACCCTTTTACGATCCTCATAACGGCTGCTGGTATCATGTAAAGAAATTCCGGCGCGAACGCTCTAAGAAATTTTTGTAGGTATGTCGTGAAACTCTGAATTATGGATTGCAACTACGATTAAGTCATTTGAGACTTTGTGAGGATTCTAAACGAGGCCTTTTTTAGTATTACTAACAACGTTTACAAAATGGCAGCTAAGGAAGTAAGCAGTTGGTTCTCTAATGTCCCTTAGTAAAAGAAAGGGTTACCGGGAAACAGCTGTGTCTTCGTGACGCTGAATTTTGCCCTTTTTTCGTGATAGATGGAGATGAGAATTCGGTTTTCACATAATGTGTCCAATTAGGGATGAAGTAGTTCCTGCATACTTCAGCAGGCTGGATATTAAGGGACAGCAACTCTTATTGAACTAAAAACCAAAGAGAAAGTCAGAGTTGCGAATAAAATAGATGTTTACTCAGTATGTAACCGGTTACGGTTTAATACTCATTTTCGAACCAAACAAGCTTCGCAACGTTAAATTACGTCCGAGATAACGTTAAACAATGCCGATACATGTTCATGTCCCAAGTGAAAGGACATGCATGTAACGACATTAATTAATGTTATTTTGGACGTACATTTTCTTAGTAAACATCTACTTTATTCGCAGCTCTGGCTGTCGTTTTCCGTCGGAATTAGTTCTTGTTAGACATTCAGAGGAATTCTTGGAGATTTTTGTTTTATGGCCATTAATCCACGATCCAAGCCATGTTGGAGCACCAAATATTTCGTCTCTTAAGTCTGGAGGCGACATCAGAGGTTACAAAGACTCAGACAGAAGTTCAGCAAGTCTGGTCATCAGAAGCTTACAAACGTCGGCGTGTCTCATCTACGTGTGTTACGAAGCTTGTAGTGGGATACAGTTGGCAGTGTTTGCTTCATTTAGCACTAAGGCCCACAAATTGTCTATTGTCAAGCCCTATTTTCTGTTAAAATAGTCCTGTGCTTCTTGGGTGTCTATGGAATCTCTGTACATTGTAGGATTGTAATGAATATGAAACTAATATCTTAGTCTCTATATCCTTTAACGACGTCTCTAGCCTTATCAGACCAGACGTCTGCCACAGAAATGTGCATTATACAGCGTCCAAAGGCTCCTATGGCAAAAATATCCAAGGGTGTTCCAATAACGGCGATAATCATTCCTACGAAGTTTTCCAAATTTGAAAAGAAAGACGAGGTTTGACTAAATCGTTTTGTAGAACATGTTAAGTAAGTAGCTGTCGGATTTTCCTGCATCAAAAATATAATAAGAGTATGTAAGAATTCCTCCCCCCCATGAACCATGGACCTTGCCGTTGGTGGGGAGGCTTGCGTGCCTCAGCGATACAGATAGCCGTACCGTAGGTGCAACCACAACGGAGGGGTATCTGTTGAGAGGCCAGACAAACGTGTGGTTCCTGAAGAGGGGCAGCAGCCTTTTCAGTAGTTGCAAGGGCAACAGTCTGGATGATTGACTGATCTGGCCTTGTAACAATAACCAAAACGGCCTTGCTGTGCTGGTACTGCGAACGGCTGAAAGCAAGGGGAAACTACAGCCGTAATTTTTCCCGAGGGCATGCAGCTTTACTGTATGATTACATGATGATGGCGTCCTCTTGGGTAAAATATTCCGGAGGTAAAATAGTCCCCCATTCGGATCTCCGGGCGGGGACTACTCAAGAGGATGTCGTTATCAGGAGAAAGAAAACTGGCGTTCTACGGATCGGAGCCTGGAATGTCAGATCCCTTAATCGGGCAGGTAGGTTAGAAAATTTAAAAAGGGAAATGGATAGGTTGAAGTTAGATATAGTGGGAATTAGTGAAGTTCGGTGGCAGGAGGAACAAGACTTCTGGTCAGGTGACTACAGGGTTATAAACACAAAATCAAATAGGGGTAATGCAGGAGTAGGTTTAATAATGAATAGGAAAATAGGAATGCGGGTAAGCTACTACAAACAGCATAGTGAACGCATTATTGTGGCCAAGATAGATACGAAGCCCACACCTACTACAGTAGTACAAGTTTATATGCCAACTAGCTCTGCAGATGACGAAGAAATTGAAGAAATGTGTGATGAAATAAAAGAAATTATTCAGATTGTGAAGGGAGACGAAAGTTTAATAGTCATGGGTGACTGGAATTCGAGTGTAGGAAAAGGGAGAGAAGGGAACATAGTAGGTGAATATGGATTGGGGGACAGAAATGAAAGAGGAAGCCGCCTGGTCGAATTTTGCACAGAGCACAACATAATCATAACTAACACTTGGCTTAAGAATCATGAAAGAAGGTTGTGTACATGGAAGAACCCTGGAGATACTAAGAGGTATCAAATAGATTATATAATGGTAAGACAGAGATTTAGGAACCAGGTTTTAAATTGTAAGACATTTCCAGGGGCAGATGTGGACTCTGACCACAATCTATTGGTTATGACCTGTAGATTAAAACTGAAGAAACTGCAAAAAGGTGGGAATTTAAGGAGATGGGACCTGGATAAACTAAAAGAACCAGAGGTAGTACAGAGATTCAGGGAGAGCATAAGGGAGCAATTGACAGGAATGGGGGAAATAAATACAGTAGAAGAAGAATGGGTAGCTTTGAGGGATGAAGTAGTGAAGGCAGCAGAGGATCAAGTAGGTAAAAAGACGAGGGCTAGTAGAAATCCTTGGGTAACAGAAGAAATATTGAATTTAATTGATGAAAGGAGAAAATATAAAAATGCAGTAAGTGAAACAGGCAAAAAGGAATACAAACGTCTCAAAAATGAGATCGACAGGAAGTGCAAAATGGCTAAGCAGGGATGGCTAGAGGACAAATGTAAGGATGTAGAGGCCTATCTCACTAGGGGTAAGATAGATACCGCCTACAGCAAAATTAAAGAGACCTTTGGAGATAAGAGAACGACTTGTATGAATATCAAGAGCTCAGATGGAAACCCAGTTCTAAGCAAAGAAGGGAAAGCAGAAAGGTGGAAGGAGTATATAGAGGGTCTATACAAGGGCAATGTACTTGAGGACAATATTATGGAAATGGAAGAGGATGTAGATGAAGATGAAATGGGAGATATGATACTGCGTGAAGAGTTTGACAGAGCACTGAAAGACCTGAGTCGAAACAAGGCCCCCGGAGTAGACAATATTCCATTGGAACTACTGACGGCCGTGGGAGAGCCAGTCCTTACAAAACTCTACCATCTGGTGAGCAAGATGTATGAAACAGGCGAAATACCCTCAGACTTCAAGAAGAATATAATAATTCCAATCCCAAAGAAAGCAGGTGTTGACAGATGTGAAAATTACCGAACTATCAGCTTAATAAGCCACAGCTGCAAAAAACTAACACGAATTCTTTACAGACGAATGGAAAAACTAGTAGAAGCCAACCTCGGGGAAGATCAGTTTGGATTCCGTAGAAACACTGGAACACGTGAGGCAATCCTGACCTTACGACTTATCTTAGAAGAAAGATTAAGGAAAGGCAAACCTACGTTTCTAGCATTTGTAGACTTAGAGAAAGCTTTTGACAGTGTTGACTGGAATACTCTCTTTCAAATTCTAAAGGTGGCAGGGGTAAAATACAGGGAGGGAAAGGCTATTTACAATTAGTACAGAAACCAGATGGCAGTTATAAGAGTCGAGGGACATGAAAGGGAAGCAGTGGTTGGGAAGGGAGTAAGACAGGGTTGTAGCCTCTCCCCGATGTTGTTCAATCTGTATATTGAGCAAGCAGTAAAGGAAACAAAAGAAAAATTCGGAGTAGGTATTAAAATTCATGGAGAAGAAATAAAAACTTTGAGGTTCGCCGATGACATTGTAATTCTGTCAGAGACAGCAAAGGACTTGCAAGAGCAGTTGAATGGAATGGACAGTGTCTTGAAAGGAGGATATAAGATGAACATCAACAAAAGCAAAACAAGGATAATGGAATGTAGTCTAATTAAGTCGGGTGATGCTGAGGGAATTAGATTAGGAAATGAGGCACTTAAAGTAGTAAAGGAGTTTTGCTATTTGGGGAGCAAAATAACTGATGATGGTCGAAGTAGAGAGGATATAAAATGTAGGCTGGCAATGGCAAGGAAAGCGTTTCTGAAGAAGAGAAATTTGTTAACATCCAGTATTGATTTAAGTGTCAGGAAGTCATTTCTGAAAGTATTCGTATGGAGTGTAGCCATGAATGGAAGTGAAACATGGACGATAAATAGTTTGGACAAGAAGAGAATAGAAGCTTTCGAAATGTGGTGCTACAGAAGAATGCTGAAGATTAGATGGGTAGATCACATAACTAATGAGGAAGTATTGAATAGGATTGGGGAGAAGAGAAGTTTGTGGCACAACTTGACCAGAAGAAGGGATCGGTTGGTAGGACATGTTCTGAGGCATCAAGGGATCACCAATTTAGTACTGGAGGGCAGCGTGGAGGGTAAAAATCGTAGAGGGAGACCAAGAGATGAATACGCTAAGCAGATTCAGAAGGATGTAGGTTGCAGTAGGTACTGGGAGATGAAAAAGCTTGCACAGGATAGAGTAGCATGGAGAGCTGCATCAAACCAGTCTCAGGACTGAAGACCACAACAACAACAACAACAATTCCTCGTCATAAATACTTCCTTCCCCTCCACTATCGTCTTTGTTATATTTAAAGCACACCGTTTACATGTTTGTAACACGTTACCTTTATTAAGGCATGTGGTCGGAGTGCATTTCGGTTTCACTTTCGCGTTTGTCTTGTAGTGTCAGGCTTATCCTTACTATAGTAGTATCCTATCATGTGATGGAACATGTGACAGAGATATCCAGCAACGGATCAGGCAGGGAAGGGTGGCTGTCCAAACATTAAAACCTCTAGTTTGTTCCTCAAAAATTAGGTTAGAGGTTAAAATTCATTTATACAAATCCATCGTGCAACCAATAACAACCTATGGCAGAGGGCGTTGGGAACCGCGAGGAGCCTGTAGAATCCCCCGGCTTTACTATGTAAGAAATAAAGAATAAGAGAAAGGACGCAGGCTCCTTGTAGTGTAACGGACAGAATTTTAGAATGGTTTGGGCATGTCAAAAGAATGGCTGAAGACAAATATTCCAAGAGAGCACTTTCATGGCATCCTCCTAGAAGAACAAGAAGGGGAAGTCCACGGAAAGTGTGACTAAGTAGCATTCAAGAAGTGATGAAGAGGAGAAGAATGGAAGAGGATGAGGAAGAATGGCGATATATAGACGTATGACGAGAGAGATTCGAATGGAGGCGACAGCTGTAGAACCCCACAGCGAGGAAGGCAAATGACTTGCAAACCTTTATGGATGGAAGGTGGGGAGGCGGGATAGAAGGAATAGTTGTTTCGAGGACGCACCGATTGCGCCGAACAATGTTCCGGAGCTTTAATCGTCCGTCAGTGAAGCATTAAGATGTCTTGAACAAACGACAGCACTGAACAGGACGCTGATTATTTGTGTATAATTGCGACTCCGGGGAAAGAATCATCTCTCCTCTCTTCCTCGAACCCGGATTTTACACTAGAACCGTCAGAAATGACCATCGGTTTGATCTTTTCTTCCATTAGTGTTCCACAGATCCACGGGTCCTGAACTACTTCCTTCGTACAGGCCCATTTCCAGTCCAGTCATTTGGGGTAACGTTCTCAGTAGCTTCTTTCGTTAGAAATTCCTTCTTTGTCGGAGAAAATTGTTGCACAACATTTTTGCACCTGAATCTATTTACATGAAACGACCTGAAGTGAGCGAAGTGTGGAGACCTGATTATACTACGATTTTTCGCCGCAACCAGTTAGTCGCCACAGTAGCGTGGGGAATTTTACTTGTAAGTTTTACACATTAAATTACATTAACCTTCTTCACACTAGATTCAGTTTTCGCTTATCGAGCACTTGAAGTGCCCGAAACAAAAAATTCTGATTTCCACTACTGCATTTCCAGAGTTACCTTTTACAACGAATGGTAAGGGTTACTGTCCATGTCTATTATTGGAATGTGGGGAATATTTTTGAGCAGAAAAATATACGAATGTTCTGCTCAAACTGTGCGGTTAATTTCCTCACTATAGTCACCTGGTTATGTGAAACGAAACCTCAGTTATCTTACTGGGATGAAGCCAACGAGAGAGGGTATCTTTGCTTTTATTGGTGCGTTCCGTCTAACCTTCTGTCAATAAGTGACGCACGTTAACCCACGTCTCGTCAACGTGGCTCTGAGCACTATGGGACTTAACTGCTGTGGTCATTAGTCCCCTAGAACTTAGAACTACTTAAACCTAACTAACCTAAGGACATCACCCATATCCATGCCCGAGGCAGGATTCGAACGTGCGACCGTAGCGGTCGCGCGGTTCCAGATTGTAGCACCTACAACCGCTCGACCACTCCGGCCGGCCACGTCTCGTCAAGTCACACAGACTTTGATCGAAATGTTCCTCACGGCTTAGCATTTCCAGGAAAATTTGTAATTTCTCTTGGTGGTCAATGTCCGAAGCGAAAATTTTTCGTGACGGAAACAAAGTTTATTAAGATAGTTCCGCAGAAACGACTTACTCTGATTGAGGCTAGAGAGATGTTTGTTTAATGTGAAGTATTCCGTGGGCGGATAATAACCATACGCGTATCTGCCTGTGGTAGACTGCTGGAATCCGTCCATCTTTGTTACACCATCCAACCGTCGATATATTTCATGGCGACGATCGTGCTTTCAAACTACCTCATTTACAGCCAGCCTCGTATTGAGACATACAGTATCACACTGATATCATGGCAACACTAACACAAATGCGCTGGTTTGCAAAAGTTGATGAACGCAGATTAATCCAACGTGCGGAAACCAGTTCGCAATGAGAGCTGTTGATGCTCGTCACCACATGCCATTGTTTATTAACGGCGAGACGGCAGGGTGCAATATATCCACCGACCCGTTGGTGGAGCGTGAGGTGGACTGGCATTACCAAGAAGACTCCGTCATGCTCCTTTGCCTGTCTAAACTGTCAGAAGTTTTTTATGGAGGCACCAAGTTGAGAAACTGAGCTGTTAACCACTGCGCACGTGCGGTCCACAGTGGCGAAAGTATGGGAAATTTTTCAGTTTGGTGCGTTACAACTTTCACGACACGAAACTAGTAGCTGCGCGTGATTTTAGATTAGGTAACGTTCCAGTAAATGCGACATGGATTCGAGAAATGAGAAAATGTTGAATTTCTAACAATTACGCAATGCATAGGTGCTTGTGAGAAGTTCATGATAAGTGATCCAACAATACAAATCCCTCGCCCGTGCCAGCCTCTATTAAGCTAAGAGTAGCACAGACAACCTACGTCCTCAGTTATCTGCTGGATTCCAATCTCTGTCTTCCCCTACAGTTATTACCCTCTACAGCTCCCTCTAGTTATTTTCTGATGTCTTAACACATGTCCTTTCATCCTCTCTTTTTCATCAGTTTTCCTTATATTACTCTCCGATTCTGCGCAGAACCACCTCGTCCCTTACCTTATCAGTCCATCTACTTTTCAACATTCGTGTGTAGCACCACGTCTCGAATGCTTCATTCTCTTCTGTTTCACTAACAGATAATTCTGTGCTTCCAACGTACATTCTCAGAAACTTCTTCCTCAAGTTGTCTACGTTTGATACTAGTAGACATCTCTTGGCCAGGAATGATTTTTTTGCCGGTGCTAGTCGGCTTTTGATGTCCTCCTTGCTCCGTCCGTCATTGGTTATTTTGCTGCCTAGGTAGCAGAATTCCTTAACTTCATCCTCTTCATGACCATCAGTCCTCTGCGATTTACTCTCAAACACATTCGCGAATTCAGCGCACTGTTCGTTCCATTCAGCAGATCCTGCAATTCTTCTTCACTTTCACTGAGCGTAGTAAAGTCATCAGCGAATTTTACCATTGGTAACCTTTCACCTTGAATTTTAATTCCACTCTATAACCTTTCTTTTATTTCTGTCACTGCTCCTTCGATATACAGATTGAACAGTAGGGGCGAAAGACTACATCCCTGACTTACAACATCCGAGCACTTCGTTCTTGGCCTTCCACTATTATTATTCCCTCTTGACTCTTCCACATGCTGTATTCTACCCATCTCTCCCTATGGGTTATTCCTCTTTTTGCCTCAGACTTCGAACATCTTGCACCATTTTACATTATCCTGGTTGTTTTTTTTTTTTTTTTTAGTCTTGCTATCATTATCAGCAGTAACGTCAGGACTGCCTCACAGGTACTTTACCTTTCATAAGGCCAAACTGACCGTCAATTTTCTTTTCCATTCTTCTATATATTACTCGTTTCAGCATCCTGGATGCATGAGTTGCTAAGCTGATTGTGCGATAATTCCTACACTTGTCAGCTCTTGCACTCTTCGGAGTTGTGTGGAAGATATTTTTCCGAAAGTTAGATAGTATACAGTCAGACTCATACATCTACACCCCATTGTGAATAGTCGTTTTGTGATCACTTCTCCCAGTGATTTTAGAAATTCTGATGGAATGTTATCTATCCCTTTTGCCTTATAAGACTCCAAAGCTCTCTTAAATTCTAATTGTAGCACTGGATCCCCCAACTCTTCTATATACATTCCTGTTTCTTTTTCTATTACATCAGACAAATCTTCCCCCTCATAGAGACGTAATGCGTACTGTTTCCACTTATCCGCTTTCTCGTGGGTATTTAACAGTGGAATTCTCATTGTACTCTTCATGTTACCATCCTTGTCTTTGATTTCACTGAATGTTTTTTGACTTTTCTATACGCTGACTCAGTCCTTCCGACAATCATTACATTTTCTACCCACGAAGTAATCTAACGGAGATCTTTCCATATCTTCCGGCCTTTTCCAAGTATACCTCCACCTCTTGTGAGTCTCGAACAGAGTATTCGCAATTATTAGCTGATATTTATTGAAGAACTGAATTAGTCTTTCTGTTCTCTCTTTCCTAAATTACCTGTTCAGTATCGTCGTATACTTTCTTCGTAATATGGACATCGAAGGATTCACGAGGTTGCCGTTACTGATCAAAATAAATTCTGTATGGAATAATAAGACATGTAATATTATTGAATTTGGAAACTTCGTTAAATGTTCATAGGTCAATAAGAAACCTTCCTGAAGAGACTGTTTTCACCAAAACTGTAGGTACGTAAGTGAAGAAGTTGCCCAAAGATGTGATGTGAAGATAACAGCTGAAACAGAAATTTTAATGCGAACGACGTGAAAAGCTTGATTTCCAAAAGAGGAAAATATGAAAAGTTTCAAATGGGCGACATCATAAATATCTGGAACAAAGGTCAACTGACAAATTTTGACCACCATCGGAACAATGTAAACAAAAATCTCCACATAAAAAAATAATAAAAATTAAAATAAAAAGAAAGGAAATGTCTTATCCAGTTTCATTCCGACGATCATACTTCTCACTCATCAGTGTACCTTCTTTTCGTAAAGCATCATCAACTCTGTTAAGGACGGCGAGTTGTTCAGATGTCATCCTAAGGTGATTAAAATAGCTTGTGCGATAATTTACAAAAATGTCGTCGCCGACACGACCTAGCTTCTTTTTATCCAGTCACGAATGCAAAGGCATCTTTTTCTTTTTACCGATTTCAAGTATGCTAGACTGGACTCCGCCGCTATCAATGTAGCTGCCACAGCTTTCATTTCAGTGACGAAAATGATGCTTCGGTACTCATAAACTGTCGAAACAAGTGTACAACAACGCTCTTTGTAAACAGACATGTGAGAATCTAGTTTCGCTAGTTTTTTTACAATAAACGAGTTCCACAACTCAGTGTCTACGTGTAGTATTCGTACAGTATAGCATTATGTACATGTACATTATGTACAAGTACATGTACATTATGTACCTATACATGTAGCAGTATAGACGCAAAAGTTATCGAGTTGAACGCATGAATAGCACATTCTCAGCTACTTCAGACTGTTCATGGTGTAGCACAAATCGTGCTCCACGTATCTTCAGAAGACAAAATCCATCATTATAGTAATTTCGTGTGGCTAAACGTTCTGGTGCAAGTTTTTCAACAGGAAGAGCTTTTGGCGATTTGTGTTTCCGTAGCCTATCTCAGTTGTCCAACCGGAGAGAAGGAATTCACAGTTTAATGTGGAATCTGAACCATGTGTTATTTCTCCCCATATCGTTGGGAGGTGAAGTCTAGGTTAAAGCAAAGACAGAAAGATCCGAGTCTAAACTCACTGTTAGACGCACGAGATTTCTAAGGCAAGATCACCAGACCCAACAGAGAGAAAGAGTAAGATTGTTCGATATGGCGATGAAGATGAGCAGATAGCGAGCTCACCACGACCAGTTCTATGATCACGGGAAACAAAATAAACGTGTCATTGCACGTAACGCAAAAAATGCCCTGTTGCTGTATCTTGCTAGAAACATGTAAAATTTCTGGAGCTCAGAACATTCCGCAGAATCTCTGAGACGATATTGGGTAGGTCGCTCGACTCCGCTCGTCCCCTATCTATTCTGACTGCTCCTAACAACAACCTCACTCCCCCTCCCCTCCCACCCCACCCCTCACATTCTTCGAATCCTACCCACATGTTAGCTAGAAATTTAGTTGATGAATTGCGTAAACAGCACTGCGTTATATCAAATCCGTCTGTGTACGCACCCAGGGCTCAGCCACGCCTCGTCAGTAAATAAACATATTCAGCCAAGATCAGTTTGAGACTAGGTAGACATTCATACAAGAAGACACATACAGCGTGATCGGTGGTCATATTCGTACACGTTACGGATAAAACTGAAATCCTCTTGTTTACATTACTCGAGACTGGCGCTGTATCTGACGTCATGTATTATTGCAAGGATTTTCTTTACATTATGCACGTATAGAGCCTTTAAAACGCAGGTAATCTGGAATAATGCGCAAAGTAAATAGGTTCTCCGAGATCAGGCACGCTTTTATTGAGCTGCAATTGAGCAAACAGTATAATATAGGAAATCCGCAGTATCAAGAGCTGTGAATACGATCATTCATGAAATTAGTTCACACAAACGACGACTATCGATTACACTAGCTGTGGTCCCAGTGATTGTTTGCTATTTAGTTTACCCACATTTGTTACCTTTTAACAACTCTGTCTCCGCCATCGATGCTTCTTACCAGAATCTACATCTACCAGGAATACTCTGCAAATCACATTTAAGTGCCTGGCAGAAGGTTCATCGAATCACCTTCACAATTCTCTATTATTCCAATCACATGTAGCCCGCGGAAAGAACGAACACATATATTTTCCCGTACGAGCTCTGATTTCCCTTATTTTATCATTGTGGTCGTTTCCCTCTTCTCATTCGGAAGAGGAAGTTTCTGATCGGAATTTCGTGAGAATATTTTGCCGCAACGAAAAACGCCTTTGTTGTTGCAATGAAGTCCACCCCAAAATCCTGTATCATTTCAGTGACACTCTCTCCCTTATTTCGCGATAATACAAAACGTGCTGCCCTTTCTTGAACTCTTTCGATGTATTCCATCCCACACTGCGCACCAGTATTCTAAAAGAGGACGGACAACCGTAGTTTAGGCAGTCTCCTTAGTGGATCTGTTACATTTTCTAAGTGTCCTGCCAATAAAACGCACTCTTTGCTTAACATTTTCAATGTGTTCTCCCCAATTTAAGTTGTTCGTAATTGTGATTCCTAGGTATTTAGTTGAATTTACAGCCTTTAGATTTGACTGATTTATCGTGTAACCTATTAGCACCCATGTAGATGACACCACACATTTCGTTATTTAGCGTCAATTGCCAATTTTTGCACCATTCAGATATCTTATCAAATCGTTTTACAATTTGTTTTGATCTTCTGATGCCTTTATTAGGCGGTAAACGACAGCGTCATCTGCAATAGGACGACTGCTCAGATTGTCTTCCAAACCACATACACTCATGCCCATTAATTAAGGATAACTGCAGAATGTGGTACCACACAACGTGGCACTACACAAAAATGGCGCTAATAGCATCGGCACATAGGGAACACGCGCCACACTTATCTGTAAGTCTACAGTATTGGTGATAAGTTGAGAAAACCGTCACGAAACAAATGTGCTACAAAACGCCACTGTTTCCTTCGCATGTACCCCAACATCAATATGGGATATGATCACACGTACACAGGCCGCACAACGGCTTGGCATACTCTGGCTCAGGTGGTCGAGAAGCTGCTGAGGCATAGCCTACCATTCTTGTAACAATGCCTGTCGGAACTCCCGAAGTGTCGTAGGGGTTTGAAGATGTGCAGCGATACGTCGACCGAGAGCATCCCAGACGATCTCGAAGGGGTTTAGGTCTGGAGAACAGGCAATCCACTCCATGCGCCTGATATCTTCTGTCTCAAGGTACTCCTCCACGATGGCAGCTCGGTGGGGCTGTGCGTTATCATCCATCAGGAGGAAGGTGGGTCCCACTGCACCCCTAAAAAGGCGGACATACTGGTGGAAAATGACGTCCCGATACACCTGACCTGTTACAGTTCCTCTGTCAAAGACATGCAGGGCTGAACGTGCACCAGTCATAATCCCATCCAACACCATCAAACCACGACCTCCATACAGGTCCCTTTCAAGGACATTAAAGGGTTGGTATCTGGTTCCTGGTTCACGCCAGATGAAAACCCGTCTGGAATGAATCCACACAGTCGAGCACGGAATGCACACTGGATTTCTTCCCCTCCTTGGCAGTCACGTCCCAAAGGGGTACCATAACGCGCCTAACGTTGGAGCTCCGAACTATGAATAATCTCACGGTCTGTGATTGTCCAGATCTTGCAGGCTGAGAGGTTTCCTCTGAAACAGGACAGGCTACGGCATCTCGCTCAGCGACAATGTCAGCCACAGACAACACATGGGATCTTTTTGTCAGACTAACTGGGGAGGCATTACTTGCGGTCCCCTGGAATGTCTTTCGCCGCCTGCTACGCCCCGAGGCGACCTCCCACTCGACCACAGGTGAGGGGTTTATCTCAGTGCGAACAGTAACTGGTCTGGCCACTTGTGACGACCGATCAGAGGCCTCGAACGTGCTGGACGTCCGTTGGATCCCACGGTCGGCCCACAACAGTAATGCCTATCCAGCCTCAAGCTGTGTAACCGAATCCATCACAACCTGGACCTGAGAGTGAAGTGTCACGAACTCAGCTCGCATCCACACACAACAGCCACAGTCCCCATCCATACATTAGACACAGACGAAAACGCATGAACTGTGTTAATAAATGAGATTAATAAGGAGAGATTCACAAATCTAACTGCCGAAGCACACAGGTGAAACCAAATAATTTACCCCTGATTACGAACTTGTAATATGTCACAAAATCGGTTTACTTTCTGACGCAAACGAAAATGCGAGAACTGGGGCTATTAGATATTTAATTAACACACAGAAACTCAAGAAACTTAACTATTAAAGCATATAGATGATATTATAAAATTCACTGCTGGTTAGGAACTCGCAGAAGTCACAAAATCGGTTACTTCCCTGTTGCTGCATCCGTCTCCGCCGGCTGCAGCCTATGTCTGATATTCTCGGACCAGTGAGATTACGTGACAAATAGGAGAGGTCACAGGTATAAGTGTAGATATTTCTACTGGTAACTGAGGACGGTGTACTGAACAACATTACATGTGTATTTACTTCTTTGCAGACTAATACACTCCTGGAAATGGAAAAAAGAACACATTGACACCGGTTTGTCAGACCCACCATACTTGCTCCGGACACTGCGAGAGGGCTGTACAAGCAATGATCACACGCACGGCACAGCGGACACACCAGGAACCGCGGTGTTGGCCGTCGAATGGCGCTAGCTGCGCAGCATTTGTGCACCGCCGCCGTCAGTGTCAGCCAGTTTGCCGTGGCATACGGAGCTCCATCGCAGTCTTTAACACTGGTAGCATGCCGCGACAGCGTGGACGTGAACCGTATGTGCAGTTGACGGACTTTGAGCGAGGGCGTATAGTGGGCATGTGGGAGGCCGGGTGGACGTACCGCCGAATTGCTCAACACGTGGGGCGTGAGGTCTCCACAGTACATCGATGTTGTCGCCAGTGGTCGGCGGAAGGTGCACGTGCCCGTCGACCTGGGACCGGACCGCAGCGACGCACGGATGCACGCCAAGACCGTAGGATCCTACGCAGTGCCGTAGGGGACCGCACCGCCACTTCCCAGCAAATTAGGGACACTGTTGCTCCTGGCGAGGACCATTCGCAACCGTCTCCATGAAGCTGGGCTACGGTCCCGCACACCGTTAGGCCGTCTTCCGCTCACGCCCCAACATCGTGCAGCCCGCCTCCAGTGGTGTCGCGACAGGCGTGAATGGAGGGACGAATGGAGACGTGTCGTCTTCAGCGATGAGAGTCGCTTCTGCCTTGGTGCCAATGATGGTCGTATGCGTGTTTGGCGCCGTGCAGGTGAGCGCCACAATCAGGACTGCATACGACCGAGGCACACAGGGCCAACACCCGGCATCATGGTGTGGGGAGCGATCTCCTACACTGGCCGTACACCACTGGTGATCGTCGAGGGGACACTGAACAGTGCACAGTACATACAAACCGTCATCGAACCCATCGTTCTACCATTCCTAGACCGGCAAGGGAACTTGCTGTTCCAACAGGACAATGCACGTCCGCATGTATTCCGTGCCACTCAACGTGCTCTAGAAGGTGTAAGTCAACTACCCTGGCCAGCAAGATCTCCGGATCTGTCCCCCATTGAGCATGTTTGGGACTGGATGAAGCGTCGTCTCACGCGGTCTGCACGTCCAGCACGAACGCTGGTCCAACTGAGGCGCCAGGTGGAAATGGCATGGCAAGCCGTTCCACAGGACTACATCCAGCATCTCTACGATCGTCTCCATGGGAGAATAGCAGCCTGCATTGCGACGAAAGGTGGATATACACTGTACTAGTGCCGACATTGTGCATCCTCTGTTGCCTGTGTCTATGTGCCTGTGGTTCTGTCAGTGTGATCATGTGATGTATCTGACCCCAGGAATGTGTCAATAAAGTTTCCCCTTCCTGGGACAATGAATTCACGGTGTTCTTATTTCAATTTCCAGGAGTGTAATTATAGCTATTAGAAGTAGTATGTTTTTTAGGTTGGTTAATACCCCTCAAGTGCATGGGGCAAGAGCAAGCCATTAATGCTTATCTTCCCTTAGGCAGCTGGTCAGGTGCTGAAATGTGGACACGTGAACGCAAAACAGTTAGTCTACACTGAGACGCATAGTCTACCTAGCAGTGCGGTTATGGCCATGGAGAGAACATGAGGTCGTCACTTTTGTGAACGATCTATGGGAACACTGTTAAATGCAGAGAAAAAAAAACAACCAACATACTAATGTGTGCACATATTAAGGTATTAAGTATAAAAATATCTGCACGCTATGAAACTTCATGTTTCTTTTCGAATCACGACTTCTAGTGCAAAAAAGATTGTGAAAATTGTAAATTTAACAAGAACATAATTTGGGACAAACGACGACAGCTTAGGACAATAAAGAAATCATTAGCGTTACTCTAGACTAATATTGAGATTTGAAAATTATGTATGATAGAAACATACCTCACCTGGAACTAGTCTGCGAGTCTACTAAGCGTCAACAGTGGCTCCTGGAGGACCTGACGAGCCATGTCCATTCGGCTATATTCGATACAGAAGAGCAGTTGAGATGAGCTGCGTTATCCGTCGTTCCCAAAGAAGTCTAAAACATTCGTCACCACTTGTGCTCGTGCATTGTCCTACTGAAAATTTCATATGGAGTTAACGGAAGACAGGATCGTACTTTTGCTTCAATGATTCGGTCGCTGCTGTTCATGTAGCCCAAAGTATGAAATAACCGAGACCACATTTTGTACCCAGTGGAGTCCTAAATGATTACATCTGACATTTCTCTGCTACGCTGTCCGACAATATTGTCGCCACTGTAGCGTCAAACTTGTATGACCCCTTGTAGTTGGACTGATTAATGTGGAACTATTCTGAAAACCCTATAGTTCTCAGTCGGAACAAAGGACAATGTTAAGATACTCTTAGCGGGCTCAGATCTTAGTGGTTGATGAAAAATGGAAGCCGATGCAATGGCGTGCCTACCTCCAACCAGCAGCAGACGGTATCAGACAGTCAATACATATCGCGCAGACCTATTGCAGCGCTACACTGCAGACTCAGTACAGCAGACGATGTTCTGTAATAAGCTACGATTGCGCGAATGAAGTGGCAGTCGTCATGTGTGGTGATAAAATGTAGTCTGATATCCACTTGTCGCTGCGAACAACCCTCTTCTGACAGTTCATACCTTGTGTGCACTCCTGTCCACGTGTGAGAAATAACAGTAAGAATGACATCTTACCCTGAGCTCACTCTATGCTAGTATGACACCCTTTAACACCCTTTCCACTGAGGGTGTAACAACTGGCTGTCCTATTTACACAACAGCATTCGGTCATAAGCCCATTTCTACGCTACCTTTCTACATTATTGATTATGTATTACTGATAAGCTCTTTCACATGACATACGATTCTGGATTGATTTCGGCTATTCTGGGTTCCATTTCTCCCAATAGTTGTTTTTGTTACTAAAAATGGTTCAAATGGCTCTGAGCACTATGGGACTTAACATCTATGGTCATCAGTCCCCTAGAACTTACAACTACTTAAACCTAACTAACCTAGGACATCACACAACACCCAGTCATCACGAGGCAGAGAAAATCCCTGACCCGGCCGGGAATCGAACCAGGGAACCCGGGCGCGGGAAGCGAGAACGCCACCGCACGACCACAAGCTGCGGACTTTTGTTACTATTACCCCATGCAAACGGTAAGGTAGCAGCGTACACAACAATTTCTCTTAATTGCTCTCACAGTGCGTTTCGGCATTTGGTTGTGTGAAAAAGGATGGATTAAAAAGCGTTAACACCGTTTTCTGCTTCGGATTACTTTCAAATTTCGTCGAATGTTTTTGAACGGTCCCTCGTGGTTCCACCCTGTATTCACTCGAAAAACTGTCGCGCTGCTCTACAAACAAAATGGTTCAAATGGCTCTGAGCACTATGGGACTCAACTGCTGAGGTCATTAGTCCCCTAGAACTTAGAACTAGTTGAACCTAACTAACCTAAGGACATTAAAAACATCCATGCCCGAGGCAGGATTCGAACCTGCGACCGTAGCGGTCTTGCGGTTTCAGACTGCAGCGTCTTTAACCGCACGGCCATCTCGGCCGGCGCTCCCCAAACAGGTCATATCACGTTCTATGGGGTTGCAGTCACATGGTGACCTGAGAAAAGCTTAGAATCGTTGGATGGAAGGGGGGGGGGGGGTGTCAGCTGTGGCAAAGTTTTTGTCAAGAACGTCGTACTGTGTTACATCGCTCAGCAAACGGTCGTTTTCGACCGCGGAAAACGCAAAAATGAAAGCCCCTAGCGAAGGAGTAGTTTCTTTGACGCTCTTTATGCTACCTTATGATGCCTTTTCGTGCAGATTTTGAGCAGCGGTGTGTCTGAAAAGGTCTCCTTGGCCACCCATAAGAAACCCGCACGATTTTAACGTAAGGCATCGCGATTCTGCCGCCCATCGCAGAGGCGTCAAATGTGGGCAAAAAGGGGGGGGGGGGGGAGTGACACCCTCCCATCATGTGATACGTCCACAGTGGCATTGGTTAGAACTGTGATGAAATTTGGTGCCAATGGACATCATTAACCCAGCTTGTAGCTGACATGAACTGAGCTCTGGCCTTTTTTCTCACAGGTGTCAGCACATTGCTGCTGTCTGAAACGCCGTCAAGCCCATGGGTGACGTCGCAGGGTGCAACGCTTTTGCACCATTACAAAGAAAGGTTGGAGATTCGTTTAGGAAAATTTCAAACCTTTCTGTCGTAATGGGTGATAATTAAGAAGTTTCAAAAAAATGACCTTTTAATTGTGTTGCGTTGTGTATTTGTTACTAATATAAAGAAAAGTAATTTGAGTTGTAAGTTCTCACACGGCCACACTAAACGAAACAGATCGAAAAATATCAGACACTATGAAAAACACATCTCCAGCGACATCACGTAGTGGAAGAACGTACAGTTGGAAGCTCCGTTCTGTGAAGTATATCCTTTTTTGTGGCAGATGATAACTAACACGTGAGTGTCTGGTACCAATGAGTAATCATTCATACACAGCATAATGAGTTAAGATGAAAGCAGTATCGAGAAAGAGCAAGTGATTAATCAATTAATTTACGATACCATTATTGGTGACAGCATAAGATATTTTAAAGCCTTTTCGACCACGAATTCTTTAGAGATGAAACATAAGCGCTCATGAACAATAGAGAGTACAATTGGACAATCCGGTCCTTTGGCTCGAATGAGTTAGGGAAATAACGGATAGTCTAAGCCTAGGCAGTTGGATGTTCAGTGTATTAGCAACTGTAACACATCACTAAGTAACACGAGGATTAATCCGCAGCTCGTGGTCTAGCGACTAGCGTTGTTGCCTCTCGATCACGGGGTCCCGGTTTCTATTTCCGGCCGGGTTGAGGATTTCCTCTGTCCGGAGACTGGGTGTTTGTGTTGTCCTCATCATTTCATCACCATCATCATTCGTAGCAGTGGCTCCATTGCACTGTGTAAAAATTGGGAATTATACGGGAGCCGATGACCGCGCACTTGAGCGCCCCACAAACGAAATACCATCATCAATACGAGGCTTGTAAGAATAGCTAGCCTATGTGGTGTAAGAAAAGTTTAGAGTGGTAACTGTCTGGGAATTGTGGAAGTGTGAATACATGTCAATTACAATACTATTTACTAGCAATACAAGCAAGCTAATCAGAAAGCATCAGTCAAATTGCGCCGGCCAGAGTGGCCGAGCGATTCGAAGCGCTACAGTCTTGGCACCACGCGACCGCTATGGTCGCAGGTTCGAATCCTGCCTCGGGCATGGATGTGTGTGATGTCCTTAGGTTAGTTAGGTTTAAGTAGTTCTAGTGTACTGATGACCTCAGAAGTTAAGTCCCATAGTGCTCAGAGTCATTTTTAGCTCAAATTGCGAAATAAGGAAATATAGTTTGAGCTCAATTCCAACGAACAAAACATCAACAATGGTTCATACATTAAACGCCGACTTGACATAAATTTTGATACACTAAATAAACGTTGCTTTGACAACGTAAAGACAGAAAAAATGTAAATAAACCACTTCACAATTAATTCACTATACAAGCTGGGAAGAGCAATGATAAAAAAGGTTGCTGGGCACAATCCCAAGACGCTATTTACTAAATCAAACGTAAATCAGAGATGAGAGAAAACATCGAAAAATTAAGATTACTTATGCAAAAGAAAACTAAAAATAGTAAGAAATAGTCAGTTCAAACAGCACGCAAAAAATCCATCACGGTGTGGGAATATGGGGAAAGACAGACCGGTTGGCTAATTGCAAAACCGCTAGACCAACAGACTAAAAAGAACACTTAACCAGTAAACCATAACAATAACATAAGAGCAATCTAATGTAGAAGTTTCCACACCTGAAAAGTATTTCAGCCGAGCCAAACCTGACCACGCAGTGCACCGCCATCAGGACTATAGTAAACAGGAAAGCACTGTACCCTGCTACTGCTAACACGGCCTACAGATCTTATCACAGGCCCCTGAATAACCGATGTTTTCATCAAACACCACTGGCACGCAACGACGTTTGTACACCGCTGTTCAAAAGAGCACGCCGGGGGTAAAAAGACACATGTGCATAGCGAGGTGTCAAGACGCCGGGCACTGCCCACGCACTCCGACCAGGAATCAATGTCTGCGTGCATTAGGTTGGTGCATAATGAAGCAGCGTTTTTGTTTTGCATATTGGCATTCCAGTTGTTGTGTATTTATATATCGACCGTCATTTTTATATGTATTTCACTGTTTCTATTTCAGTTTATACTTCGCCGTTTTGTCATCTGGAGATAGTGAGAATACCTGTGGATCTTAGAAAATAGTTTGCCAAGTGTTTGAGGTCAACAGAGGTATGACAGTTGCGGAAGCAGCCAGAAACATTAGCGCCTTGTGTGAGGATAATGTCATTGGATAAAACGCTGCAGGAAAATGGTTTTCTCGCTTTAAGGAGAGTAGTTTTGACATTAGTGACTCACTACGTTGAGGAAGAACTTAGGGGTTTGACGAAGATCTTTTAAAGCATTAATTCATAATGATCCACGTCATTGTACTCCAGAACTGGTAAATTTGATGAACTTTGCTCATTCCACCATCTGGCGCCATTTGCACACAGTGGTAAAGGTTCAAAAATCGCGTGTATCGGTACCACGTACGCTAAGCCAAAATTACAAAAATCAGCGGGTGGCTGTAAGTGCATATCCGCTTGTACGTCATCAACTTGCTCCTGAACAACATTGACAACTCCTATTCTGTATCGTTACTGGTAACGAGAAATGGTGTCTTCATGCTAACAGTCAACACGGATTTGGAAACATCGTTCTTGTTAAACACAACTTCCTCTTTTCTCACTCGAACTGTTGAGTGCTATTGACAAGGGATTTCAAATTGGTTTCATATTTCGAGGTTTCCAGAAGGTTTTTGACACTGTTCTACACAAGCAGCTTGCAGTGAAATTGCTTGCTTATGGAATATCGTCTGTGTCTGAATTTGTGATTCCCTGTCAGAGAGGTCACAGTTTGTGGAAAGTCATGAAGTAAAACACAAGTGGTATCTCGCGCTCCGCAAGATAGTGTTACAGGCCCTCTGCAATTCCTTATCAGTATAAAGGATTTAGGAGATAATCTTAGCAGCCGTCTTCGGTTGATTGTATGTTTATCGTCTAGTAAAGTCATCAGGAGATCAAAATAAATTGCAAAACTATTCAGAAAATATATTTGTACTATGCGAAAATTTGCAATTGATCCTAAATAGTGAAAAATGTGAGGTTATCCACATGAGTGCTAAAAGAAATCCTGAAACTTCGGCTACACGTGAACCATTCACATCTAAAGGCCGTAAATTCAACTAAATACCTATCAATTACAATTGCGAGCAACTTAAATTGAAAATATTGTGAGGAAGGCAAACCAAAGACGTGTTTAAATGGCAGAACGCTTAGAAAATGTTACAGTTCTACTAAAACGACTGCCTACATTGCGCTTGTCCGTCTTCTTTTGCAGCACTGCTACGCGGTCTGGGTTCCTTACCGGATGGGATTAGCGGAGTACATCGAGTAAGTTCAAAGAAGAGCAGCACGTTTTATATTACGCCGAAATAGGGGAGAGAGTGTCACGGACATGGTAGCGGATTTGGGGTGGACACCATGAAAACAAAAGCGTTTTTCGTTGGGGCGGAATCTTCTCACGAAATTTTAATCGCCTATTTTCTCCCCCGAATGCGAAAATATTTTGTTGCCGCCGACCTACCTAGGGAGAAACGATCATCACAATAAAATAAAGGAAATTAGAATTCGCACGGACAGATATAGGCGTTAGTTTTTGTCCGAGTGCTGTGCTAGATTGGAATAACAGGGAATTATTGTGGAGGTGGTTGTATGAACCCTCTGGTAGGCACTTAAGGTGATTTGCAGCGTATCCATGTAAATGTAGACGTGCATGTTGATGTAGATAAGGAAAAGAAATGAATGGTCCAAGAGAAACTACGTAGCGAGTCCCCGTGCGAAGACCTGTGCGCATCCACATAAGATGATGTTATGCATCTGGAGGAACAGCGATAGTGCTGTGTACTACGAATTGCTTCACCGAGGTGTAGCCATCACTGCTGATATTTATTGTCAACAACTGACTTTTGCAGACGAAATCCGGGAGAAATGACCAGGAAGACCACGTGGAGTGATGTTGCTGAAGGATAATGCAGACCTGGATTAGCCGCCCGGTGTGGCCGTGCGGTTCTAGGCGCGTCAGTCTGGAACCGCGTGACCGCTACGGTCGCAGGTTCAAATCCTGCCTCGGGCATGGATGTGTGTGATGTCCTTAGGTTAGTTAGGTTTAAGTAGTTCTAAGTTCTAGGGGACTAATGACCACAGATGTTGAGTCCCATAGTGCTCAGAGCCATTTGAACCAGACCTGGATTCTGCTAGACGGACAACCAACGTTGTAAAAGATTAGGATTTGGATATCCTCCCACCTTATTTACCTGATCTTGTGCCTTCAGGTTTTCGCCTTTTGTGCTCGCTATCGTACAGCCTTGAAAGTATTTTCTTTCCGAATGAAAATGTGCTACGAACAGGGCTCGACGATTTCTTCTCCTGAAAATCATGTCATTTCTACAGTCGAGGAATCTAAAAGTTACCTTACCCCAGCGTTGGTGGACAGTTATAAGTAGTCCAGGAGAATGTATCACTGATGTGTAATGTCTGTATGGCTGTATGTATATCTTTTGTGTTTATTTAATGTATGGAAAAAATCACCAACCCATAAAACGAGAGGCTGTTAGCTGCTAGCTTACGCCTGGACTCCGTACCGCGTCACCCCACTGCTGGAACTTGAAGATCCACCCATAGTGTCCACACTGCTGTTTCTGTTTCCTCTAGTCGAGCGCTTCCTCATTGACTCTGCACAGATACTTTCCAGTCCGCAAGATAACATCTGCCTCCTATATACGTATAGGGAGCCGACTGCGCCGGCCGGAGTGGCCGAGCGGTTCTAGGCGCGTCAGTCTGGAACCGGGTGACCGCTACGGTCGCAGGTTCGAATCCTGCCTCGGGCATGGATGTGTGTGATGTCCTTAGGTTAGTTAGGTTTAAGTAGTTCTATGTCTAGTGAACTGATGACCTCAGATGTTACGTCCCATAGTGCTAAGAGCCATTTGAACCATTTGGAGCCGACAGCCAGTTGTCTGCCCTGGCGCTCGCTCCAAGATGCCGCGGCTCCGCTGTTGCCCCCACCATCTGCCGGACCGCCAGCCAACATCGACCAGCTTCGGCACTCCCTTTACGTCAGCAAGACCGGTCACAGATCGTATTGGTGACAGGTCTGAACTCGGCGAGGTTACTGGTGGCGACACGCACGTCCGTCGTGTCTCACGGTAGGTACTTGAAATACACTGATCCGCGTCTTTCAGATGATCATGTCCCCTCTACACAGTAGAAGCGCTAGTCATGAATGAATAGCTGTAACGGTATAGAATTATGTGAAGTTTGATAGGAGTTAGTGATCGAATAATAGCTCGCACGTTTTTAGAAGGGGTAACATTCGTTTTGTGGTGGTTTACAAAACAGATATACACCGTCACTTATCATCCATCTAGTCCGCCCCCGGTAGCTGAGTGGTCAGCGTGACTGCCTTTCTTTCAGGAGTGCTAGTTCTGCAAGGTTCGCAGGAGAGCATCTGTAAAGTTTTGAAGGTAGGAGACGAGGTACTGGCAGAAGTAAGGCTGTGAGTACCGGGCGTGAGTCGTGCGCGGTAGCTCAGATGGTAGAGCACTTGCCCGCGAAAGGCAAAGGTCCCGAGTTCGAGTCTCGGTCGGGCACACAGTTTTAATGTGCCAGGAAGTTTCAAAGGTGATGCCCTGAGAAGAGGAAGAGAAAACTTCGTGAGGCGGGATGGTGTGTGTCGTTTTTAAGTGGTTACAAAATCAAGTCATATTTAGAATAATATTGGTATTATAAGCCCACTTAATAGTATGACGTTGTATTCCCTGAATGCATGCACTGAATCGGTTGGGAAGGGTATCACAAATCAGTTGTATTCTCTCCTGATTCACAGTGACGTACAGCTGTTGTAGTTGGTCCACCATGTCCTTCATGCTGGCATTGAGAAAGAGTTGACGTCCGAGCAGATCCCACAAATGTCGTTAAGGGGGAGGTATTGGGATCTTGCTGGCCATAGGAGTACTCCATCATTAGCCAGATAATGGCCAAAACATGGTTCAAATGGCACTATTGGACTTAACTTCTGAGTTCATCAATCCCCTGGAATTCAGAACTACTTAAACCTAACTACCCGAAGGACATCACATACATCCATGCCCAAGGCAGGATTCGAACCTGCGACCGCAGCGGTCGCGCGTTTCCAGACTGTAGTGCCTAGAACCGCTCGGCCACTCCTGCCAGCGATAACGGCCGAGTGTGGACGATTATTTAAAAATAGTGCCATGATATTGTCGCAAAAGGTTAAGAAGTGGGGACACATGACGTCCATAACATACCACTGTGCCGTCAGTGCCAGTATACACTGAAGGAATACTCGTCTATACTGGAAGAGTGGGACACTTAAGAACGCTGCCATACTCGCCGGCGATTATCACTCGGGGTAGTGCAAAGCTACTATTCTTCAGTGAATACAAAGTGACGTTACTTATTAGCAATTCGTACTTCCCAGTGGAACGTTACACGTATGTTGGCCAACAATTTGGCCGCCTGGAGGTGATATGCAGCAACATGAAATTATTGTGCGGCTGAACGCTAGCGGGCTCAGGACGCGCCACTGCAGGTTTGGCTAGGCGACAGCTGTGGCTCGCATTGCCTTGTGCAAGACGTACACCAAAGATGACAGTCACCAAGCTGAAATATAGCTTCTTACAACTCTTTGAGAATCTATAATAATTTACAGTCAAGTATAAGGTGCTTCCAAAAAGAAACGAGCTGGAAGAATATTACAGAAACCAGTACCTGTATTGACCATGGATGATGACACTTGTCCCGCTGTGACACAAGGCGGTGAATGGCTGTCTCATAAAATTTCCGGGGCTGCGGTGTTAACCAGTCCCGCACGTACAGCTGGACGTCGTCGTCCGAGATGAATCGGTAAGGTTATGCTGACGTTCTTCTTTGAGCAAGACGGCCCCTTTCTGATTCACTTCCTGCAACACGGGACAACAGTGAATGCCCAGCGTTACTCGCAAACCTTGACCACGCTTCGCCAAGCGATCAAATCAAAACGACCAGGAAATCTCACCCGTGGAGTCATTATGCTCCACGACAATGCAAAGTCAATAACAGTCAATCAGCGCATGTAAAACGTTGAGTTTTACTGCAGATGAATTCGAGAACGGAATAACGATTATCGTTGAATTCCCTATTGATTTCCGAAATGGAATATCCCATGCGTCTAGCTTCAACTACCATTCCGTGTTCTACATATGTTAATTCTCGTTGTGCGGCCATAATCACGACGGAAACCTTTTCACATGAATCGCCTGAGTACAAATGTCAGCTCCACGTATGAACAGTTTTTTTATACCTTGTGTAGGCGATACTACCTCCACATGTATACGTACGTATCACTATCCCATGACGTTAATTACCTCAGTGTAAATGGTAGCGCCAGAACAACATAAAAGGCACTTTTCATGGCAGCGGGTGGACTGACAGCGTCAGTCCCGATGTTGGTACACTGATGCCGGTAAGACAGTGTCATACGATCAGTGTCAGTTACGATTGCAGATATCCGAGAGTGGACTGTGGACCAATATAAAAGTGTTGCCTTGTCCAATGACGGTGTTCGTATACGTAGCCAGCCACACTAACTGTTGCTCGAAATAAGAACCGCGTAACGGATGCAGGCCTATGGTAACAGTACTATGGTATGGGGAACATTCACCTGCGCTTCTATTGGATCTATGGCATTAACCGAAGGCCCCATGTCAGTTGGGAAATGTTATTGCGGACTAATTGCATCTCTTCAAGCTCGCTTCGCCAACGGTATTTTCCAGCAGGATAACGGCTGTGTTACAGTGATTGAAGGAACATGATAGTGAAGTCGCGTTGATATCTTGATCACCAGATTCGTTTGATCTGAACGCGACTGAACACGTCTGAGACGCTATTGGGTGCCAGCACCGTCCATAAATTTCTTAGGCATTGCGTGATCTGTGGATTGTGGTCACGTGGCAACTTCCAGAATCCTATAAGAGATTCGTCGATCTGCTGTTACTCCTTCAACATGATAATCGTTAAAACATCTTTTGGACAACACGTGATTGTGATTACAAAATCTTTCAAGATTTACTGAAAGAAGTGACGCTGCAATTTGATATTTTGCTTTAGTTTCAAAAACGAATCCGAAATACCGACACACGAATATCTATATCTCGAAAACGGACATTACGTTTGTTGCACTGTTGATACAAAATGTCGATATTTCTAATACGATTACAGTACCTGACTCAAACATCAATTTATGTTCAACATTATTGCCGTTTCCAGAGGTAACGTGCATTGTTCATTCTTTTCAACGTTATAAGAATGAATATTTTTCCTTCCCATTTACGTGTGGAACGCGGGAAGAATGATGGTTTAAATGACTATATGCTTACTGTAATTAATCGAATCTTGTCCTTATGATCGCTGCAGGAGCGTTATATTGGACGTTGTAGTTTATTCCAAGAGTCGTCATTTTAATTCGCTTCTTGAAAATTTGTATGTAGGCTTCCTAGGGGTAGTTTACATGTATCTTCAAGAGTCTTCCATTTCAGTTTTTTAAGTGTCTCCATGACACTCTCCCATACATCAAGCAAACCTGCGACCGTTCGTGCTGCCCTTCTCTGTATATGATTGTTCAATATCCCATATTAGTCCTATCTGGTATGGTGCCACGTACTTGAGCAATATTCTAGAATGTCACGTCACACGAGTAATTTGCAAGCAATTTCGTTTGTAGACTGATTCCATTTCCCCAGCATTCTACCAGTTAACAGAAATCTACCACCTCTGTCTTACCCACAACTAAGCCAATGTCCTCATTCTATATCATACCCTTACAAAGCGATACAGCCAGGTATTCCAACTGTGACTCACTGAAATTATGATCATAGGGTACTATGTTCCCTCATTCTGCGAAGTGCACAATTTTACATTTCTGAGCACTTAAAGGAAACTGCCCGCCTTTGAGCAACTTTGAATTTTTATCAAGGTCTGCCTGAGAATTATACAGCTTATTTCAGACAGTAATGTATTATGCACATATCAGAAAGTATTGCATCACCTCGGTTCTGAGAGTACGGGAACCTATACAGAAAATTAGAATAGAGATCAACACAAATACCATTTACGCCCTTTTTATTGCTCATGATAACAAAATATTGCATATTGTACCACCATACAGGGAGACCTGCAGAGGTCGTGGTCCAGACTGGTGTACACACCGGTAACTCTAATACCCAGTAGCACGTCCTCTTGCATTGAAGCATGCCTGTATTCGTCGTGGCATACTATCTACAAGTTCATCAAGGCACTGTTGGTCCAGTTTATCCCACTCTTCAACGGCGAGTCGGCGTAGATCCCTCAGACTGATTGGTGGGTCACGTCGTCCATAAACAGCCCTTTTCAATCTATCCCAGGCACGTGCGATAGGGTTCATGTCTGGAGAACATGCTGGCCACTCTTTTCGAGGGATATCGTTATCCTGAAGGTAGTCATTCACAAGATGTGCACGATGGGGGCGCTAATTGCTGTCCATTAAGACGAATGCCTCACCAATATGCTGCCGATATGGTTGCAATATCGGTTGGATGATGGCATTCACGTATCGTCCTGTGGCTAACACGACGTCCCGTGGCTGCACGAAAAGCATTGTTCAACATGATGGCGTTGTGTCAAGGTTCCTCCGAGCAATAATCCGTGGGTGGTGGTCTTCCACTGCAGTAGCAGCCCTTGGGTGGCCAGAGCGGGGCATGTCATCGACATTTCCTCTCTCTCTGTATCTCCTCCGTGTCCGAACAACCTCGCTTTGGTTCACTCAGAGACGCCTGGACACTTCCCTTGTTGAGAGCCCTTCCTGGCACAAAGTAACAATGAGGACGCGATCGAATCGCGGTATTGACCGTCTAGGCATGGTTAACTACAGACAACAAGAGCCGTGTTCCCCCTTCCTGGTGGAGTCACTGGAATTGATCGGCTGACGGACCCCCTCCGTCTAATAGTGGCTGCTCATGCATGGTTGTTTACATCTTTGGGCGGGCTTAGTGACATCTCTCAACAGTCAAAGGGACTGTGTCCGCGATACAATATCCCCAGTCAACGCGTATCTTCAGAAGTTCTGGGAACCAGGATGATGTGTGTGCATAACTGCATCATCTGCAAAAAGTGTGAATTCATTATAAATACTGTCTACAAGGTCACTACTTTAGAGTGCAACACGAACAACCAGAGCTCTAATACACTTCCCTGAGGCACACACAAATTTTCTTCCACATTGCGTGGTGACTCTCCATCCAAGATAACCTGTTGCGTCGTCACTATCAAAATATCCTCAGACTCCCTAAGGCCGCACTTCTGAAGTTAAGCGTGGACGCGGTAGCAAGTCAAGCGCTTTTCGGAAATCAACAAATATTGCATGTACTTGACTGCTTTTGAGTCAAGGCCTTCAGTAGGTCATCTGAAACAAGTGCGAGCTGAGTTTCACATGATCTATGTTTCCTAAATCCATGTTGGTGGACATGGAGGACGTCTTTCTGTTCCAGATACGTCGTTACGAAAAATTAGGAAATTTATAGTAACGTCTTATGGGACAAAACTGCTGAGGTCATCGGTCCCTAAGCTTACACACAACTAAATCTAATTTAAACTAACTTAAGCTAAGCACGACACACACACCTACGTCCGAGGGAGGACTCGAACCTCCGACGGGGGTAGCCGCTCTGACCGTGACAAGACACCCTACACCGCGCGGCTACCCTCGTGCCGCCTCGTTACAATTCACCTCAAAATATCTTTTAAGATTCTACAAGAAATCGATATCAAGGGTTTCTGACGGTAGCTCTGTGGAATTCTTCTTCTGCCCTAACTGTAAATTTGTGTGACCTGTGCTTTCTTCCAAGTACTGGGCACAGTTTAGCGTTTGAAGAATCTACCCATGGATTAAGGTTAAAAGTGGAACCAACTAAGCTGCAAATTCGGTATAGAATCTCATAGGTATTCCATCGGGCCTTGGTAATTCGTTCATTTCTAATGATTTCAGCTATTTCTCATCCGACTGAAACTAACACTTACCTCAGTCACATTTTCTGTGGTACAATGATTAATTTGGGGCAGTCCTCCAGAGATTTCGTTTCTAAAGGAGCATTTGAAAACGGAGTTAAGCATTTCAGCTTTTGCTTTGCTACTCTCGCTTTCAGTTCCTGCTTCATTGGCAAATGAGTAGACGCTAATTTTGGTACCACTAACAGTCTTTATATACGACAAGAATTTCTTTGGGTTTAGTGGAAGATCATTTGACAACAGTTTGCTACAGTAGTCATTGAAGGCTTCACACTTTGCTGTCTTGACAACCAATCTCGTTTCATTTAATAACTCTCTACCCATAGCCTGTGCTCTGTTTTACACCAAGTATATAGTAGTTTCTGTTTCTTTAGAAGTTTATTTACAGTGGCTGTGTGCCGTGGAAGGCTTCTCTCATTATTAACTGTTCTAATTGGTACCTATCTAGCCAGTACGTGATGAACTAGTCTTTTAAACTGATCCATAGTTCTTCTCCATACCCTGTCCTGTGACAAAAGTTTTAATTTCCTCACTTATATATGACACTAGCACTCTTTTATCTTGCTTCTTGAACATATACATATCGTTACTAGTTTTAGTTGCCCTTTGCAATTTGGTCATCATTGTTGGCACAATCGGATCATGGACACTGGTACCAGTTTCGATGTGTTCATCCTTAAAGAAATCAGCCTATTTGTTATCATTAGGTTTAATGTATTTCAGTCATGAGTGGGATTCCCAACTATCTATATAGTTTTAAGGGAAGGCATTTAGTAATATTTCATATCTTGCCACGCCAACCACTAACAAAGCTGTAGTTTGGTTATTGGTTGATATTGCGTTTTGGGTTACACCAGGTGTGTCTGGTGGCCGAGAGAAGGATCCCATTACAGTATTTTGTGCATCACTGACATTGAGTCTTGACCCAACAATCCCGCATGTAGCTTCAATTTCTGTCTCGGTGGATTTCAGTTTGTTTTCTACTGTGACAAATGCACCACCTCCGTTTCCCATTCGCCTTTCTTTTCGATGTACACTTAAATTTCCTCCAAAAATCTCACAGCCATTAACTTCAAGTTTCAACCAGCTTTCTGTACCTAGTATTATAAGAACTTCTCTGCTTTTCAGGAGCGGTTTAAACTGTATCGCGTTGTTGCGAATGTTTCGACTGCTAACTACTTAGTCTCTAACACTGTCGTCTGTGGAGGGCATGCCTTTAGATGTTTCACTGATACTTTACGTTATCCATTTTGGTTTGAGAACTCAGCAGCTGTTTTCCTAAGTAACACCGTAGAAATACCGCAACCAGCTACAAGTTTTTTTAGACTTTATTTTACTGTACCGTTACAAGATTCGGGCCTGAGCCCATAGTCAGATGATACTGTTGATTTTTGGCAAGTTTTACATTTGTGTCCTAAAATATGATAACGTTTTTATGATTACATACTTTAAAAAAGGTTTTACGTTAGTGTCCTAAAGTATAGAAATATTTTTATAATTATATCGTTTCATGTAAAGCTCACCTTTACGGATTATAAGAGAGGTTTGATTTTCTTTTTCGATCCGTGCTGATCAGTGAGCTAAACTAAATGCAAGATGGCGCACACATTAATTTACATGTGCTGCCGATCTGATGTACCAAAAAACATGATGTGTACACATATAGAATAGTTCTGGAGTTATTGCACAGACACTCTTCATAGTACAGATAATTTTATAAGGTTATACGCTTAATCATTTAGGTTTGAAAGATGCTGGTAATGGTGAATGAAGAATATTTTCTCTGTTAATTAATTATTATTTCTGTTGTCTCAAATTATAAGAGTTGTATTAAATTTTAGACGTACATTAGTTTTTTATTTCTAGTTGATTGCTTAGGATGCAGTGACGTTTACTGTGAATGAAGGTATGGATTACTGTTTCATCTAACAAACTCAGCTGTACTTCTTTTTCGGCAATATTTTGTATCTCTAAGTGCTAGCCTACGCTTACCTCAGTGTTCCTGTGTTGAGTCAAATGAGGAATGGAAGTTGATTGATTTAGGTTGTGTTTGCGGTATCGTATGTTTAAACTCCAACCAGTTTGACCAATGCAAAATATGGGGGCATACAGAACAATTTAGTGTATAAATGCCACACTTGTGGTGTTCTTAAATTAAAAGTTAAGTTATGGACACTTTGTATTTTATTTTATTGTTCGTGGAAAAACTAATTTTGTTATTTCTAGCACGCAATCTGACATGACACCTTACCAATAAATGGTATGCAGACATGTTTCACACAATTTTGAGGAGCTATTTGTGGTAGAGTGCACTAGTGCACTGAAAATGACTAGCTAGTAGCCGAAATCGTGAGTTGACTAATAAAATCTAAAAAAGGACGATTGATTGCTGCACTCTATAATTTATAAGTCACATAACAGTCGCTGAGTGCATACACTTTCCAAATGGAAGGTAACCTGAAAAGTGTGTTCATATCCTTTCGCCTTTAATGTTTTCTTAGCCACAACAAGGGGAACACACCCTCACCACGAAAAGCACCACATGCTGTAACACAACTTCTCCATACTTCGTTGTTTGCACACACATTATGGCAGCTAACGTTCTCCATCAACCTAATTGCCACCGAGTACAGCGTGACTCATCGCTCTCTTCCAATCATCCACATTTGAGTGGTGTCGCTCTTTACACCAACCAAAACGTCGCTTAGCACTGGCTATAGAAATGTGTACCTCATAAGGAGTTGCTCGGCAATTGCAGGCCAACCCAATTCCTTTTAACTCGCTACTGTCAGTCATTACGGTAGCTTGACTGCTGGAAGCATTTTGAAACTCACGAGTCATTCCTTCCGCTGATTACATCCACGCAATGCTTTACGGTCCCTGTCCCTTAGTACTTGGGTTCTGCCTAGCATGGGCGCCCATATTCGGGAGCAAGATGATTTGTCGTCTTCCCGCTCCCCCCTCCCCCCACCCTTCCATCTCCCCGCCCCTATCCCTCAGGGAGAGGGAAAAAATATAGTGTAGGCAGGTGGTTTTTCTTTTAAGAAAATCATTTAAAAGTCGGTATTACGCAGGTTTTTGATGTCTGAACGGGAACTTTTCAGTGGTTTACTATCAAAAACAGTCTTGATCACGATTTATTTATTAAGATGACCGGTTTCGACTACTACTGTGGTCATCTTCAGACCATTGAGTAGGAGCCTCTTTCTGCGGGAGAATCACTACTGCTCAATGGTCTGAAGATGACCACAGTAGTGATCGAAGCCGGTCACCTTAATAAATAAATCGTGGTCAAGACTGTTTCTAATAGCAAATATTTGTAACACATTGATCACTGTCACTCCCATAATGTGTTCAAAGTAATTTTCAGTGGTTACTTACAAGTCGCCATCAGTCTTTATGAATATTACAAATGCTCCATAACTCCAAGTCTTGGCCCCCCTGCCCCACTACAAAGTATTGGATGGGCGCCCTTGCTGCCTTTGTCTTTCTTTTAGCTGTGGTTGTTCCTCCGCGTTGCCACTGAAGTCACATCACTAACAGTTGACTTGAGCAGCAGTAAAAGGAATGTCCCTAATGGATTTGTTACTCAGTGACATCCGGTGACTAGTTCACTTCCGAAGTCACTGAGCTCTCCTGACAAAGCCAGTCTGTTGTTACCGCTTCTCTACTGATAACACAATACTCCCTGTTTACTTCTAAACTAGCGATCTGTCTCTTGTCACTTCCAGTGATCAATTTCGCATTACATAAGAGTGTCCAGTTGCTGCTGAGCAGGTTCAAAATGGTTCAAATGGCTCTGAGCACTATGGGACTTAACTACTGTGGTCATCAGTCCCCTAGAACTTAGAACTACTTAAACCTAACTAACCTAAGGACATCACACACATCCATGCCCGAGGCAGGATTCGAACCTGCGACCGTAGCAGTCGCGCGGTTGCGGACTGCGCGCCTAGAACCGCTAGACCACCGCGGCCGGCGCTGAGCAGGTAGTCTACCTTCAGAAGTCAGATAATGGTTAACAACCGTCGGGTGCTAGTTTGTGAGAGCGCATTGCGTTACACATGGAGGTGGAAAAAGTCATGGGACAGCGACATATACAGACACAGATGGCTGTAGAATCGCGTACACAAGGTATAATACGACAGCAAATTGGCGGAGCTGTCATTTCTACTTAGCTGATTTATCAGAAGAGGTTACCGACGTGATTGTGGCCGCACGACAGGGACTAACAGATTTTGAACGCGGAATGGGAGTTGGAGCTGTACCCATGGGACATTCCGTTTCGGAAACCGTTAGGGAATGCAGTATTAGTCCGGAACCGCGGGACCGCTACGGTCGCAGGTTCGAATCCTGCCTCGGGCATGGGTGTGTGTGATATCCTTAGGTTAGTTAGGTTTAAGTAGTTCTCAGTTCTAGGGGACTTATGACCTAAGCTGTTGAGTCCCATAGTGCTCAGAGCCAATTTGGAATGCAGTATTCTGAGACCCATAGTGTGAAGAGTGTACCGAGAGCACTAAACTCTCGCCACGGACGACGCAGTGGCCGACGGCCTTCACGTAACAACCGACAGCAGCGGCGTTTACGCAGAGTTACCAGTAATCCAGTGATATCAGACAAGCAACAATGCGTGAAATAACAGCAGACATCAGTGTGGTACGTACGACGAATGTATCCGTTAGAACACTGTGGAGAAATTTGGCGCTAATGAGCTAAGACAGCAGACGACTGACACAAGTGGCTTGGCTAATAGCATGACATCACCTGCAGCGGTTCTTCTGCAGCGATCGTGACCATATCGGTTGGATCATAGACGACTGTAAAAACGTGACTTTGTCGGATAACTTCCAATTTCAGCTGCTACGCGCTGGTGGTAGTCGAGTGTGGCACTCACTCCACGAAGCCATGGATCCAAGTTGTCAATAAATCACCATGCAAGCTGGTTGGATCTCCATAATGGTCTGTACTGTGTTTACATGGAATGGACTGGGTCCTCTGGTCCTGCAGACTCGATCATTCACTGTAAATGGCTACGTTTGGCTACTTAGAGACCATTTGTAGCAATTAGTGTGCTTCATGTTGCAGATAAAATGTGTATGGATGACAATGCAACACGTCGCCGAGCAACAATGGCTCGCCCTTGGTTTGATGAACATTCTGGAGGTATTTGGCCATCCAGACGGCCCGAATGATTTGACAATCCAGAGGACCCAACATGAATCCTAACGAACATTTATGAGTCATACTCAAGAAGCAAATTTGAGCTTAAAATCCTACACCTGCAAGATGAAATGGCACATGAAATGAATCCACTTGAAATATAAATGCGCGTCGTCACAAATCGGACGCCTTTCAGCAGCCAACTAGGAAGTTGAGACTAAACTTAGCAAATACCTTTCAGATACGAGCATTAAATAAAGAAACAAATTGACTACATTTATAGAAGTGGACACGCGGCTTTCCGGCCTACTGACAGAAGCGGAATCGATAGTCAGAAGTCTGATGCGGAACCGGACGTGAACCTCGAACAAACAACCGGGAAACTAGCGAACTGAACAGTCGCAGTACTGGTACAGGAAATGGCAGTTATAACTATGGTTACTGCCGATGCTCGGCTCACTCGCATCAGCTCAGAGACCAACCCGTACAGCTAACCAGGAAGGACAGCGTGGAGCCGACACACAAATTCACACAGCGAACGTCCGCCGCCTGCCTCTAGGTCCGGTCGGTCGCTGAAGCACACAACTGGATCCTTCTCTTGGTACGCACTGAGCGCGGTGGTGCAGTATATATTCCCCTTCCATCATACGAATAAACCTGATGTAAACAAACACAAACTCCATGATCGGTCAGAAGGCGCAGCTCTCGTACACTAGCGTTGTTCCGCTCTTGGAACTAGATCCCACTTATGTATTAAACATTTTACTACTATGTCACTGTAAATGAAACTTAAAGACATTATAATGTATTATCAGCCATCAAGGTTTTTCTTGATCATACATTAGCTACGTAATTTTTATTTCAAAAATCGTGTACAGTCACAGTCTCAGTAAGCGGTACCTGTGCTCTGATTGTCCCACTGTTCATATGTGCCGTGAAAATGGATGACACTGCTTCTTGCTTCGTAGTGAAACACGCGCGCGCCGGCCGGAGTGGCCGAGCGGTTCTAGGCGCTACAGTCTGGAACCGCGCGACCGCTACGGTCGCAGGTTCGAATCCTGCCTCGAGCATGGATGTGTGTGATGTCCTTCGGTTAGTTAGGTTTAAGTAGTTCTAAGGACATCACACACATCCATGCCCAAGGCAGGATTCGAACCTAAGACCGTAGTGGTCGCGCTGTTCCAGACTGTAGCGCCTAGAACCGCTCGGCCATGACGGCCGGCTAGAAACAAATTGTTCTTAATGTTTCGCACAACGTTACAGAGAAAAATAAGCTTTGACGTCTATTCAGAAACACGATGTAATAAATATAAGATATGCAGTTTTACGTGTAATCAAAGTGTAATGAGTAGCGTCGTTGCTTCATGAAAGATGAGGCTGGTAGGCGGTGGCATGAAATCAATTTTGATCATTTTTTTTGTTTCGTTTTATTACATAAAGTTATCAATATGTAGAAATTAACACATATTTAACCATTATTTTTTCAAGAAAAATGCACGTCTCCTGGTTTCTAATTACATATCACACACAGAATTCTGGTTTTCATTGCAAATACATATTCTCAATTATCGATATATTATAAAAGATTGTTACAGAGTTTGAAGTTAAGAAAACGTTATACAATTAAATTTTTGGAGAAAAATCAAATACTCTTAGTTCGATTATGCCCACTGTTTTATACGACACATGCCGGTCTCTCACGAGCCAGAGTGATAAGCGTCGTAGAAACACGGGAAACAATTTTCACGGCGACGAGCACACTATAAATGCTGCACTTTTATGGTTGTCACCGTACCACTGCTACTTGAACTCAATAGAATTGATCTGGAGCCAAGTTAAGGGATATGTCGCGAGAAGTAGCAAGAAGTTTAAGCTGTCCAACTTGCTGAACTAACGCATTGCCGAACGATGGCGAAATGCAGAACACCACGTCATAAATGGGAAGGAGGAAATGTGGACTTTTTGGTTGCCTCGGATTCTTTCGTTGATCGCCTCGTTATCAGTGTAGCAGTAGTGGAATGTACCGGTTTTCTCGGAGTCCGATATAGAAGAAGTTCAGAGGTAACCAGAAAACTGACTGAAATACCTTCAGTGGCTTCAATATTTAACTACATGATGAAATCCCAGCAGTGCGCATTTACGACGCACGTAGCTCATGCAGAAAAGTTACCTTTGTTAAAGTCCTGAATTTTCATCTCGTTTTTAATTACAGCACTATGTTAGCTAACATCGAGAGCATCTTTTCCTTCAGATCACCTAGAATGCGTATCGCTTGAGTTTTACCATTATTTCCTTCTGTTCAAAAATTAAATGACGTTTACCTCTTTACTACAACTGTTCACATCTCTGCAGGTTAGTTGGACCAGGTGGCCCACCAATGCTTTCCAAGTTAAATGTGCCGGTAAAGCTGTTGTCCCGTATTATCGCTGAATCTATGTAAGAGTAATGCACAGCATAAAACGTATATCATTATCGTATTTCAGTGTACTCGAGATTGACTGGCTTCTGTTCTACGAAATCCAATGAGGTTCCAGCAACATCGTAAGAATATATAGTGTAATGTTTACGTGAGGTTTATTCTTATGATGATCGGAGTGTAGCACATTGGGCTCGCATTCGGGCGACGGTTCAAACCCGCGTCCAGTCATCCTAATTTACGTTTTCCGTGATTTCCCTAAACTGCTTCAGGCACATGCCGGGTTGGTTCCTTTGAAAGGGCACGGCCGACTTCTTCCCCATCCTTCCTTAATCCGACCAACCACATCTGGCTATGCGCCCAACACTTGCAAAGGTTTGCAGCCGGCCACAACCGAGGCAATAAAGATTCCCAATCCAGGACCCGACTGAGTGTCTCTTCCTGGTATCGCTACTACGCTCAGAGCAGGTGATTTAACTGCCGAACTTGTACCAGCCATCAACTGCTGACACACTATTCGACTCGTCATCAGGTTCTAAATTGGCAGCCTCACCCTTAGCGAACTTTTTGACCAACTCGGTCTTACTGTGGCTGACGCCTCCGATCCCCGTGCGAACCGCTTCCTCGTAAGGTGAACATATTCTACTAGGACCTTGGCGCGACCTATCGACCGCGCAATGATTCACTCCGTATTTTTTAACTTTTTTTACATCTTTTGGTATAAACCGATTTTCATTGTGACTGACAGAGTATGCGGAAGTGACGGAATCATGTGTAACAAGTGGAGGGTACTTTTTCCTGAGGAAGTTCATCATATTGACAATGGTCGCGTGCACCTCAAAAGCTATTTTGCTCATCTTCCACGTAGATGTAGCACATCATTACGTCTGACCGCTGTTACTTCAGTACGATGCGCTTCTCAATCGTCTTCGATTATTTGATGCTCAAAATTGAAGAACTTATGGTCATTGGCATTAACTAAGTTTATATGCTTCCCTTGGGACGGTAGTATTGTCACGTCTCAGTATACTGGTAAATATTTAAGATTTTTATGTCTAAAATTGAGATTCTGTTGCATAATACAGACCAGTGCTCATAGCTCAGCAATCTTTAAGCTCTGTGTATTGTTAAAAGATTTTTATTGGAATTATTGCGCTACACGGACGGTAGAGTTTGATTTGGATCTCACGACCCATCTGATTCTCCCCCATCCCACCTATATGTCTCTGGAAAGCAGAAAGCGTGGTACAAGTCTTGTTAATATTGTCACATGATTCGGCCTTTAAGTTTAGTGCGCTCTCAGTCTTACGCGCAAGCAATCTGGCGATGGAGTATTTCTCAAGTCTCAGTGGTTCATTCTCCCATTTTATTGCATATTCCACCACTTTTTCTAGTTCAGAAGTTGTACAGAGCCAAACCCGCAAGTTTCATCCACTGATAGCTCTATTTATGCTGTGTGTGCTACAGACAAAAAGAGAGCTCATCAAGGCACAGTGGTAAAAATTTGAACCAATGTACACATATTTCGAATCAGATATTGAGGAAGTAGGAGATACAGCGGCCAAATTACTTTCCAACCAGTCCGAAAGTGACAGTGAAATTACTATTGACAGGAATCTGAGACAGCCTGTCAGTTGATCACAACTTTTATTAGCGACGAATTAAAACTGTTAATAATGCATATTTACGAAAGAAGATTCAACTTACAAAATAATTTTCAGAAACTATGCAATTTTCGCGGAATTTTCGACTCTGTGGCATGATGAAAATAACCCTTCTTACAATAAAGAACATTGCGCTCCCCATGCCAATGAGAAAAGGCCAACCAGTATTGTATCTATGCAGTCGTCCAGTTTTCCAAACCTGCCGTTCAGTGATGCATGGAAAGTGCGAGAGGACTTGGGTGAACATTGAACGTTTGCGAAAAGTTTTGCTTCGAGTCATATGTGGAGTTTATTATATGCTACTAATTCTTCACACCCTATATGGTCTTACAGCAATCTATTACTATTTCACATTATTTCTTAATACAATAAACAAGTCTGAGTTCTTATGTTTCATTTCACTTCACTGTTATTCATGGTTACGCTAGCTTACTTTCCTTTTGTTGTTTGCCGCGCGGGATTAGCCGAGCGGACTAAGGCGCTGCAGTCATGGACTGTGAGGCTGGTCCCTGCGGAGGTTCGAGACCTCCCTCGGGCATGGGTGTGTGTGTTTGTTCTTAGGATAATTTAAATTAGTGTGTAAGCTTAGAGACTGATGACCTTATTAGTTAAGTCCCATAGAATTTCACACACATTTGAACATTTTCTTGTGGTTTATTTTCAATTTTTTTATGTTTTAGTCATATAATGGATTCTAATAAATATGCAAATACAAAATTCATGAATGAACGTTTGTAATGAAAGCAAAATAAATTACTTGTCATTGTTAAAAGAAAGTGGCATCCTGTTAGACACCATAACGCCATTTATCATACAAGAAGTCACAACTCCGTTTGAGGGTTAAATATACTCGTTAGCAGTATTTGCGACCACACTTACTATGTAACTCAATAACTTAGTGATAGCAATAGGGGCATTTGAAGAATTATCTCAAATATGAATTTAGCTAGAATAATGTTTATATGATCGGGGAATGCGTTATATTGAATGAAAAAAGTTGGACCGAAGCAAAAGTAACATTTGCTGTGCCTCAAGGAAACGTAATATGACAATCATTTTTGTAATGAAAGGGTAAGCGACACTGATTGTTCACCAACAATGAAGCTAATCCATCAGGAACGTTCCTCTCTGTGAGGAACATCTGCAGCTGACGCCGTAAGTCACCTGTATGTGTCGTAACTTCGGAAGAGACAGGTGCTTTTTGCCTTTGTAAAAAGATTACATTCCTGTGCCTGTATCACACCCTGTGTGTGAGAGCAAGGGTGTTTTGTTGTGATTGGAAATAGTTTGAATTTTTTGCGAGTAGCTCCAACCTGTGGTTAGATGATGCTGGAAGAAAGCGAAGACGTTTATGTCTGTCCATAGTGTTCGCTAAGGAGAGTTCTTGCATTGAGTCTGTTAAGGATGCTACGTATTTCTTTGTTACCCGACCACGTTTGCACTCTAGCACGGTCACGTCTAGCCTCGCATTAGCTGCAGCGCTGTGAGCCGTTGTGTTTTTCAAATACTCCTTATATGAGTAGTTTCCGGATGCAGGAATCAGAATGTCTGATTATCAACAATCATGATGTTAAATATATTGCTTCCAGGTATATATTATTAGGGAGAATTCATTATGACCTTTTCGATAATCCTCAAGCGAATAAAATGAGTTCTCCGCATTGGTGCATAGTTGTGGTCCAAACTGCCACCACAAGTACAAAGCGGACAGTGTGGCTATGTTTGCCTGAAATTACGCCCTGGCTAAATTCGTTGTGTTTTTTACTATATCGTATAGTGTTTATTTTACTGTTAATTTGAAGTAACAATCATCAGAGAAAAAATTCTGTGTTTGGGACTCACACATGGCCGACATCTCTTTGTTGCCTTCAGATATTTAAGTCATATGCGGGTGACTAAGTTAACTCCTGCTGGAATCGTTCAGACTGTTAGTTCCTTTTACCTCCGTCTAATTTGGTTCGGATTGTGCATTGTTAGAAACTTGTTCCTTTGTTTTACGACTTACCACGTCGTTTGAATAACTTATTAGCAACCTGCCTTTCTAGTAAATTTCAGTTGTACCTTCGCTCATTAACAATTTTAACTAATTTTTGTGAAACATTATAGAAGATAATTTCTCTTCTTCATGGCTACTATTTGTGATCACGAGTCCATCACACTCGCTTTTATTCTAATGCTTGTCGCTACATGTTTCTAGTGCCCTTGCGCTAAATCACCTCTGCAGTGAATTTTAGTGCCGTAATTCACCTTTTAAACGTGAAATCTCCACGGAGGGAGGATCACGTCTTTATATTTTGCCAATAAACCCCCAAACTTGTCCTTTCGGTGAATAATACATGACATTCCACGTCTGGTGGAATACGTTTATACTGTATGTTTCCTTTCATTTGTCCAAAATGTGATCTAAGAGACTCGTCTTTTGTAGACTCGTGGCCACCCATAGAATGGTGCACATTCTCTCTGGTCGGTTTGCTGCAGATGTTAAGACGGTTACTTTTACTTTTGTTGAGGATGTATGTTAACGACTTTGCTCCTTCATTGTCTCATACATGCTCCTTTCTCTCCTGCGCTACGTTATGCTGTTCCAAGTAATAGGCGTACAGCTTCGTCAGTGCCTTATTTCTTGTGTCAGTGGACTACGTATGTTGATGATTTTCACGAGTAAAGACCGCCTGGTTTGTCGGATATTAGGTCATAAATACAGCTGACCTTTCAAGAAGTACGATCCTTGTACTGTTATCCTTCTGTGTGTCGCGTTTCATTTAACCATTTGTATAACTGTCTTAATAAAGATGTTGAAATTCATCAAAATTTCTGTAAATCAGTATGTCACAGAAAGTCTGATCCTAGTCCCTGTGATTGATGCTGTCTTACTAATACTACCAATTTTAGAGAAGAACATAAAGAATACGAGCAAAAGATCGGAATGGAAAGAAAGCCCATTGCTTAAGGTATGTGCCTCTGTCTGTAAGGCCACGTTTCCATTCATGTTTGTGTGCCAGTGCTATACGTTGCGCAGCCTAACAGCAGATACACTTGTTACAGACAGTTAATACCCACCAATGCACATTTTTACCAGTGTGTTGCTGTAGTAACGTATATTTCTTAGATCACTCTAAGGAAATGCAGTAATATTTATAAACTGTTTCCAGTGGGTGAAATAAGCATGAGTCTTCTAAAATATGAATAATTACCATTAAAAAGTAACGTGATAAGCGTGGGTTGCGTAATTAAAGGTAAATGTAGATGGTTTAAGTACCTAATTATAGTCCTAGGAAGTGACTTTCCTGCTAATGTTTGTTGCTTTTGTATTAGATTATACCACTGTGGAAGGATAAATGCGTGGAAATAATGCGCTACAAGATGCAGTCACGGAATTTTACTGTCCAACCGTTTCGATCAAAGAAGATGGAATGCTACAGCGGATCAAGGGTTAACATTAAATGCTCACTAGAGACGGAGCACCAGATAAGCGTTTTAGGCAAATCGAACAAAAATCTGGATGTGGATGATCAAATACGAATCTGATGTTGTATAGGACGAATCCACATTGCTCGATCTCGCTCCATATTGGATACTGTCCTTCGACCCTTGGATTATCAACGGAAAACCACACGTGCGTATTTCCAAGTATTATTTTAAAACAGAACATTTTGTATTTCGAAACGAGAACAGTAGCCGGCCGATGTGGCCGAGCGGTTCTTGACGCTTCAGTCTGGAACCACGCGACTGCTACGGTCGCTGGTTCGAATCCTGCCTCGGGCAAGGATGTGTGTGATGTCCTTAGGTTAGTTAGATTTTAGTAGTTCTAAGTTCTAGGGGACTGATGACCTCAGATGTTAAGTGCCATAGTGCTCAGAGCCATTTGAACCATTTTGAGAAAAATAGTGGTTTTAAAGGAACTTTCATTGTTCTCTTTTACTTCACGTCGTAACGATTTGATAATGGTTTTAAAATTTTGTGTGTTGTATATAATGTGGCATTCTCTTTCTTGTATGTACTGTTCATCATTCACGTTTATCTCCCTTATAAGACTATACTTCAGAGGATAAGCCCTGTAGATACTTCCTAACACTTCAAGTTTTAGTACTCCAGAAATGCTTTGTGCTATTGCAAATCTCCATTTTAAATCCTCTGTACTATTTTCTTTTGGGTTAATTTGCTGCCAATGTCGTACATTACTTTTAATGCCTCATTTCCTAATCTAACTCAGTCACGTTAATCATACTTCATTTCATTATATCGTAAGCACAATACAAAAACCTCTAACCTCAACTGTTTATCGTCCGCCTTACTGTTACGTACGAAGCTAAACTCTGCAAGGATCCCTACATAAAATACTTCAAATTTAAATTTAAATTCTATGTTAACAAATTACTTTTTTTCAGAAATGATTTTCTTGTTATTTTCAGTCTGGATTTCATATCCTATCTGCTTTGGCCATTATCAGTCTTTTGATGCCCAAATAAGAAAACTTATCTCCTGCTTGTAGTGTCTTATTTCCCTATCAAATTCCCTTACCACCTGATTTAATTTGACTATATTTCACATCCATTGATCTTCATCTTATAACCTCTGTTGAAGACACCATTCTATAAAGGGCTCTTACAAATTATTATCGTGTTCTATCTTCCAACACACTGTCGCACATATCTGATATAATGCCAAAGTATTGTCTCCCTCCCTCCCTCCCTCTCTCTCTCTCTCTCCCTCCCACTCCGCGTGCGAGTGTGTGTTTTTACAAACAGCTTCTAACAAAAGTTTCAGTTCAGCATCAGTTGGCAACTGCTGGTGACCTACGTCAGCTATCACGCTCCACATACATTCCAGGAGAGCGTATCAGATAGCCTTTCGAAGATCTGGAAGTTCGTGTGGAACCTAGAAAACTTTTTACGATAGAAGGATTCCCCTTCACCTCAGCGATAAAAAGAGATATTCTGCACCAGGGGAATGAGACTTTCACAAGTACCGGAAAATTGAAGATAAGGCTGGGCTTAGTGGGACATCGAGGTGACTGGAATGAAACGGCAATGACCCCACACATGTTAAACTTGTTTCGCGCAGCAGCGTGCTACTCAGTTTGATTGATTGACTAAGATTTCTGTGTGCATTCATTATAGCAGCAAATGAAATACCTAACTGTAAATGTAGTTGTAACGTATAAGTCCCAATTTCCAATCGAAATACAGAGCTCATATAAATTAAAATACTTTGTTATCCCTTCGTGTCTCGTTAAGATGTGACTTTCTGTACCGTATCGCCCTAGCCAAATACACGTGCCGCTACATGGGTTTCGAATAGATGGAATAGGTCCTAGGGTAGTACAGAGCTTGTACTAAGGTAATGCCTAGGCCAGCATTCTTCCAGTAACCAGCCAGGAGGCATCATACGTCATCTATATCTGCCGGCAGAGAGGCGTTCGTGAGTTACGCACTCCTGTGTTTAGCATCTGCTTTAGGGCACCTGCCTTTGTCTCTCATGTGCTTTGACTTTGCCTTTGGCTGGATGAATTACGCGATCTGCCTACATCTTTTTGTAATCTGAGTCCCTCTTTGCCTCTATCATTCCTGATTCTCCTTGATATCTCACTGTTCGTTTCGAATATCTTTTAACTCTTGTCACAGTCCCTGTTGCCAGTGACAATGGCGAGATGTAACTCCATTCTTTCTGGAGGGTCGCATTGGAAACCTTTACTGCAAATAAAAGCAGATATTTTTATAGTACTTATGACATTCAACCGCTCCTAACACAGCCATATTTATTTTATTTTGCTAAAATTGACAGATAGGTTGGTGGAAATAATGGTAAACTCAACACTGGTTGTTAACACATTGACAAACATTCATACAAATTTAATGTGTAACGGGAAAACAACTTTAAATAAATACTAAAATAAATTAAACTAGCGCTAGCCTTCAAGCAGCTTAATACAATTTATTGAACACTCGTATACACTTAGTTTTGTGATCTTGGCATTCGTGAAACTGCCGGGAGATTTATGTGGATTTTAGAGAGTCTCCAAGCGTCACTTCAAAGTGAGCTGATATTGTGGTGGGTCATGTTGAGCTGTTATACTTTTTATTTCGACAAATGTCATCCGAATTAGGTTGACAAGAGTGAAAACTGACCGATGTCGGTTGTTTTGGGAGCGTCTTCTGTGAATTCCTGACAAAACGATTCAGGCTTTGAATTATCAATATTTACCTGACATCTAGCTACAAAAAAATGATAGCACATGTCCCTGAAAGGTTGTCAACTGCGAATCACGTGTCTACAGAATAGTAACCTTGAAAAACGTATGAAACGCGACGCCTTATCGACCAATCCTGAACTGTCTGTGTAGCGAAAATGACGAAACGGCAGTTAATTTTGCGGACTCTCTGCCTTACACTGGTAGCATTTCTAACGGAACCTTGGTGTGAAGTGGGTGTTGCATATCATTGCCTTCCTGTCAGTCATCCTATGGAATATAACATCACAGAGATTCTGGCTTGTGCTTCTAACTACCGGTGTAGGCCATGAAGGAAGCAGCTGAGATTAAATTAGCAAGTGACTTTATAAATGCAGACGAAAGTTTTTGCTTAAGTTCTGTTTGAAATCCTTCTCTCTCTCCCTAGTCAAACAACAGAGCAACCGGGTTAATGCAACTCCCTCACTGGTTGTTACTTAACACTCATTATCGATAATTTATGAAATTGGTCATCTTTGGTAACATATGTGCCTTGACGGTTATAGTTGGTGGGGACTTCAACCCTCCCTCGATATGTGGGCAAAAATACTTGTTCAAAACCGGTGGTAGGCTGAAAACATCTTCCGAGATTGTCCTAAATGCTTTCTCCGAAAATTATTTCGAGCAGTTAGTCCACGAACCCACGCGAATTGTAAATGGTTGCGAAAACACACTTGACCTCTTAGCCACAAACAATCCACAGCTAATAGAGAGCAACATGACTGATACAGGGATTAGTGAACACAAGGTCGTTGTAGCTAGGCTCAATACCGTTTCTTAAAAATCCACCAGAAACAAACGCAAAATAATTTTATTTAAAAAAGCGGATAAAGTGTCACTAGAAGCCTTCCTAAGAGACAATCTCCATTCCTTCCGAACTGACTATGCAAATGTAGACGAGATGTGGCTCAAATTCAAAGATACTGTAGCAACAGCAATTGAGAGATTAATACCTCTTAAACTGGTAAGAGATGGAATTGATCCCCCATGGTACACAAAAGAGGTCCGAACGCTGTTGCAGAGGCAACGGAAAAAGCATTCGAAGTTCAGAAGAACGCGAAATTCCGAAGATTGGCTAAAATTTACAGACGCGCGAAATATGGCAAGGACTTCAATGCGAGATGTCTTTAATAGGTTTCACAACGAAACATTGTCTCGAAATTTGGTAGAAAATCCGAAGAAATTCTGGTCGTATGTAAAGTACACAAGCGGCAAGACGCAGTCAATACCTTCGCTGCGCAGTGCCGATGGTACTGTTACCGACGACTGTGCCGCTAAAGCGGAGTTATTGAACGCAGTTTTTCGAAATTCCTTCACCAGGGAAGACGAATGGAATATTCCAGAATTTGAAACACGAACAGCTGCTAGCATGAGTTTCTTAGGGGTTGCGAAGCAACTCAAATCGCTTGATGTGGGCAAGTCTTCAGGTCCAGATTGTATACCGATTAGTCTCCTTTCAGATTGCGCTGATACAATAGCTCCCTACTTAGCAATCATATACAACCGCTCGCTCACCGATAGATCTGTACCTGCAGATTGGAAAATTGCGCAGGTCGCACCAGTGTTTAATAATGGTAGTAGGAGTAATCCATCGAACTACAGACCTATATCATTGACGTCGATGTGCAGTAGGGTTTTGGAGCATATACTGTATTCAAACTTTATGAATCACCTCGAAGAGAACGATTTATTGATACGTAATCAGCATGGTTTCAGAAAACATCGTTCTTGTGCAACGCAGCTAGCTCTTTATTCGCACGAAGTAATGGCCGCTATCGACAGGGGATCTCAAGTTGATTCCATACTTTTAGATTTCCGGAAAGCTTTTGACACCGTTTCTCAAAGGGCGACTTCTAATCAAGCTGGGGGCCTATGGGGTATCGTCTCAGTTGTGCGACTGGATTCGTGATTTCCTGTCAGGAAGGTCGCAGTTCGTAGTAATAGACGGCAAATCATCGAATAAAACTGAAGTGATATCAGGTGTTCCCCAGGGAAGCGTCCTGGGACCTCTGCTGTTCCTGATCTATATAAATGACCTGGGTGACAACCTGAGCAGTTCTCTTAGGTTGTTCGCAGATGATGCTGTAATTTACCGTCTAGTAAGGTCATCCGAAGACCAGTATCAGTTGCAAAGCGATTTAGAAAAGATTGCTGTATGGTGTGGCAGGTGGCAGTTGACGCTAAATAACGAAAAGTGTGAGGTGATCCACATGAGTTCCAAAAGAAATCCGTTGGAATTCGATTACTCGATAAATAGTGCAATTCTCAAGGCTGTCACTTCAACTAAGTACCTGGGTGTAAAAATAACGAACAACTTCAACTGGAAAGACCACATAGATAATATTGTGGGGAAGGCGAGCCAAAGGTTGCGTTTCATTGCCAGGACACTTAGAAGATGCAACAAGTCCACTAAAGAGACAGCTTACACTACACTCGTTCGTCCTCTGTTAGAATACTGCTGCGCGGTGTGAGATCCTTACCAGGTGGGATTGACGGAGGACATCGAAAGGGTGCAAAAAAGGGCAGCTCGTTTTGTATAATCACGCAATAGGGGAGAGAGTGTAGCAGATATGATAAGCGAGTTGGGATGGAAGTCATTAAAGCAAAGACGTTTTTCGTCGCGGCGAGATCTATTTACGAAATTTCAGTCACCAACTTTCTCTTCCGAATGCGAAAATATTTTGTTGAGCCCAACCTACATAGGTAGGAACGATCATCAAAATAAAATAAGAGAAATCAGAGCTCGAACAGAAAGGTTAGGTGTTCGTTTTTCCTGCGCGCTGTTCGGGAGTGGAATGGTAGGGAGATAGTATGATTGTGGTTCGATGAACCCTCTGCCAAGCACTTAAATTTGAATTGCAGAGTAACCATGTAGACGGGATCTGTACCGAGCCGGTTCGAGAACGCTTTTCCACACAAGCGAGTTTAATTTGCTGCCCCCTCTACCCCCTTTTCTGTCGAGTACTCTCACTTAGCATCAGATTTTGGTATTGTGATACGCACTGTGTAGATATCTTGTCCCTGGCGAGATTCTCAGCTTAGTAACCCAAGCGGGCGCTACTAACCGTGACAAATTCTGTATAGAAATCTCACAGTTGTAGTGCCTCTGCCGATCCTCTCCGCTTGGCGCCGTAACCAGGCGCCAGCCATCAGTAGCTATCGAAATATCGCCAGTTGTGAAAGACGTCACCCGGCTTCATTCCCTAAGTTATCTGAAGATATAATAAGCTGCGAAAAAATTAAATTTCACGGATATGGCTTTTTTTCGCATGCCTTGCGAGTATAATGTCATTGTTATTGCTGTGACACCGAACACTGCAGCATTGTTGTACTCGTGTAGTCATGATAGGCTGACTGGAAATCACCAAATAATGGAGTCAGAGAGATTCCATTATGAATCATTCATTAAGGCACACGCTAGGCATATTTTTTAAATATTTGGTCTTTATACAGGGTGCGGAAAAACAGCTTGACCAAAAGTGCAGGGGAGAAAGTCGGCATCAAATGAACGAGTTTGGTTAGAGGAAGTAGGAGTCGTAGGTGAATATTTAGGCGCTATGCCACCATGAAAACAGTGGTCAATTTGAACATTTGCTACGACGTACTTACGTCAGTTACGAGGTGGCAAGACTGTGGACAAGAGCATATGCATTTGTCATTTACTTTGAACTTTTTAGGACGTACTGAAACATGATTCATGTACGTGTGATTGTTTTCATTTCAAAAGAAGTGCCGTATGGTACCTCAGCTAAATACGATACACGTGTATGTGATGCTTTAAGTTACTGTTGTTCTCATCGTGACGATTGATTAGTCCAAACATTTCGTTTGGATATACATTTTCTGTGAATTACATTTCATTTTTAGTAAAGTCGTTCATAACTCACATATCAATTAAGTTCCTGTAGCGCCGAAAATATGAAACTGCTGCCCCGAGTTCTTATATTCGAATTTCTTTGTTTGGTACTTTCTTTCTGCCCTTCAGTTTTGGTCAAATTGTTTTTCCGTGCCCTGTAAATTACACGTGTTTTTCTCTCAGCGTTTTAATTTACTTTGATGACCTTAACATGTTTAGGTACATTTACTCAGTGTTGACGGTGTAATCATATAGGCTGAAGCTAATGTCGCATTATTCTGCCACTAGCCGCGTGTGTATGTCAGTGTGCATGTCCATCAGTACAGAGCGGTAATGCAGTCCATCAGCACGAATTACGTTCCTATTGATTTATCCCACTGCGTACGCACGACCATACATGTTGCACACTAAGACGCACAGTAGAGCCATACGACCTGTGAAATTATACATATGCTGCGTGTCAGTAGCTGTTGCAGCGAACCTAACAGTACCACCGTTTGCTTGTATTGGCGTATTTCAACAAAAGTAGACATGTTTGGACAGAAATATTGATATTATAGCTTGGGAACTTTTTCACGTTCTTCTATTGCACTACGTTGTGAAATATTAGAATCACAAGTCCTGTCGAATATTCTCGAACAGAATTTGATTCTAACCGATAATGTATACGCCGAAGAGCAGCTCCATTTTCAGTGTACCAGTTTGACATTAAGAGAACTTCAAAATGAAATTAAGGTTACAAAAGGAGTGGAAAGCGTTTGGACGAATAAACGTTTGAAAAGTACTGGTCCGAGTACATGGTATTGTGAAGTATTAATTAATGCTAACGTTCGTCACTTAAACGCGCTATCGTACTGATTATGGCGCGCCCGGGCTTTGTGTGTGTGTGTGTGTGTGTGTGTGTGTGTGTGTGTGTGTGTGTGTGTGTGTGTATTTTCGTGTGTTCGTAGTGTGTACCCTGGTTATCTGTTTCTTTGTACGCAAAAACTGTTCTGATATATGGCTTTCCAATGCCTTGAGCACTTGTAGACTAATGTGTAATTCAATTACTGTAGTAGAAAGCCTTTTGTAAAGGAAACAAGTATTTAGATATTCTTTACACGGTAACGAGTAGTTTCCAGTTACAGAACTTGTATCTAATACCTATTGTAAAGTAAGAGTAATTGCTTTATTCGTAGTCATATTTCTCTGGACTGGCGTGAGGAAAATGACCTTGAATTCAAATGTGTGGATCAATTTTACAGTTTCATTCCAGATTACAATATATTTTCATACAATAGCAGAAATAGCGTCGTAACTCGTCACTAAAATGATGTTCATTACAAAGTCAGTACTGAAATCACAGTATCTCACATTGTAACTTTCAATTTAGTTTTTTCGCGTCTTATCTTCCGATTCAGCACAGAAGTCAATTGCAACCGAAGTCACAGAGAGAGAATTCTGTATGTATAATCTGAAACACCACTGAGTTTGAAAGCTCCTTGGAAATCGCCGAACTGGTTTTGAAATAACTGAGTGTAGCCAATTCGTACCAAGATCACATGCTTAAGTAGTCAGAAAAAAAGTTTCACTTAGTTTACTGGTGTTTTAGTGGCAAAATTATGTAAGCATTGAGTTGTGTCGAAAGATACTATTAGCTAGAGATTGAAATTAAATCTTGATTTCAAATAAATCTCTGCACATTTTAAAAATTAAAACAAAATATTAAACCCCAAACATAAAAATTACGTACTTTTTATTCACAAAAATTAGCTACGGTTGGTGATCGAAATATTTTCTCAGAATAATTTCATCTGAAACTTCAGGTATACTGCATAACAAATCTAGAAGAGGATGGCAAATTTAAATAAATAAGAGAACAATGATTTTGCAAAAATGTTCCTGGGAAACGCTGTGCAGATTTCCTTTGTGAGACATGGCACTCAAGCAGGCAGGTTCAGAAACTGGTATTTCGACGACAGTTACGGAATTATACTCACTAGAAATAATTTTCTCGGAACCCATTTTTGATGGAAACAGTGTTAGGCGACATTCATTCCGCTAGAATACTCAAGTAGTCATCCATTTTGCTGCAGGCCTGGGTTGATCGTCATCTTTATTAAAATAGATGAAAATACGTAATCGCTGTTTGGACCTCAAGACGCTTTGACTGGACTGAACCAGATATGACCTTTAAGACGCTTTGACTGGACTGAACCAGATATGACCTTTTTATTAAAGTGAGTGAAAATACGTAAGGAGTATTGAATCTCAGGGCGCTTTGAATGGACTGATGCGGCATAATGACAGGGTTTGGCTGTTCACGTCTTGCACAGACAGTCGTCGGTGAAGTAAACGCTGTGAAATGGCTTGCGTAATTTGTGAACATCAAGATGGAACTTCATCTGAGATTTGTAATATCGTATTCGAAGCAGAAGTGAGATGAGACAGGAACCGAAAGTAGCTTAGAGTGTATGGAGTGTAATTACGCATAAAGTGAAATATCAGATCAGCATCAAAGTCGTCGAAGCTGGACAGAATGTGATTGCTCGGGGGAATGACTCGTTGGCAGCAGTCAAAACTCGAATCAGTACTAGAATCAGAGCGCAGAAACAGCATCAGTGTCAGAGTCGTAAGAAAGGCATCGGACGCGGAGAAAATGTAGAATGTTTGTGAAAATGGGCATCAGGCAGGAATGAAATCCAGAATAGATTGGGAAGGGAAGTGATAAAGCATGGAATAGATTGAAATAAACTTGGATTTCGAACAGCATGTAATCTCTAATACGATGTGTTACGAGACGAAGTCCGTCTTCCCCCTCTCGTGCTTTCAACGCAGTGAACTTTTGTCGTCTCACCTTATCATTGGGGGTCGACACATAGGGCGAGCAAACTAAAACTGAGCCAAAAAATATCTATATAACTTTCGCAGAATTAAGCCTCGTTAAAGAACACAAGACGTTTTCAACAGAAAATGGTGGAAATGGTGATTTATTTGCACCAATCGCTTGCTGTCACACGTATATGCTCTGTGCCGGTTACTTCACTATGTCATTACGTTTGAGTGAATGAGAGGAGCAGCTGTGGTTTGTGACCAACTGAATGCAACACCAAATTGTGCTGATGATAAAATAGAGCATGTTCATTGTAGTTATTCAAATCACAATTCGTGGAAGATGTGTGCAAAAGCACTGATGCAAGAGTTTAAGGCTAGGAGTGTTTGACAAAACCTCCAGCAAAATCTGCTATGTAATACTTAGTGGCAAAATGGTGTGAAATGCGCTCTGTAGCGAATAAATATCATAAGTATCCGAAAAGAGTTCAAACATCACAAAAGACTGCTCGAGTGAAGTCCGACAAAGACCGACAAAACCTGAACGTCAGCTGTCTACGTAAACAAGAATTGAGAGATCGCCGTATTGAAACCTTCATCTGTATGCTTATGACTATCGTTGTGCATTTGTGTAAGCAACCAAATGAACTTTAGCTTATTGATTTCTACTTGTGGTTTCTGAGTGATTAGGAATCAGACTTTTAGATCCTTAATTTTTCACTTCATCAGGTGATGCCTAGTTCAACTCCCTACCTGTGAATTTGATCTGTGGGGCAAATTGCAGAATCAGTTGTACTCAGATAATTTTCCTACACTGGAAGAGGAACAGCACAACAGTGAAAGCGCTGCATTTGCTACCCTCTTCTCTCACAGGCAGAAACACTATGTGTGTCTTACAGTTTGATAAATCGGGCTCAGCGCCTCATTGACGTCAACGGCGGCCATTTCAGGCATCTTCTTTGATTTTCATTAATAAGGGTCAATTTCGCGTCAGTCTTATTGTAAATATTTTGCAGGCCAGTTGCATTTTCCCCATTCCGTTATCAGTGCTAGCCAATAGTCGTGTCCTCCAAAGCAGTTCTCTTCCTCTTCAGTCCTCGTTTCAGGGTCCGAACTTTCCACTTGACTGTCTCAGAAACATAGGACCTTTTGTTTACATCCAGCTGTTGTGGACTCTCGCTTCCTCGTGTCGTTTAAATATGCTCAGTGTGTCGCATTCAGTGAAGAGCTCTCCTTCGGCGTCATTCCGACGATTCTCGGCGTGTCTCTAACAAGCTGACACACTTCAGAGATGTTTAATGGCTGTGGGATGGTTGAACACATGCAGGAAAATAGCACACTTCTAATTTTTCTCCTCAAGGCGCTGTCTTTGTGAAAAGGCATATTTTCCTACTGCAGAAAGCCTTCAGTTGTCCCAACGTCCACTGGTCATGAAGGTGAAAGTAGTGGGGCTATTCAGTTTCTGGTGGAGCTTGCATTGTTGCCAAATTGATCTAAGATGGCGGCCATAAATGTGGCAATGCTACACTGACATGATGGCATGAAGTACAAATTTTTATAGGAAATAGGGCACTTGGGGTAACTCCACTAACCTAACTCCTCCTAGCCTCCACTCCTATGGTGTCACCCACCCCTAGCCACCACACAAACCTCTGGAAATGTCAGGGAATGGTCAGTCTGTGGTGATCTGCAGGAGAGGAAAGATGTTAAGTGTTTATTTATTTTGGCAGGAAATGTGTGGTGTGATACTGCTGGTGGGTTGTCCTACACACTCCTCTGCCCCCCCCCCCCCACCCCCGCCCACACTGAATTTTTCCGATCGTATGTGTGATTGTTCAAGAGCTCAAAACTATCAGACAGCCACCCCCTCCCCCACTTTACGCCGCCTCCCTCCCATCACTTTCGAACTATCTGCCACTTCTAGAGATGGACAAATTACGAGAAATTCAGTGGAAAATTATTTTTGTAGAGATCGAAGAAAAAACATGCAGCAGCCATATTGCACTGACAGCTCAGCCCCGCAAAAGTCGTCTACAGATCATGAAATATGGAAAATATTTCCAAAGGCACTTAGTTACACTGCTCTGGCACTGTTGAGGAGAGCTTGAATGTTTCAGTGTGAAACTGATATCCAAGCAAGCTCCCTCACCACAAACAAATGTACCACCGTACCATATTACAACGTCACTGCAGCAAACACAATTCATATGATACACAAAACAAAATCATCAGTTCCACATTCTGCATATAGCTATGGACCACCAGAAATTCTTACATATAACGCAAAGAAATTACTTTACCAATCTCGAATCCGATATCAGCTGCAATATCCGATCTTATACGCCATGAAACGACGATATTTGCGACACTTTTAGGTTAAAATCATCGAGTAGGATGTGAAAATTTCCTGAATATTACGTATTTTCACATGGTTTGCTGGAATATCATACCATTTCAACGACTGTTCTCAATATAAACTGCATAGCTTTATGCTACCGATCGCCTGCACAGTATAATTCTTAAGATAAAGTGCAGAAATTATATCTTTAGAAAGCCGGAACTTTGATACAGTAATTACGTGTGATACACGAAAACTAGAAAATGGAGGAAACTGATAGTTCCACTTGCATTTTTTACAAATACCGATGTCAATGATATAACACATTCCAACTCATCCTTGTACTTTAAAAAGGCAGCTAAGGCTTTAATACTCCTGATCATATTTCTGTTCCACCGGTGTTTCACCATTTTGATGCAAACAAAATATCACAAACGATGTGCTCTCAACCAAATGAAGATGCGAAATATGTAGATTGGCAATATATCTCACTATCAAACAAGAGGTTTCTGAAACTTTCGGACCTGCTGGAGAGATGACACACAAAGAGAGAGAGACTTGTAATGGTTTTGTCTCACTACAGCCTCGACAAAGAAGTATGACGTTACTTAATACGCCACCTCACAGTGATTTTATTACAATGACTATTAAAAATGACAACCAAGAGGATACGGCGCCAAACGTTTAATACTACTGGAAGTTGCTGAACACATTACCAAGTGTCATGAAACGCCTCTTCTCAGTTGTTCCATCCCTCCATGTGCTCTGAAGCATACATCGGTATTCAGCACAAATATCAACACATGGTGAAAAGACGGTCTTGTCCGAACATTCTGAGATGTCCCTCCATCGCTAATGACAGTGCAGTATAGTAAGTGAAAATGTTATTTTAAAACATGTGTTATTTCAAAACATCCAGTGCAAATGCCATCAGAACTTTAACATTCTAGTTGTAAAATTGGATATAGTTACCAAGTTTCATCACATAGTGCACACACACACACACACACACACACACACACACACACACACACACACACACACACAACATACACAATATCCACCAGCGATGTCAACTTTTTTCGTTGATATTGTTGTTCTCAACATTAAAGTATTTCTTCCAGGCACCAGTGAAAAAACCTAACTGCTAGATTCCTTTAGGAATCAAGCACTGTTGACATAAATGGAAAAGATATGAACATATTACTTAATTGAAATTTCTTGATAGAAAGCCGAGTGAGGAAACGATGCATGTCCTTTTATTTAGGAAAAAGTGTGATCATATCAGTTTAACAATCTGATCTTATTTAATATACCATTAGATGGTTTCCCCATTACCCGTAATATGTGAAAGTCGGTGTTCGATCTTCTAAATTTCTTTGGACCTTATCACTGTTAGCTTTAAATCATCTCAATAGAGATCTGACAGCTGCGCATAAACCTAGAAACATTTCCGGTGCGCATGGCGGTGATGCCATTAGACAGAGCACAGTAAGCAAATGCTCCTGCGGGCTTGTGTTGAAGCTCTACACGTTATGTCTGCAAAGTTAGCTCCCTGACGGTGGATGTTTTTACATGATTAACTGGCAGCTCCATCTACAATAATGTCTCGGCGTGTTATTCATGCAGAAGCCGCCTGTGATGTCGTTTCCATGGCTGTGTCGTTATGAACATGTATCCTAGGTAAAGTTAGTGGGCGGATGTTATCGTAGAGTAACACCGCTTCACACTGTCTTTCTAGTCGTTGTTCTTGGACTGCGTCCTTGGGATGCCTCAGCTTTGACAATATCAGTTGTGACGGTTACATCTCATGGAAGAAATTCATACTATACCACACTGTAGCTGTTGAGTGAGATGCGTCACATTATCTTTAAGGATGTGGCAGGTCTTTGTACTGGGAGCTGCTGCTTCATTTGGAGTCAATGACTACGTTATTATTACCCTATGTTAGCAAAAAGACACCGTTTCTTGTCACAAGTAACGATACGGGATAGAAGTGGTTGCTGTTTTTCACGAGCCTATTGTTGGCAGGCAGAAAGTAAGGCACATATAAACTACCTGCTCACTCTGTTATTTTGACTTAGTCCTCACTCCAACCATACATCCAGTTTTGAAGCCCCCATCGCATTCAAATGTTACACAATAGTGGATGATCACAGTTCATTACATGTGTTAGTACTCGAGAATCCTGATGTTTATGATGTATGTTAATGTATCAAATGATCTTCATCGGAATCCAGCGAGTCATTGATGTCAAAAACGTGAAAACCACTTCCTTACCGTGGTCTCTCCAATGGCATTGCCACCATACATACCGCAACATGTTTCTAGTTATCTCCGCTGCTGTCACCCCTCTGCTCAGCTTATTTACAGCTATGGTTCTTAAGGTTTGCTGGATCTGTTAAATAAGCTTGGATACTTAAAATCGTAAGATGATTTTTTTTCCTAAATAAAAAGACCCTAATCGATTCCCTACACGGCCTTCTGCCAAGAAATTAGATTATGTTATATGTCAAAGCCATTTCCATTTCTGTCGACAATGCTTGATTCCTAAAGGAATATAGCAGTTACATTAGTTCACTTGCGCCTGGAGATACACCTTTACAGTTGAAAAGAAGACCGCCAAGGAAAAAAGGATACATCGCTCTTGGATGAATTTTATAAATATCTTAAGGATATCGAGAACCCTACCCACTGTTTTATGCTTACTAGGTTACTCTCATCTACGTTGAACATTCGATGTCTTGTACCACGCTCCTTGTATCTCCCGCCGCAGTAGCATTTGTGCTGTGTTTCACTCAGACGATGTATCCTGATTCTTTGTACACTTATTTTATACTGCACATATACAGTTGGTTAGTTCTTGGCAGTTACGTGAACCGATCAGTGCATGTTAGATCTGCGGTAAATGTAATATTGTCTGACTCGTTATGAACAGGTATCTGTGGTGGAGTTTACTAATACCCAGACCAAACAATTCGAATTCGTGGCGGAATTCAGTACACAACTGATGTTGAGTATATCAAACACACACACACACACACACACACACACACACACACACACACACATTGTGTTTGTCTGTGAGATCCCTGTGATCCATACAGCTAATTTCATTACTTCACAGATCCTACAAACCCACTACTTGAAAGTTCAGAATCGCCCTCGCCACACCACAGATGGACGAGTTACCGAAGAGGTATTTACCACAGAGTTAATAAAAGAGGGGTGTTGACATTATGCGCGAAATCATCAAAATAGATTAAATAAATACTTGTGTGTTTTTGTTTTTCAAGAGGGCTGCTTTTCTATCACCCTCTCCCTTTCTCTCTTACATACCTAGCATCTTCTACAAGACCTGTTCCCAACACAAGAATGTTCTTGTATGTAAGCGTGTGTGTGTGTGTGTGTGTGTGTGTGTGTGTGTGTGTGTGTGTGTGTGTGTGTTTACGGTAAATACTAACAGAAATTTTGTGTGCATGAATACTATCGCTATTTGACAAAAAGTGGCAACCATATCCCCTTTTCCATCTAGAATGTTTAAATTCTGGCGGCATCCCAACCTTTTAGCTTAATGGATGTTACGAAATAACACACATTTCTCAACCACACTATCATTTACTGTTGTAGGCTGTTATAAGCGATGGAGATAGGCGTCGTAATGTTCGGCAAATATCGTCTTTTCACCATCTGTTGATATTTGCGCTAAATACCGATATGTATTTCAGAGAGCATGGAGGGATGTAAGAATTGAGGAGTAAGAATTGCTTGCTAATATCCAGTAATGTTAAAAGTTTGGGGCCATTTACACGTGGTTGATATCTCCCACCCACCCAGGAAGAGATAGCCATCGTAATAAAATCACCTTTATACTGAATTGGTAAAGTAATGCATAGTATTAACCTGATCTTTGCAACTGTTATGGGCTGCTATTTTAATACCTTAAGAGACTTCATAGGTGACCGTCATGAGTGAAAAATAGATTTAATATTTTAATTCTGTGATGCATGTTGCACAAGATTTTAAGCTGATAAGAACAGATATTTTTTCCTTTTACGCAATGAGACAGTACTTACGGGAAATATATAGATTATGACATAGTGATGTACATGACTTTCCCTATACTTTAATGATATAATACCATGTGTTTGCTCAGTCGCTACGTATACGAGGTGGGGATATACTTTTGGGATGGGATGGTTTGCGCAAAGGGTTTAGGGAGTGCAGGGAAGAGGATAGGAGATTGCTTTTCCCAGAGCCCTCTACCAGTAGCATTTTGAACTTACTTAGTTGGTCCTCTGTTACCTAAGTGAACACTCGCAAGTGCCTCCACTGTTTTGGCTAAAAGTTTTTTAATGAAGTGACTTTTCGTGATTATTTTTTACTGATTTTTTGTCAGTTTCTTTCAGGTATTAGCAGTGCGTATAATGATCTGAATTTAGAGTGGTGGTTGTTTTAGATCTTCGTGATGCATTTCCGGCATTTGTGGCACTGTGATCTGTGTGTTTTGAGCATCAATATTGTTTGCCAGTTCAGTTACAAGATCCGTCAATTTAGAACTTTCGATAGTGCACGAGGTTTTCGAAGTATGTTTTGTGAACTAACTCTCTGGAATCGTCTGGGCGGTGGAAGAGAACGAAGTCACCAGAGAGCACCGTTTAGAAAACAATGGTGGAATATGTGAACGGCCGGCTGGAGTGGCCGAGGGGTTCTAGGCGCTACAGTCTGGAACCGCGCGACCGCTACGGTCGCTGGTTCGCATCCTGCCTTGGGCATGGATGTGTGTGATGTCCTTAGGTTAGTTAGGTTTAAGTAGTTCTAAGTTCTAGGGGACTGATGACCTCAGAAGTCAAGTCCAATAGTGCTCAGAGCCATTTCAACCATTTGAACCAATATGGAACGGTGTTTACCAAGCCTTTTATAGTTAGAATTTCGATATGTGACGAGGTTTTTGATAACTCGTATTGGGGACTGTCTGACTGCGAGCTTACACACCGTGCATGACTTTCAGTTAGCCAGCTGCGGGCGTCACTCTCTTGGCAGTTCAGGTAACACACATCAGCCATTGCCGCAGACTTGTGGCAGGTAGCTCCAAGCGTGTTCACTGTGCAGTCTTCGTTCACGATCTGTAAGTGCGTTTAGGAACGATTTTTGAGTGAGCTTCATCCTCAAATTCGTGTGGACTAGCCCTGGGTTATACAGTAATGCGGAGTTTCCATTTTTTTCGAAAGTGGTGTCTTGAACACCTCTCACGTGATAGCTTAACACGAAATAACACTCGTTTAACACGTAATACTAAATATGACGAACGGGGATACGAACATGACACCATGCTTCAGTGCTAAAAGTTTCCGGCAGGTATAGGTCTGAGCCAGAAATGGAGGTATTAACAATGAGGAGCATGAAAGAGTAGCTTTGGCCGGCCTAATGTCTTTCTTACACGAGCCCGTTTGTACTTAGCCGAGGAACACTGTCAGACAGTGCTGGCACATCCAGAACGTTTGAAAGCCACCAGAACACCGCTGTTGACCAGTTCTCCATCTGACGAATAGTCTGGCACTGTGCTATTATTACAGGTGGGCCACACTTTTTGAGAAATACGCTTAGCAGCTTGCAGAAAGCGTCTTTTTTTTTTTTTGAGTCTTACGTCCATCTGTGACTGATTTCTGCAGACCGGAAGCAGAAACTTCTTGTTCAACTGTGAGGTGGTTCGATCGGTGACATCAGGCTGTAGTGAGAGAAATCGTTACAAGTATCTATTTCTTCGTATGTTGTCGGTCCGGCAGGTCCGAAAATTCCATTAGTCTCTGGTTTGACTGTGAGGTATGCTGTCATTCTACACATTTCCCATTGGTAGAGAGAACATCGAATATGATGTGCTATCGGCATCCAGGTGGTGAAACACCGGTTGAAGAGACATTTCCTGGTTCTCTAGAAATAATGAGCATTAAAACCTTTGTGACGTTCTAAAGGACAAGGGTGATCTGGAATCTGTTGTATCTTTGACGTAAGAATTTATTGAAAAATATGAGTGGACCTATAAGTTTCCCCTATTTTCGAGTTTTCATGTAAAAATCTTCGCAGACGAGATAAGTTTCCAGTTGCTCAATGATTTGCAGCAGGTTCCATGTAATGACTTCGTTAATGTTTCGGCTCTCTAAAGAAATAATTTGCTCTCTTTATTTTCAGAATTATACTGTGCATCGATCTGTAACATCCTGTCGTACGGTTGATATCGAGAACAATCTCGTAAATAGTATGATATTCCAGCAAACTATTTGAAAATACACGAAATTCTGGAAATTTTCATGTGCTCCTCGATGATTTCAGCATAAAACTGTCACAAATAGTGTTGATTTTGGGCATGTAAAGTCGGATATTGGAGCTGATATCGGTTTCCAGATCGGTAAATTAATTTTCGATTGACAAATCGTTTCTCAAGGACAGAGATCAGAAAGTAAGTATTATTGTAATCCTAGAGCCTGGAGATAGTCGCAACACATTGTAGAAACCATGGCAGCTAGTAGACCCAGCTGGAAACAGTACTGTTACCAGACACCTTTATGACAGAGGAACCAGCCCAGCCTTTGTACACTAGTTAAGAGAGTGGCCGCTGTCTCCAGAGGGCACCCCTACCACACATCAGGACAGCGCTTGTGGGAGGCAGTTGCCACGTGACCATTGGTCGATGTGGATGACCGAGTGATCTCGTGAGGAATACCTAGCTCTGCTACTACGTACAGCGCTAGTGCATTTTGTTTTTGGGATCCGTGTGTCTTCGCGGCAACTGCAGGAGAGTCAGGTGGTCGATAGTTATATGCACACTGTAGATATGAAAATTTTGTATGGTGCAGTACATGAAGACTGTTTGCTATAGCGATGTAGCGATACTGCATGCTGGTACAATCATCTGTAGTGATATAACCTGCTTGGAGATCGATTTCGCGCCGAAACATTCGAGCTTTCCTCGACAGTAGCAGAGCTGAGTAATTTACTAAGTGTCTTTGGTAGTAGGTTCCAAAAGTCATGCTCTAAAGACCACCTTTGCAGAACTTAGCTGTTGGTTCAATATGACTGCTGCACTATTTTTTTGATGTGTACAAAAAAAGTTTTCCGGTGAAATTCTCGTAATGTAGAAAGTGGCGGACAATTCGAAAAGTGGGGGCGAGTGGGGGGTTGGCAGAAAGTTGGGGAATTGCTACGGGATACTGTCGATCACCCTTCGATGGTGGTATTGTGGACTATGGCAGTCCACTTTCAAACATAGACATGCACGATCGGAAAAAGTGGGGATGAAGGGTGACAGAAAGTAGGGACAGGGGCAGCACAGTGGGACAGACGGCCCACCAATAGGATACCACCACCAAGAACACATTTCCTGCAAAAATAAGTAAATAAATAAATACCTTACATACTTCCTCTCATGTGGCTGAGCACAGACTGCCTACTTCCCAACATTTTCAGGGTAGGGACGGCATATGGGGTGGGCGACACCATGAAAATGGGGGAGGTTTGGGAGAGGTTAGTGGAGGTACACCAGTTGCCCTGTTTTGTCAAAATTTACATTTCGCGCCATGATGTCAGTGCAATGTTGGCACATCTGTGGCCGCCATCTTGGATCCGTCATCTTGGATAAACTTAGCAACAATGTAATCTGCACTACAATCTGCCTAGCCCAATTACTACTGTATGGCCAGAGCCTCTCTTGTGTCGTAGTAAGCGTTCCACCTGTTAGCAGTCTTTCGCAGAGAGGTCTCCAGTGGGAAATAATAGTTGCCGCATGTCCACCTTGTCGATCAGTCACCGTTAAAGGAAGGTTTCCTCATCCAATCCATCAACATTTAAGCTGCCTGTTTGGAATCATACCTTGTTTGAAGTGATGGCATGTGATTTGATGTTCAGAGACGATTTTCAGACTGCAGCGAGATGAAAACTGCTGAAGAGATGTCGCTGAAAATATCGTCTGTTTACATACATGCACTACTGGTAACTGCTTGCTTATGATTGCCTAACTGCTCGAAACAAGCAGGCGTCAGGAGGCTGTCATATTCGTTGCCAGAGAACAGCAACTGCACTGCTAAAAAAATTAAGCTATCGTTTACTTTTCAATATTCTAATAGACATTACGGTTTGCTACATAGATTGAAGATGGCCCAGAGAGACTGAAAATAACTATACAGTAAAAAGCAAGTACATTTGGGGCTAAAAAGTAAACGATATATGACTTTTTTTAAAGAACCAGGTGCTTGACGAATTGTAGTTGCAGCTACAGGGATACTGGCAACAACCTCTTTTGGACTCACTCTATACGCTTCATTCCACCACGCCCCTCCCTCCACAAAATTAAATCAGTAGGTGTGAGCAATATTTCTGAAACAGTATTCATCATGGGTAAATTTGAAAATACCATCTCTGAACACATCACTAGCATCAAAACATTTGTGGGCCCTTGGCACCCACAGGGGGGCAGGGGGGCGGGGTGTGTGTGGGAGTAGGTGAACCTGTAACATTTTTGTCACTTGAGAAGAGTGTTTTATTTTATCTCCTCTAAACACTCTTCATTTTTGTCCGCGTATCGATCTTTGCCCCGACACCATCGCGCAAAATTATTGGGTTTCAGTCTGTGGAGTTTTTAAACTGTTCTCATTTTCTCTGCAGATTTTTTCCCTTCCTCTGTCCTGGTATGATGATGACGTCATTTTTTGGGAGTATTTCCCATTTGCTAATTTTTTGCTCGTATGAATTGCAATTGAAACTGTCTGATGTGCTTTCATGAGCATTCTCTAACTCCTTCTTGACCTGCTGTATCCAGAGTACGGTTTTGAGCTTTTCTGTTTCAGTCGTCGTTTTGTGAAAGCGTCTTGTAGCTGGGAGTCTATGGATCTGCCCATAAAATTTATGTTTAGATGTCTGTCGTGATTTTCGACACTTTTTCGGTTGTTTTTCTGGACTGTAGTCTGTATCCACCATATGTTATTTTTGAGTATCTATCTTAGAATTTGGTGTTCTTCTTTTAGAATATTTTCTGGATCATATAGGTTGACTCTTACACAGAAAATTACGGCAACCAGCCACTTTTTACAGTGCTTCTTGTTTATTTAAACAGCGCTGTTACCGGTTTCGAACCGATGGGTTCATCTTCAGACGGCCAGTTTTACTTTAGATTTTGCCTTTTTTTCCCCTCCTGAAGAAATTTCCTTGGGGTTGAGGTGCCGATGAAGAATCCGCACTATTATGTTCCAGTGCAGGTTGCTCATCATCTTGCAGCAGCGAAAACTGTATCACCATCTTTGTATATATACCTCCATGTGATGAAACTTGATGTGTGTGAGTGGTGCTTACCTTACCATTATACAGTTTTCGCTGTTGCAAGATGATGAGGGATCTGCACTGGAACAGTCTTCATCGGCGTCATCACCCCCAAGGAAATTTCTTCAGTTGGGGAAACAATAGGTAAAATGAAATGTAAAACGGGAACTAGCCGTCTGAAGATGACCCTGTCCGTTGGAAACCGGTAACAGCGCTGTTTATATAAATAAATAGCATTGTAAAAAGTGGCTCGTTGCTGTAATCTCCTGTGTAAGATTCAACCTACATTTTCTATGCAGCCACGGGCTCAAGATAGCAGTTTTTGAAAAAAATAGCATTTTCTAGGTCACTTCGTACAGGGTGACAAATATTGAACTATGTGAAATAAACGTAAATTAGTTACAAACCACAGCGTGCACACACTTTATTCAACATGTAAACACCACTGCAAATATTCCGATTTAGGTTGTGACATGTGAGATATGCCTGCCGTCATTGAAGATGATATAGCGCAGACGAATTTCGAAATTCTGCATGACCTGCTGACGTGTCGGGACATCGTAGCTGTCTATGTCCTCCTGAGTGGCTGCTTTCTGCTCAGCAGTGGTTGGGTTCAAATGGCTCTGAGCACTATGGGACTTAACATCTGTCGTCATCAGTCCCCTAGAACTTAGAACTACGTAAACCTAACAAACCTAAGGACATCACACACATCCATGCCCGAGGCAGGATTCGAACCTGCGACCGTAGTAGTCGCGCGGTTCCGGACTGTGCGCCTAGAGCCGCGAGACCACCGCGGCCGGCCAGCAGTGGTTTCATCCACGTAATGAGGTTATTGCTGTACATCTTGTTTTAAGTATAGCCGAACAAAAATGAGTCGCATGTGTTCAGATCCGGAGAATATGTCGGCCAACCGTGGCCCATGCCTTTGGCCTCTGGGTACACCAGAGCCAGAATGCGGTCCCCCATGCTCCTCCAGGGCGTCTGCTTCGATGAACTACATTTTGTCGTATCAGGAACAATTTGGATAATGGGGTTGAAATTATCTTCCAAAGACATCACGTACCGTTCGGTAGTCACCTTGTCATCAAGAAGCATCACGCCTATTATTCTGTGACTGGACATTGCCCACCACACAGTTGAGGGAGAGGGTGAACGGGGATCGTGAAATGTAGATTCTCTGTCCCCCAAATGTGCCAATTTTGCTTACTGACGAATCCATCCAAATGAAATGGGCTTTGTCGCATGCGCATACTAATTCCTATCATTCTGCGCAGCCAGCCTGAAGTCTGAAGGTCCTAACGCAAACCGCTCAGAAGTTATAATGATTTTATCCTATATAGTTCAATAATTATGTTACAGTACCTTTTTTATATATGTATGAATCATGGACCTTGACGACTTGTGTCGTGCTAACGATGCAGACAACCGTACTGTAGGTGCAGCCACAACAGAGGGCTACATACAGACAGGCGAGGCCAACTTGTGCTTCCTGAAGAGGGCCAGCTGTTAATGCGAACAACTGAAATAAAGGGAAAACTACAGCAGTTATTTTTCTCGGTTTCATGCAGCTCTGCTGTACGGCGTAATGAGGATGGCATCCGCGTGGGTAAAATATTGCGGAGGGAAAAGAGTCCCCATTCCGACCTCCCAGGAGGGAGTGCTCAGGAGGTTGTAGTCATCAGAAAAACAGAAACTGACACTGTACTGGTCTGAGCATGGAATGTTAGATACTTTGATGGGATCGGTAAGTTCGAGAATTTAACAACAAAACTGTATAGATTGAAGTTATAAATAGTGGAAAGTAATGAAGGCCGTTGGCGCGAGAAACAGGACTGCTGCTCGCGTCAGTACAGGGTTACCAACACAGAATCAAATAGGGCTAATGTGGGAATAGGCCCAATGATGAATAAGAAAATAGGATGTGGGTAAATTCCTGTGAACAGTATATTGACCTTATCAGGCAAAATACACTACAATAGTACACCTTAAATGGCCAACTACCTCCGCAGATGATGGAAAGAGTGAAAGAATGTATGATGAGAGGGTAAAGAAGAGGAAAATTTAATTATGATGGTTGACTGCAATTCGGTAGTAGGAAAATGAAACGAAGGAAAATTGTGGGATAACGTAGAGTGAGGGAAAGGATTGAAAGGGGAAGCCACCTGGTAGAATTTTGCAGCGGAAACGTGGCACACATAAAACAGTAATGACTCCTAAAGAAATGCGATTTAAAATCCACAACATGATTAGCTAGACCTATACTTTTTCCATTCACCAACATGGAAATTTATTTATAAAGTTCCTAACATTTCTACAGCTGTTTAATTTTTTTTGTTTCAAAACATTTTAATTACATTTTAAGAATTGATACTTTTCGTACAGTGTTCCTGCATGCGATTTTATTTGGATTTATATTATACGTCGCAGGTCTTGTTTCATTTGCTCATAAGATTTGACACTTCTTTCGCAGTTTTGATCTGTCCAGTCCTACAGCAACTTCTTCGCTACTTAGCTTTGTTCCTCCTGTCTCGCCATTTGTGAGTTCATTTTCCATCTGAAAAACGAACGCCTTCCCTTCAGATTATTTTTCGTTATTTGACTGAGATGATCCAAGCATTTTCTGCTGTCAGTTACAGGATATTGTTAAAGATTTGCATCGTCCATTTCCTGGAAGCAATCTTGGTTGAATATTTACTAATCATTTGATCTACAACATCCACACCAAACTTTGTACTGGCATAAAACCTAATAGTTTCCGGTTTCTTCTTTCGTTCTTTGATCGCTTCTACTTCAGGATGTAGTGCGCTGAGAATTATTACATTCTTAGTCTTCTTCACTTGGTACACTGTTAGTGAGCATTCTCGCTTATAGGTCTTCTTCAAGGTGATGGTGAGGTATCAGTCAGAATTGTTGTTCTTCAAGCAGTTGGAGTTTTCGGGGAATCTTTTTCATTTTCCACTAAAGACGTTATTTTCTGTTGAAATCCCTTGGCAAGCTGAAGGGATGTTAAGGAGTTGTTGGTCACGTTCTTTCCTGGATTTAGAAATGGCTCCATGAGGCGAGGAACGACATACTCTCCCAGTGGCTGGCACGATGTTGGAATTCTTCCTTACCATGTTACAGGAAGGGACTAAAAATGTATTTGTATGCTACGTTTGGAAATGTCCAAATTTCTAATCCGTGTTTTCCGGTTTTGTTCGGAATAAACTGGGTAAACACCACCTTAGAATTCTGCACAGGTTTTCTCCCAGCGCAGGCTTTACAAACCGTGTCTCCGTTCTTAATATCTGTATCCATATTTCGGCATATAAAGTGTCCTTTTATTTTGTTCCTGTTTCTAAAGGCACTTAAATTCCATCCCCTTCTCCATCCTATCCCCACTAGTGACTCTTGAAAGTAGTGAAAATGTGTGGTACTAATTCTTGAGGTTACACAATTTTAGGCTTTTTATGATGCGGAGCATTACAGTATGCAAGTCATGCTTTAGCGAATAGGCTTTCACCACCTTGATTTTCTTCAACGTTCTGACTCATTACCTTCGTGTTCTCTAATCCCTTGAAATAATTGAGTCAAACCAGTGAGTATCTGACTGTGGATGCTGCTCTTCCTTTGCTCTTTCTTGCTCAAAATCCACCTAAGAGTACTCACCACGACGTCATGACTCCCTCAAATGTTTCAGACCTCAAAAGTAAACACAAGCATTACTACCACCCATCTCGCAATGTGTCCTATTTTTCAAAATCTGCCCAACAGGCAACTCAGAGCCTCATAATCCGTTTGTACATGGAAATGAATATATTAAGGTAGAATTTTAGAGACCAACTTCATAAACCAAATAATTCCTTTCCATATAATACAGGGAAGGGAAAGTTATAAGATGTCTCTACTCCACACTTTCTTGTGTAGTGCTGCTCCTGTACCCGACATTAACATATCAGTTTGATGTATAAATTGTTTATTATATACCATATTAGTAGTGGAACCGTACATAGGTTACTGACAGTATGTTACACTTTGAGCAAGCTCTTCCGTGTTGAAGACAGTTACAACTATTGAGCTTCTTACATAAAACCTCACATAAATACAGAAAATAAGTGCTAAACAATGAACTGAAAATAAACCACAATATACTATAAATACGTGCTCGGTGAATTTAATTCGTCTACTTACATCAGAAAAATGGACGAGAAACATCTGCAAACTGAAAATCGAGTTGCGCTCATGGTGAGGGACGTTTCCTGCCCCCGAATAACGCTACGGCGTCGTACAGAATGGCTAAGAGTCAATTCTTTCTCTACCTGTGAGCACAAATTCATGTAAAATCTGTCCAAATGCGTGTTTCTTACTTTGTATTGCAAAAATCTACTATCTGTATTCCGTGTAGTATTACTGCATTTTGTGTCATGTGTCAAATAGTTCCCCCCCCCCCCCCCCACCCCCACCCACCTTCCCAGCACGGACACGTCTGCACACTGCATCGTTAGTTATTCACAAGGCGAGCAGCGGAAGGGCCGGATTAACTTTGTGAAAGTCGGTGTGGTTGCTTCTTGTGGCGTAGTGGGATGGTGAGACTGGGGAATCACCTACTTGCTCTTCAGTTTGTAGACCTACGAAGGAGGGACTGCATGAACACAATCCGGCCACCTGCTTTCTCTATGTAAAACATGTCCCCCGTCCCCCCAAACCCAACGACCCACGACGCTGTTACACCAACAGAACACAATTTATCTCTCAACACGGCTTTAATGCACTTAGCTGTAGTACACATACTTAATATTTGTTCACGGAGGTTTTAATAATCTCTGATTTTTCTATTGCCTGCAGTGCGGTAACTATTAGTCCTAGAGAAAAAATTAACAGAAAAATTTTCGTGGGAAATTTAATGTAGTGTAATTTTGTTCTGGGAAACATTTTCGCTAGAAGCAGCGGTTGTCGAATTCCCAGTCAGTTTACTACTGCGCCAGGCAACCTTCCCGTTTCGTCCATCTCGGAAGCTGCCCTGTTAGCGGGGTGCATTGTCAAGCAAAGGGGCCCGGGATTGATTCCCAGCTGGGTCGGAGATTTTCTGCACTCGGGCCTGGATGTGGTGTTCTCTTTATGTTTGTATCGTCATAACTGACGTTCTATGGTTGCGTTGGCTGAACAGGCACCTCCAGAAACACAATAAAAAAGAAAAAAAATGAGAAAGCTTCCCGTTCGGAGGTTCACACCAGACTTCATTGCCGGCTCCTCCGGTCGTCCTCCTCGGCTTCGCCACACAGGGGACACGCAGCCGTAGATACCAAACGGCTCGCAATAACGAAAATGCATCGAAAACCAGCACAGAAGCGAGTGAGACGATTGTAGCTCATCCTCACTGTTCTGTACGTTGAGCAAACGGTAAAGGATACCTAGGAGAAATTTGGGAAAGGAATTAAAATTCATGGAAAAGAAATAAAAACTGTAAAAACTATAAGAGATATGAAAGCATTTGGAAGAACAATTAAGCGGAAATGATAGTGTCTTGAAAGTAGATTATAAGATGAACATCAAAAAAATATAATAGGGATAGTGAGGTGTAACTGAATTTAACCTGGCAGGTCTACGGTAATTAGATTAGGAAATGAGAAACTAAAAAGTAGTAAACCAGTTTTGCTATTTGGGCAGCAAAGTAGCTGATACTGACCAAAGTATGGAAGATATAAACTCAGACTAAAATAACAAGAAAGTAATTTCTGGAAAATAGGAATTTATTAATATTTAATGACAAAGTAAATGCTACGAAGTGATTTATGAAGGTATCTGAACAGACTGCAGCCTCGAACAGAAGTAAAACGTAGATGATAACCAGTTCAAACAAGAAGAAAATAGATGCTGTCGGGCTACAAAAGAATGCTGAATATAAGATGGGCAGATCGGAAAACCAGTCAGTAGTTACTGACTCGAATGAAGTAAGAAGAAATTTCAGGCTCAATTTGACGAAAAGAATGCAGTAGGTGATAGCACACATGCTGAAGCATCAAGATATTGTTGGTCTGGTAAGAGAGGAAAATATGGGACAGGTAAAAATTGTAGAGGAAGACCAAAGGTAGAATAGAGGAAGTGAGTTCAAATGGATGTAGGTTGCAGTAGTTAAGCAGAGATAAAGAAGCTTGTACAGGATAGACTAGATGGAGAGCTGCAATAAACCAATATGAAAGGTCCCGAGTTCGAGTCTCTGTCCGGCACACAGTTTTAATCTACCAGGAAGTTTCATATCAGCTCACACTCCTCCGCAGAGTGAAAATTTCATTCTAGAAACATCCCCTAGGCTGTGGCTAAGCCATGTCCCTGCAATATCCTTTCCTCCAGGAGTGCTAGTTCTGCAAGGTTCGCAGGAGAGCTTCTGTGAAGTTTGGAAGGTAGGAGACGACGTACTGGCGGAATTGAAGCTGTGAGGACGGGGAGTGAGTTGTGCTTGGGTAGCTCAGTTGATCGAGCACTTGCCCGCGAAAGGCAAAGGTCCTGAGTTCGACACACAGTTTTAATCTGTCAGGAAGTTTCGTATCAGCGCACACTCCGCTGTAGAGTGAAAATTTCATTCTAGCCCAGTTATGCTTTGTAACCCCCCTGAGGTTACAATCTAAGATAACGCTTTTTTTTCTGTAAGTATGTGAACAATATGAATTTTGGGTGGATTAGTGCCGTGTTTAAAAGTATCCACAAAATCCGAAACATTTTTGAAAAATATCGCCCTTGACTTATAATCCAAGATGGCTCCATATTCACAAGCAACTGAATGATATCACTTTTGCCTAATTTGGCGCCACGTTCTAGAATGTTCGCTTGATCTGAATTATTTATCCGAACTTCAGAAAGATAGCACACACGCGTAAAAACACACACACACACACACACACACACACACACACACACACACACACACACACACACATAGAATATTGTTTTATATTTCGCTAAAGATGCTATATTATCTGTTATGTCTTACTCTTTCATTACCTTCAATGTCATCTACATCTGCATCTACATGGATACTCTGCAAGTCAGATTTAAGTGCCTGGCAGAGGGTTCATCGAACTGCCTTTACAATTCTCTATTATTCCAATGTCGTATAGCGCGCGGAAATAGCTCTGATTTTCCCTATTTTATCGTGGTGATCGTTCGTCCCTATGTAGGTCGGTGTCAACAAAATATTTTCGCATTCGGAGGAGAAAGTTGGTGATTAGAATTTCGTGAGAAGATTCAGTCGCTACGAAAAACGCCTTTCTTTTAACGATTTCCACCCCAAATCCTGTATCATTTCGGTGACACTCTCTCCAATATTTCGCCATAATACAAAACGTGCTGTCTTTCTTTGAACTTTTCCGATGTACTCCGTAAGTCCTATCTCGCAAGGATCACACAGCGCGCAGCAGTATTCTAAAAGAGGACGGACAAGCGTAGTGTAGGCAGTCTCGTTAGGAGGTCTGTTACATTTTCTAAGTGTCCTGCCAATACAACGCAGTCTTTGGTTAGCCTACCCAACAACATTTTCCATGTGTTCCTTCCAATTTAAATTGTTCGTAATTATAATACCTAGGTATTTAGCTGAATTTACGGCTTTTCGATTAGACTGATTTATCATGTAACCCAAGTTTAACGAGTTCCTTTTAGCACTAATGTGGATGACCTCACACTTTTCGTTATTAAGGGTAAACTGCCACTTTTCGCACCATTCAGGTATTTTTTCTAAATCGTTTTGCAGATTGTTTTGATCTTCTGATGACTTTATTAGTCAATAAACGACAGCGTCATCTGCAAACAACCGAAGATGGCTGCTCAGATTGTCTTCCAAATCGTTTATATAGATAAGGAACAGCAAAGGGCCTATAACACTACCTTGGGGAACGCCAGAAATTACTTTTGTTTTACTCGATGACTTTCTGTCAGTTACTACGAACTGTGACCTCTCTGACAGGAAATCATAAATTCAGTCACATATCTGAGTCGAAATTCCATAAACATGCAATTTCAATACGAGCCGCTTGTGTGGTACAGTGTCAAAAGCCTTCCCAAAATCCAGAAATGCGTAATTGATCCGAAATCCCTTGTCAATAGCACTCAACACTTCATGTGAATAAAGAGCTAGTTGTGTTTCACAGGAACGATGTTTTCTAAACCCATGTTGAATGTATCAATAGACTGTTTCTTCGAGGTAATTCATGATGTTGAACACAATATATGTTCTAAAATCCTGCTAAATATCGACGTTAACGATATGGGCCTGTAATTTAGTGGATTACTCATACTACCTTTCTTGAACATTGGTGTGACCTGTGCAACTTTCCAGTCTTTGGGTACGGATCCTTCGTCGAGCGAACGGTTGCATATGATTGTTAAGTATGGAGCTAATGCATCAGCATACTCCGAAAGGAACCAAACTGATATACGGTCTGAACCAGAAGACTTGCTTTTATTAAGTAATTTAAATTGCTTCAATTTTCCGAGGATATTTGCTTCTACGTTACTCATGTTGGCAGCTGTTCTCGATTCGAATTCTGGAATATTTACTTCGTATTCTTTTGTGAAGGCATTTTGGAAGGCTGTGTTTAGTAACTCTGCTGTGGCAGCACTGTCTTCAATAGTATCTCCATTGCTATATCGCAGAGAAGGTATTGATTGTTTCTTGCCGCTAACATACTTCACATACGACCAGAATCTCTTTGGATTTTCTGCCAGGTTTCAAGACAACGTTTCGTTGTGGAAACTGTTATAGGCATCTCGTATTCAAGTCCGCGCTAAATTTCGAGTTTCTCTAAAATATCGCCAATTTTGGGGATTTTCGTCTGTTTAAATTTGGCATGTTTGTTTCGTTGTTTCTGCAACAGCGTTCTAACCCGTTTAGTGTGCCAAGGAGGATCAACTCCGTCGTTTGTTAATTTATTTGCTATAAATCTCTCAATTGCTGCCGATACTGTTTCTTTGAATTTAAGCCACATCTGGTCTACACTTATATTATTAATTTGGAACGAATGGAGATTTTCTCTCAGGAAGGCGTCAAGTGAATTTTTATCTGCTTTTTTGAATAGGTATATTTTTCGCTTATTTTTCGAGCATTTGGGGTTTACAATATTCAATCTCGCTACGACAACCCTGTGTTCACTAATCCATGAATCGGTTTTGATGCTCGTTATTAACTCAGGATTATTTGTTGCTAAGAGGTCAAGTGTGTTATCACAACCGTTTACTATTCGCGTGGGCTCATGGACTAACTGCTCGAAATAATTTTCAGAGAATGCGTTTAGCACGATTTCGGATGATATTTTACGCGTACCTCCGCAATTAAACATGTATTTCCGCCAACATATCGAGGGTAAATTAAAGTCAGCACCAAATATTATCGTATGAGTCGGGTGCGTGTTTGAAATCAAACACAGGTTTTCTTTCAATCTTTCAGCAACTGTATCATCTGAATTGGGAGGTCGGTAAAAGAAACGAACTATTATTTTATTCCGGTTGCCAACAATGACCTCTGCGCATACTAACTCACAGTAAGTATCTACTTCAATTTCGCGACAAGTTAAAATAATTCTGACAGCAACAAACACGCCACCGCCAACAGTGTTTTGCCTATTCTTTCGGAACACCGGTAGGTTCTTCGCAAAAATTTCGGCTGAGCTTATGTCCGGCTTTAGCCAGCTTTCAGTGCCTATAATGATTTGAGCATCAGTGCTTTCTATTAGCACTTTGAGCTCTGGTACTTTCCCAACACAGCTACGACATTTACAACTGTTATACCAGAGGTTCCTTTATCTACTTTCTTCCTGTGTTCAGCCTGCTCATTTTGTGACAAGCCCTTCCTGTGTTTTCCCTAGACCCTCTAACCTAAAATACCATCTAGTCCCTAGCGGTTCTAGGCGCTGTCCGGAACCGCGCGACTGCTACGGTCGCAGGTTCGAATCCTGCCTCGGGTATGGATGTGTGTGATGTCCTTAGGTTAGTTAGGTTTAAGTAGTTCTAAGTTCTAGGGGACTGATGACCACAGATGTTAAGTCCCATAGTGCTCAGAGCCATTTTTTGAACCACCCAGTCCACGCCACACAATCCCTGCCATCCGTGTAGCCACCTCCTACGTATAGTGGACACCTCACCCATTCAGCGGAACCTGAAACCCAACCACCCTTTGGCGCAAGTCGAGGAATCTGCAGTCTACACAGTCGCAGAACCGTCTGAGCCTTTGATTCAGACCCTCAACTCGGCTCTGTACCAGAGGTCCGCAATCGGTCCTGTCGACTATGCTGCAAATGATCAGCTCTGCTTTCATGTTGCAAGCAAGACTGGCAACCTTTACCACTTCTGTTAGCCGCTCGAAACCAGAGCGAATCTCTTCTGATACAAAGTGACACATCATTGGTGCCGACGTGAGTAACCTCCTGCAGTTTACTGCACCCTGTGCTCTTCATGGCATCCGGGAGGACCCTTTCCACATCTGGAATGATTCCACCCGGTATGCACACGGAGTGCACATTGGTTTTCTTTCCTTTCCTGTCGGCCAAGTCCCTAAGGGGCTTCATAACGCGCCTATCTTTGGAGCTCCCAAGTACCAATAATCCCACCTTGTGCGGTTGCCCGGATCTTGCAAGCTGAGTGGTTCCCTCTGAAACAGGACAGGCGACAGGATCTGGCTTAGCAACAGTGTCAGTCACAGACAGCACCTAGAACCTGTTTGTCAGACAAACGTCGGAGGCCTTACGTGCGGCTGCCTGGGAAGTCTTTCGTCGTCTGCTTCGCCCTGGGACGACCTCCCACTCGACCACAGGTGTGGGGTCAGCCAGAGTGCGAGCAGTAACTGGGTTGGCCACCGGTGAGGAGCGATCGGAGGACTGATGCGCTGGACGTCCGTTGGATCCCCACAGCCTGCCCATAACAGTGGTGCCCTTCCACTGCAGCCTCAATCTGTGTAACCGAAGCCATCACGGCCTGAAGCTGCGAGCGAAGTGTCACCAACTCGGCTCGCATCCGCACACGACATTCGCAATCCCTGTCCATACTAAACACCGTGGAAAACTAAACTACGCAGATAAATGGACTATCGGCACGTGCTCCGCAACTCTACTGTGGATCCTGACGAAAACGCACAAACTGTGTCTAGTAATACGCAGATATTCAAAAACCTAACTACCGAAGCACTCAGGTGAAACTAAATAATTTGCCCCTGCAAAAGAACTTTTAATATGTCACAAAATCGGTTTTTCTTTCTAACGCAAACGAAAACGCGAGAACTGTGGATATTAGATTTTCAATTTTCACTCAAACTCAAGAAACTAAACTATTAAAGACCCTAGATATAATAAAATTCGCCTCTGGTTAGGAACTCGTAAATGTTAAAAAAGCGGTTTACTGACCTGTTGCTGCGTCTGTCGCGGTCGGCTACTGCTGCCTGACTGACTGAGGGACTGAGATAGAGAACCTTTAAATGCATGTATTTCATAAATACAAGAGTTTACGCAGTTGTTACTGGTGTTAAACTGATATTAACATTCACAAGGCACGTACTTCTAAAATAGATTTTTGTTCTACTGACACCTGACATGATATGTTGTTTCCAGACATTTAATCCGAGATGCGTTTCAGAAAATATGAAAGAATACTGACAATATTGCTTTAACCTACAGTATTTCCAAGTCTAAAATTTCTGTCTACATTGTAAAGCTATTGATAGTTATAGCGTAACTTTCAGTATTTACACTACTGGCCATTAAAATTGCTACACCAAAAGAGATGCAGATGATAAACGGGTATTCATTGGACAAATATATTATACTGGAACTGACATGTGATTACATTTTCACGCAATATTGGTACATAGATCCTGATAAATCAGTACCCAGAGCAACCACCTCTGGTCGTAATAACGGGCTTGATACGCCTGGGCATTGAGTCAAACAGAGCTTGGATGGCGTGTACAGGTAAAGCTTCCCATGAAGATTCAACACGGTACCACAGTTCATCAATAGTAGTGAATGGCGCATTGTGACAAGCCAGTTGCTCGGCCACCATTGACCAGACATTTTCAATTGGTGAGAGATCTGGAGAATGTGCAGTAGTCCAACATTTTCTGTAACCAGAAAGGCCACTACAGGACCTACAACATGCGGTCGTGCATTATCCTGCTGAAATGTAGGGTTTCGCAGGGATCGAATGAAGGGTAGCGCCACGGGTTGTAACACATCTGAAATGTAACGTCTACTGTTCAAAATACCGTCAATGCGAAGAAGAGGTGTCCGGGATGTGTAACCAATGGCACCCCATAACATCACGCCGGGTGATACGCCAGTATGGCGATGACGAATACACGCTTCCAATGTGCGTTCACCGTGATGTCGCCAAACACGGATGCGACCATCATGATGCTGTAAACAGAACCTGGATTCGTCCGAAAAAATGACGTTTTGCCATTCGTGCACCCAGGTTCGTCGTTGAGTACACCATCACAGGCGCTCCTGTCTGTGATGCAGCGTCAAGGGTAACCGCAGCCATGGTCTCCGAGCTGATAGTGCATGCTGATGCAAACGTCGTCGTACTGTTCGTGCAGATGGTTGTTGTCTTGCAGACGTCCCCATCTGTTGACTCAGGGATCGAGACGTGGCTGCACGATCCGTTACAGCCATGCGGATAAGACGCCTGTCATCTCGACTACTAGTGATACGAGGCCGTTGGGATCCAGCACGGCATTCCGTATTAACCTCCTGAACCCACCGATTCCATATTCTGCTAACAGTCATTGGATCTCGACCACGCGAGCAGCAATGTCGCGATACAATAAACTGCAATCGCAATAGGCTACAATGCGACCTTTATCAAAGTCGGGAACGTGATGGTACGCATTTCTCCTCCGTACACGAGGCATCACAACAACGTTTCGCCAGGCAACGCCGGTCAACTGCTGTTTGTGGATGAGAAATAGGTTGGAAACTTTCCTCATGTCAGCACGTTGTAGGTGTCGCCATTGGCGCCAACCTTGTGTGAATGCTCTGAATGCTCTAATCATTTGCATATCACAGCATCTTTTTCCTGTCGGTTAAATTTCGCGTCTGTAGCACGTTATCTTCGTGGTGTAGCAGTTTTAACGGCCAATGGTGTACATGACTGTTTTGTTTTTAAAAACGTACTGTTGAACATGAATGAGTTCCTATAAAGGTTGTTGTTTAGCGTTGTAATCTTCAGCCTGAAGACTTGTTTGATGCGTCTCTCCGTGTTACCCTATCTTGTGCAAGCGTCTTCATCTGCAAATAACTACCGAAATCAAAATCCTTCTGTACCTGCTTACAGTATTCAACATTTGATCTCTGTCCTTTTTTACTCCCCCCATCCCCCACTTCCCTCCAGCATATCAATCAATTTATAAGGTGGACTCGGAAAAATTTGCATCTATATGTATCAACAGCATGCGCGTTATGTGTGAAACAGTGTAAAATGCACATACCGCATTGCTTCAAATAGACAAATAGACGGTGCACAGATTAGGTGACGTGCCGGTCAAGATGAGACATCCCGAGGCTGTTAACTCTACAACCCCCATACATGCAGCCAACCCTGCACCCTACTGTTGCGACTGTGCTCTATGGTGACCTACCATTATCATTATGGACTTGCGTTCAGAATACATAAAACCTCCAAGAGCCAATGTTTTATGCTCGTGCGGGCAATAGTTTAGGAGTTATTAGCATTTTATCGATGTAACTGAGGTTGAGATAATTTAAGCTACGAATACCAAATTTGGTATGATGAAATAATTATACATTATATTCATATCCTTAATGTTATACTACATAGTTTTTTAGTTACTCACAGTTGTCAGTAAAGCTGGTCACAAAAATTGCACTGCCAAGACAATCAGTAATTCCAGACTAATAAACTTTCACTTAGAATTTTCTACAATTACTTCAAGGTCATATATTAAAATAGTTCGATCAGCATATTTAAGGGGAAGATTTTCATATGAATCCCACGTTATAAAAACCACATGAGGTTTCAGACACTAAAAGTTGTTGGTCTTGGATGTTTTGATAATGCCACATCATCTACCATTATTAAAATCTGTCCAAAATCGTACTACTTACTTTATGGATGGTTAATGACGCAAATCAGATTACTGATACTAGGTCGGTAAATTCTACGAGCATGTCTTCACTATTCTTCAGTCTTGCTTCCATTATCAAACGTTACGTAAGAATGGTTCTCTGGCGCGTTTACCTTTCCTAAAGCCAGGCTTATCGTTATCTAGCAGATCATCAATTTTCTTGCCATTGTCTTTTATATTATTCCTGTCAGAAGATTGGGTGAGTTACTGATAAGATGATGATGCGATGGCTCTGGCACTTTTCTGCCCTTGCTATATTCGGAATTCTGTGGTATTTTGTCAGTCTCATAGATCTGCAGATCAAATTTAACATACGTTTGTTTGTTACTTTCCTTCAATGACTATGGAAATTCCGATCGTATGTAATTTATGTCTTCCGCTTCATCTGAACTTAAGTTTTTCACAGCTCTTTTAAAATCTGCTTCTTGTACTGGATCCCCAGTGTCTTCCATATCGACTCCAAATTTCTTTTTCCATAACGTCATACTCCCCCCTTACAGGCCTTCTTTCCGCTTATCCGCTCTCTCTACTGTGTTTGACAGCAGAATTTCCATTGCATTCTTAATGTTACCATTCTTTGTTTTAATTTCGACGAAGGTTATTTTGACTTTTCGGTTCGCCGAGTCACTCCTCCAGACGATAATTTTTCTTCGACTTCTTCACATGTTTGCTGCAGCCATTGCGCCTTGGCTGTCCCGCACGTTCTGCTTATTTGATTCCTAACGGATTTATGTTCTTGTATTGCTCTCTTTCCTGAAATTTTTGTACTTCCTTACTCTGTCAAACAGTTGAAATATTTTTTCTCTTGTCCTAGGTTTCTTCGAAATCACCTTCCTTATACCTGCATTTGTCTGTCCAACATCTCTGATTTCTCTTTTTAGAGATGTCCATCCCTCTGCCTCAACTGCCTTCAGTTGTATCCTTTTCGCATTATCCACATCCTTAGCGAACTTCAAACGCGTCTCATCATCCCTCACTACTTCAGTATTCCACTTCCTTAAACACAGATTTTTGTGGACGACTCTCTTAAACTTCAGTCTCTCGTCATCAAATACTACTCCTATCGTACTATTTTCTACAGATGTTGATATTACGCTGCATTCATCTGACCGGAAATTCTTATCCTCTTACCACTTCACTTCGTGACCCTCATTGTATCTAGTTGAGCCTTTGCATCCCCCTTTTCAGATTTTTTAGTTTCAAACTTCTAACCTTCCATGCTCCGATCGTAGAATGTTTTCCTGTCTTTGGTTATTCCACCTTTTTCTCATAGTCACCTCCGCCTAGGCGGCTGCTTCCTGGAGATGTGAATCGAGGATTAATCCTGAATCTTTTACCAATGGAGGGATCGTCACAACTTTTTTTTTTAAGTACGGGCCATATGTCTTTGGACGCATATTATGTGTCTTTAATGTAGTACTTTCCATTGTATTTGCATCCATATGCCGTTTATCGACGCTGATTATCTGATTATTGGGGCAGCTTACGATGCCAGAGGCATGAGAGTGCCTAGAACTCCTGTCGACCCCTCCACCCTCTTTGACAAGGGGGTTGGCAGAACAAGGGTGGCTTTTTGTACCGTGTGCTTCGGCCGCCATTGATGGCGATTTTCATTCAAAATTTAAGTAGTGACTGGGTCGAAATAAAGACCCATGTACCAGCAGCCAGGACGTTTTGATTACTAATCAAAGACAGTAACCTTAGACCACTGTAATGTGGCTTAGTGCTGACACTGAACAACTTCAGTTTATTGAAGGAAGCTTCAGAGACGTTGTTACTTATTGTTCATATACATTTACTGTTGCAGACAATATGTTCGTGGCTAGTTGTCGCGTAAACACTGGCGAATCTTACGCTGTATATCTTGATGTTGATAACCATTACAATTGTCCAGTTTTGTATGGCTTTCCCAACAAAGTGATGAATCTTTCGATTTTAAAATATACCAGATCATTCTGACATAGAATTACTTTTCGATGCAGACCTCGATTATCCTGAGAGTATTCATGATTTTCAGTCAGATTTACCCCTATATCCTGAAAAATTACCACCACCATCTGATAGTAACAGATCAAAGAAATTAACATCTACTTCATAGGATAGCAAAAACTATGTTATTCACTAAAGAAATCTAAAACAATATTTGCAACATAAATTATCACAAAAAACGAGTGATGGAAATATATCATGAGGCCAAGGTCCCTGAATGAGACCACTAATCTGATTAGTGCACAGAAACGTATGAGTGCAACTAATGGCGTTATTTATCATATTACAGCTTTAGTTATTTACGGGGATATCAGGAGCCACATACATATTTGGTTTCCAACTTCACCTTTACCTGTAAGTTACAGAGTCAACAATCCATTTGTAAACAAAAAGGAGGTCAGATTATTGAATGACGAGTTAGCTGTTGAAACTATTGCAAAATTCATCCATCTGTGAGATAGAACGTATATGCTCTCAACTCTAAATCGGGATGTATATTGCGTAGAACAAAGATAGGGACAGTCTCCAGTAAAAGGGCTACCAATTAATGATTACTGAAAAAATATGTTGAATACTCTACAGCCTCTAATTAATTGCAAGCACCATGTTGGTATTACTGTTAAACAATATAAACTAGGTTCATCAGCAGAAGATGATAAACTTTTCATACTTAAAGACAAAGTGAATATGTTGCCTTTGAGTCGCTATCATCTGGAAGACATTTACTGGTTTTGCTGTGTATGGAAATGTAAGGAACATTAAAAGTGATTTGTATCTGATGAACGTTAAATATAACTCATTTTTTGTGGGAAAAAAAACATCAAGCGACTTGTAACTGATATATTTCACGCAAAAGTTCCTTTCTCCAGTTCGATTTAATAGGAGGTGGACCATTGTAATGCTTAATGTGGGTAAAAATTGCATCTTCCGATCACTGTGAAATGATACTACATGCTCTTAAAGATTAGGTGAATATAGTAACTTCTCTATTGCTCTCCATTGTGTCTTATAGTATTTAAAGTAATAAATGGATTAAAAAAATAAGGTAATGAAATTTAATGAGACACTAGAGTATTTGACAGAAATGCTTTTAGTCAAGTGTATAACCATCATTTATAAATGTATGTCCGTCTCTCTGCCTCTCTCTCTCTCTCTCTCTCTCTCTCTCTCTCTGTTTGTGTGTTTATGTGTGTGTGTGTGTGTGTGTGTGTGTGTGTGTGTGTGTGTGTGTGGCCGGCCGGAGGGAATAGATTTATGAAATTTTACTTTTGGTAACTAATATTGATGTGGAAATACTATAAATTATTATCATTACCTTAAATTATTTTTACAAACATTTTAGATTAGAAATACTCTGCCACAAAAAATAGTACACCCTTTTAGAGATTCCTGTTCACTCAAGAGTTACTGCTGCAACACTAATGCAGGCGCTGACTGTGGCACCCCGACGATCGTAAAGAAGGTGAATATTGTCCTGGGATGAATTGCGCCACGCCTGCTCGACCTGTATAGTCAGTTCTGCAAGAGTAGCTGTTGGTTAACGAGTCGCACGAATCACTTCTCTCCCCATCACATCCCACATGTGCTCGGTTGGAGACAAGTCCAGTAATCGTGCTGGCCAGGGAAGCTGCTGCACGTCTTTCTGAGCACGTTGAGTTTCACTTCCAGTGTGTGGGCGAGCGTTATCCTGTTGGAACAACACTTCCCCTTCCAGTGGCAAGAACGGCAAAAGAGCGGGTGTAACAACATTCTGCACGTACCGAGCGCTGATTAGCGTCTCCTCCAGAAACACAAAGGTGAACGAGAGCTGTAGCTTATTGCTACGGACGAATGCACTCTACGAGACATGATTCACCAGGTCTACATCGCACGCACAAACTACCATGATTTGGGTGCATTTAGAATCCGCTTTCATCGCCGAAGGTCATGGGACGCCATTCCAGCTTCCAAGTGATCCTCTGAAGGCACCAGAGGAGCCGTGCACGCTGATGCCGTTGCGTGATTGGAATATGGCTAGAGGTGTGTGGGTTCGTGGGCCCGTTGTTAATATCCGGTTCGCAAAAGTTCGTGTTGACACATCTGGGCTCACAAGCCCTCACACCTGTGCTGTGATAGCTGTACGATCTGCCATTTCTGCTCTTACAATACGACTATCCCGGTTGGCATCTCTGCTGCGTGTGCGACTAGAACCTAGTCCATAGGTGTGAGAATATTCATGACACAGCACGTCCAACTTGTGTGGCTATTCGCCGAAAGGACCATCCGACCACTTGGAAGGTGAAAATTGGATCCCTTTCAAATTGGCTTAGATGACTGTGGGAAGAATGAGTGCATCTCCATGGCATGATTGTCTACTTACTTTAGACGTTTACACCGAACAGAGTCTTCTGGCATTCCCTAGTAAAATTGGGACACAGATGGCGTTCAGATAGCTATACCACTACGCTATTTGTTGGCAGAAGATTTTCAAACCATTATCAGTACATGGAGCATCCCCTAGGGGGCATATGCCGTCGTTAGATAAAAATCGACGTCGTTTTTCCAGGTGTACTAATTTTTTTCCAGCAGTGTAATATTGTGTCATAAAGCTTATAAATAATGCAGGCATTCACATACTGTAAGTTTCGTCAGTATTGTCCATATATGTACGTATTTTTGTAAATATGTCTGATCTTTTGGGTACTTTTGAACATCGCACCGATTTTCACGAGGTTCATCTCGTTTGGATATTTTTGAACGTGGCTTCATGTTGGGTTGTACGAACGAAGAGGTTACGAAAGGTAACTGAGTCAGATCCACCGTCCTTAATTTTTTAAAATTTCCTGCCATTTTCAACTACGCTTTTCCGTCATCTTGGAGTTTTTAAAATTTCACAACACTATTATCTTTGGTTCTGCCATTTTGGATTTTGACATCTCGTTGAAGGTCAGACCCATTCATGACGAAATGCAGTGGTGGTCATTGACGGCACATGACATCACCAGGGTTCACGGTAGGTCATATTGCACCAGAGTCGCTATAGTTATACTACTGATTTGACAGGTAGTCCCTTAAACTCTCCTAAGTTTTTACATGCGAATTCTCTGTGCCTTATTATCTCCCCCTGTAGGTCAAAGTATTTCGCCTAAATACTTGACGTGCGGAACTCTCTAGATTTGTGCATATTTTGCCATCAGTTTTTGAGTAGCAGTATATCTTGAGGCGATGTACTTGGCTTTTTGTAAGAATGTTTGGATTCTACACCACTTAATTATGTACGACTCGAACAGATTTCAGATAATGTAGAAAATCCGAATGTGAAACTGAAATGTAATGTAGCTCACTTGTCATTTCTGTTATTCGGTGAGGTACTCCTATAGACTAGGTACCTGTAATAAGCATGGATTTACGAAAGAAACGAAGGAGGTGAATGCCGCATTCAGGAATAGAGATATGTTTCCTCTTGAGGGAGAATGAGAAAACTGTGTGGCCGATTAGAACCGGCCACATGTTACCAATTCTCTTAACGACATCACTGTTTTGCTTCTGACAACAGTGCTACTGTCGCATCATCATTAATAATGTATAGAGAGGGAAGAATAATACTGTGAAGCTTTCAGTAGCTTCATGAAGCGTGCATGAATTCTGTATCTGGAAGGTGAGTGCCCCGAAGACTGCGAGTAGGGTTTACATCTCTGGCCTGAACACAGTTTGAACTTAACGTAATTGTTCTCAGGCGAAGGGAGTTCATACATTTGCGGTATAGCTACCCTCTCATCTTAGCAGATATCCATTACTAACAGGAAAGAGCGATTACTTTTATATAAACAAAGCATAGGATCATAGAATTTTATAGTGATGATTTAATAATAGCGCTGTTAATCATCTAAAACCCTGGGCACCTCATTATCAGGTATGTACGAATGCCTCTTAGAAATAATATCATCATTATCAAAGTTACTCTTGCCCACAAACAGTCATCAGTTAACGTATCTGTGGGAAGCAGTCAAATTTGCTGGAAAGCTCACTACTTTTATCTTTGCCAAAGGAAGGCATTATGAAGTAGAAAACAGACAGACCACAGATACATCTTCTTAAGAATCCGTTGCTCTTTCATTGTGCAGAAACTTTTCTACAGAACGTTATAGATATTCAAAGAATTAAGCAGCTGAACAACGATGACAGCACGATATGTTCGGCAGAGTCGATACAACTGCTGAATTCATAGGCAAGTTAACACAATAGGCACGAAGTCGTATTTCAGATAATCCAATTATTCCGTGCGGATTATGCAAATTGGTCATTCGTCTCACTGGTCAATACGTTATATATCACATTCACGTCCACGTGTTCACGAGTTTCCGTTTCCTTTCGGGTAATTGAACGTAACGTAATCGACAAATGAAGACCAGGCGAGCAGGAAACATAAACCGGATGTCATTTGAGTCCATGTTTTGAACATTACACCGTGTGTCTAATTTTCCCCAGACGATATCTTTGTATACAGCAACCTTTTTCGATGGATGTAAACAAGCAAGTGAAAGATGTGTACATTTGACCTTTACCATGGCGTTAAATATAAGGAAGCAATAATGTGATTGATAAACAAATAGCAATATGTTCAACAGCGATCTGTGATGTCTTTGTCCGTTTCCTCTTATCTTAATAAGAAAGCGAATATACAGCAGTTCGTGATTTCTTTGTCCCTTTCCTCTTATCTTCATAAGAAAGCGAACATACTTTAACTGCTTGGAATAATTTGATAACGCGGACAACATTAACGCTCAGAGCTTGAAATAAGGTTTTATATTGTGTAGAAATGACAACAATGAGTTTGTAGAGCTAAATAACACGTAAATATTAAACTAAACGAGGAGTGAGAAGTGAACTCTTTATATTTTTTCTGTATCAATTAATAGACTCATCTTTAGATCTGAAGACGAAGTCTCATCTTAGAAATCAGCTGTCGACTATCCATTTCATTTTGCGTGGCGTAAACGACATAGGGTATTTAATTGACGTGTAAGAGAAATTCGCTATGAAGCGGAAGAAACAAGAAAATGTATGAATAACTTGTGTACAAACCAATGCTTCCGTAAGAGTACTAAAGAGCAAAGGCAAATAGGCTTCCATCGTTCAGTGAAATCATTAAGACTATCTACCAAATAAAGCTTTGCTACCATTTTCATACACATTGATACGTGACACAGAGTACAGGCCCCTGATTTGTGGTCGATGTTAGGATATACCCGAACAGCATAGAGGTAAAGTTATTTTTGCTCGTTATAAACTGGGACTTTTATGGTCTGTGGTCTTGTTTTATAGGGTTGATATTCGACGAATATGGAACCACGAATTCAGTAAAAGGCTCCTAAAATCATTGCAGTACATCCGTGGCTTCCCAGTGTTGAAATATGCCGTTCAGAAAAATACCATAGCTAATGGAGACGCAAATGGATAGTAGTGATGTTGAAATTATCCACGATCTCCCACATCAGCCCCATGGCTCAAAGAGATTTCCAGGTGAATGTCGCCGTTCCCCACACACTGAATAGATCGAATGAATTATTGCTGTTCTACAACTCCACTCAATGTAATCTGCATCGAATCTTATATTCCTTTCGGTAATTCATGACATTATAGAACGCATTTATTGGAAAATCCGTGTACCACCTGGTTTTTCAGCTAGAATACGTCTTTAAATTGTTCTCTAATAGCCACAAATACAAAACATTTGGGAAATCCGCTATACTTCATATGTACCAGACACGCGTTGCTTGTCTTCTTGATAAATATACAATAGAACTTAATTGGTCTTCCTGAATCTATTAAACAAAATAGTGCAGCATGTATAGGACACTTGTTTGAAAACAAATATCGTAAATGATAAGTCACAACAGCCTTTATATAAAATTGATGTTTCTGTCATTTAAGAACAAACTTAAGTCACAATAAAAGGACGAGGAATTTTTTGCTCCTATTGTACCCACGTAGGGTATCACGGAGTTTTCAAGAAATGAGCTTTATAAAGGACCAGATTTCAACTTCGTCCAATTATCATGATTAAGGCCTTCCACAGTTGTCCTGTATCATGCGAAAGCTAGGATGGAGAGTACGAATATCTTGATCGCTTCCTCCGTAACAGTCGTCAGTTGAACCCATACTACCCGCCTGTAACCTCGCTAATCACGAGCTCATATTAAAGCTAGAAGAGAGCTACTTTTATGTTAATGATATTAACAATGAATGATCCCAAAACATTTTTGAAACCATAGTTAATTTTTGAGGTATTTTTCTTCTGTCGTTGCAACTACAAAAATGGAGAATTTTTTCGCTTTAAATTTTTATTTGCTTTTAGATCGAAAAACAGTTCGTAAAGAATAGATTGATTTGTACTTACGGAGATTTTTCGGCTAATTTCTCGCTTATATCGTCTGCTAGCACATCGTTGTTTCTCTGTGTAACACACTGATAATTTTGGTCTAATGTTTAGATGTTCCGCAGCACTATGTATTTCTTATGTTTTTCGCAAAACACCCTTATGGACTACACTGTATTCTGTTTTTTTTTTTTTTTCACTTCAAGAATGTGTTGTAGTTTGTGTTTTGTAGTGTTGTCAACATCACCTTTCCATTACTTTGTCTTCGCCCTACAACACTTTTTTTTAAATTAGGTTACTGTATGTGTGTAATTCTATTTAATTATTTTTTCTGTTTATTTGGTACTGTGTAACAGTAGAGAAGGAATAGCGATTTTTTTTATTGTTCTTAGTTTTTCTTTTTTAGGGGAGGGTAAACCATGATGAGTGGGCATAAGTGGTATATAGCAGAGTGATGGAGTGTGAGTTAGGTTAGAGGACAAGGTGAGGAGAGAAAAGTGAAAAGAAACCGTGAGAGGAGGGGGGAGGGTGAGTGGGCGGGGTTGAAGGATGGAAAAGGCTCTTTTTTATGTATTTCATCACAAATTCTATATAGAATATGGTTTCCAAAATATATTTGGTCATCGAGCAACTGTTTATTTTGTGTTAATGCTTTTTGTACGAGGAAATCTTCTTGGAATGGGAGGAGGTTACTGTCTTTACTGATTTTTATGACATTCGTATCGTTTTAAATATTGCTTGGTCTACGGTGTTCTCCTTTTAGATGATCTGCAAATGTTGAATGATTTGTACCATATTTAAATGCTCTCATGTGTTCCATATATCTTAAGTTGAATGTCCTGCCACTCATTCCAATGTATATCTTCTCACAATCTATGCAACTGAGGTGATAGATACCACATTGTTGGTATCTGCCTGGTTTTGATTTACAGTTTTGGGCTGTGCTTTTGTATGGAATTGTTTGTTTTGTAAGCAATGTTTATGCCTTGTTACTTGAATATGTTACCTATTTTATGAGTGAATTTGTTGTGGTAGGTCATTGTATGCCCTTCTTTTGTTATAGTGCAAGTTGTACGACTTAGTGTGGTTTGGTTAGTTTTTTTCATTATTTGTCTCTTTATTCTTATGTATTTTCTTGTTCAGAGTGTCTACCATTGTTTCTTTGTGTCAACTTTTTAATTCTACTTGTTTTATAATGACTAACTCTTTCTGGTAATTAGAAGTGTTTAGGAGGATACTGTTCAGCCTGTTTAACATGTATCTGATTGCTGCTTGTTTGTGGTTCTGTGGGTGGCCTGAGGTTGCATTTAAGATAATGTCACTTGTTGTGGGCTTTCTGTATATGTGAAATGTGTGTTTGTTATTGTCTATTCTTATGGTAATGTCTAAAAAGTTGAGTGTGTTTTCTTGTTGTTCTTCTATTGTAACCTTTTTTTGTGGATAGTATTTATGTCTTTGTTTGGTTGCTGTATTCCGTCTTTTGGTTTATCTACCATGCATATTATGTCATCCATGTATGTGTGCCAGTAGATGACATTGTTGCTTTTCTATGTTATTATGTCTTCAGATATTATTTTTTAGTATGTGATTCATCGAAATGGAATTATTACAATCTACAACAAAACAAAATTATTTCGAATTCAATCAAGACTACTACATAGAAGAATAAGATTAATACATGGGTTCACCTATTTCAGGATCACAATCCAACATTTTCATGAATCGCATAGAAAAATTAATAAATATAAATACATTGGTGTGCATAGAACTGTGTTGTGGAAAACATAAGAAATACATAGTGCTGTGGAACATCTAAACATTAGAGCAAAATTATCAGTGTGCAACACAGAAAAACAATGCTGTGCAAGCAGACGGCATTTCCTGATGTAAGTGAGAAATCGGTCAAAAATTACCGTAAGTACATATAAATCTTATCTCAACGAACTGTTTCCGCTCTAAAAGCAAATCAAAATGTTAATAACTTAATTACAGACCAGTCATGATGCTTTACATTAATAAAGCGGAAAGCGGCTGGTGAAAAAATGACGCATTTTTGTAGTTGCAACGACAGAACAAAAATACCTCAAGAATTATAAAGCAATTATGGGCGCTATGGCCACACAAATAAATAATTAACTTTTATGGATGGTTATTATACGTGATATTTTGGGTCTCACATAGGAGAGTTATCGACCCAGCATGCAATATCAGGTTGTTTTATTATAATAAACTGGCCATAAACGTTAAACAAGTTTCCCATATTTACTGTAATCCAAGATAGTTAAAAATGCAAACTTGATATCAAACATTCACTTTTGTTGCACCGAGACGTGATGTACAGTTGAAGAACGCGAAGTTGCCAATCAGTGGTACCACCTCCGGTCGACTGGTTGAACAATCAACAAGTTGAGTCATGTTTATCGTGTATGATACCACAGGCTATAAAACGGTCAGCTGCATACGCACCTGAGAAAAACGAAAAACACGGAGTTGTCATGCATGATACCTCAGGACTGAAGAGGAATGTTACCTTCACGGTTATTACGATAAATTTTAAACCCCTTCCATTCTGTGCTGGAGAAAATAAAAGTCGTAAGAAACTAGAGAGAGAAACTTTGCATACAGGAATTACTTAGACACTAGTACTTCATCCTTAAGTGCCGGCCGCGGTGGCCTAGCGATTGTAAGCGCTTCAGGCTGAAACCGAGCGACTGCTACGGTCGCAGGTTCGAATCCTACCTCGGGCATGGATGTGTGTGATGTCCTTAGGTTAGTTAGGTTTAAGTAGTTCTAAGTTATAGGGGACTGATGACCTCAGATCCATAGTGCTCACAGCCATTTGAATCATTTGAACCTCCTTAATTGGAGGAATAAATTTATCAGGATCGACGTTTGAAGCATAGTATCGCATGGTAATGAATAACAGATTCCGGGAAAACAGAAAGAGAAGAGGATCAAAGGGCTTGAGAACTGGTGTTGTAGAACGATGTTGAAAGATGTGTGGGCTACTAAGATAATTGGTGAAGAGGTCTCCACCGAATCGTAGAGAAAGGAAGCGTATGTAAAACAGTAGTATAGCCATGTGCTTCGACCTGACACCTCAGACCTGAGTACTTATCTAGAGATATTATTTCATTCATGGCTCTAGTTTTCAGGAACTGTAGTTTTATTTTTCAGGATAACTTGCAGTCATCAGTGGTGAACCGTGAAATTACTTTCAAAATCTTTTCTTAAAGAACTTACTTTATTTACTAGCGACTCATCAAGAACATTGACACATTTAATCACACTAGGTGAGCGTGGAAGTAGTTGCCAGGGGGTAACTGATGAAAATGAAATTACCTCTAACAAATGGTAATTTTATTCATAAAAGCCTTTTCAAAAACAGATTTAAAAATTGTAAGTAGAAAAGCACCCTCGAAATATCAAGTTACAATTTTATTTAGAGGCAGAAAGAACAATACTGACAGTATGAGCCTTCGGGCTGAGAAGCTTGTCGCTCCCTTTCAACACGGCCGTAGTCACGACCGCTCACAACAACCTCTGAAAGACTACACTGGTGCAAACTGCAACACACCAGATTACTTTAAACTAAAAATTTTAACAACTCACACAAACACTTTAACATGGACCCAGTAAGAGGGATGGAAATGGTACAAACACTCAGACTAAGAAATTATTTACCGAAAGTGCAATTTGTTTTGAAAAGGACTTACGGTGGAAGGGTGGCAACTTTATAAAAATGACTATTTAAATAAAATCCATGAAATTCAGACTTACATAAAATGTACAACATGCTCTACATTACACATATACTGCCTCGAAAGATGATAGGCAAGATAAATACATATATCAGGAATTCAGCCTTTACACCTTAATTCTATAAATTCGTTAACACCGAATCCGACAAACATGACAGAGGCAGCTATTAACATGTTAGAGACCGACAGACAGACAGAGAGACGCTAACTGCCTAACAAATGCGGACGAGAGACAGACGAACAAGCTGGGGACGAGAGGCTAACCAAGAGACACGTAGAATTTAACAAGTAAATGAAAGAACATATCAAGAATGACTTAACTTCTAAAAAAACTGCGATGTCTGGCGAAGACCTGGCGCAGCACCCCCGAAACGCTCTCCTGAACCGTCCGCTGCCAGCCGCTTCAACGGACACAGAAAGGCACGCCGATCTCCCCTCTCACGGCGTCGCAGCTTGCTCCGGCCAGACCGATGTCGTGGGTTGACTCCTGTTGCTCTCGTGTCGGCCGCGAAGCCACTGCCCCTTTCTCTACGGCGCGGCCCACTGGACTCAGGTGGCGACCTCACATGCGTCGACGCTCAAGGCGGACGAATCATCTCGTGTCCAAGTGCACGATCGACCAACCGATCGATCCAACCACCAATGACCATTGCCTGAACAAACTCGAGCAGTCTGGCGGCCTAACACATACTAGCATTCCGGACGACAGACATAGACTGCCCCACGCTGACCCGGCTGACCAACTGGCCAGACTCGCCGAGACTGACAGACTCATCTCACTCAGACTGACAACTGCCGAGCTCATAGGGCCTTTTAAATGCCCGTGAACAGGCAACCTTTCCCCCTTCCCAGCAGAGGGAGACACCAAAGCTGCGATTGCCACAGCGGCGCCACCGCCAGAAACGGAGGGCGACTGCTTCACACTACGCGCTGCGGTGGACTCTTCAAAACAGCAATTTTTACCACGGCTCAAGCGGCAAATAAATTATATTATGCTTCACTGGTTTTCACAAATTAATATGTCATCTTAGAACCTTATTATTAGTTTAGCAGACGTCAATAACTGCTTCATGGATGTGATTCAGTTATTGTAAATTGTCAATCTGTGCTTAAAACAATCATACACAGTATGTATATTTCTAAACATAGTACATCATTAACCTTCTATGAAGAAGATATTGACGTCTGCTAAACTAATATGCACATTAATTTCTCGAAACCGGTAAAGTGTAATAAAATTTATTTCTAACTGATAACTGAAGTTTATCCTGAAAAAATGTCTAGAGATCCGCGCTTCAGGATGCAGAGAGGGCATTTTTGCCAGTGTCTGTGGATTGCCTTGATCTAAGGGGCGATGACATCACAATCCAGCAGGTCTGCCCCCTCCCTTTTCTATCACGCGGCAATCGAAGCCTAATCCCCTGCTTCCAATCAATCTCCCATCCCCTTGCCCCTCTCCTTTTTGGGTCATCAACATGCTATTTTAATGAGGCATCCAATTACTACTTAGTATTTTAAGGACATTAAAATGCAAAATCCAAGCACAATGTAGCCGGCTTGACAGTGCTCAAAGGTATATGAACACAGTGAATTTTTTCAAAAAAGTAATTAAGCTTCCTCACCTGAACTGTGTAAATTGGCACTGTTCGGCTTGCACAGACTGACGAAAGTGAGCTACAGCAGAATGAGAGAACGAGAGTAGCATGATGCTTTGTCAACAACTTAAAGTCTTGACTTGTCTGACTTCGCAGACAGCGGACATACGTTGCATAAATCTCACTCCTTAAATATACTCTCTCCTTCAAAGTAATGCAGAAATTGAGTGTTTCGTTAGAAATTCAGTTATTTTACGAAAGTTAATTTCCTTTCATTCGTATGACCGGTTACATCTTGAAATCTTGGCAGATTCCATACCATGGACCAGTTTGACTCTCATATATGGGAGTGCGCACATTGATATCAAACCTAAAGGCAGCAGACCAGATATGAATAAGAGTGTCCTAGGCATTAGGATTCGTCCGAGATAATTGAGGTCCAAACTATCGGTATGGCTAAGACTTCACCACAGGTGCCCCAGTCAAGACCACTGCCAGTGCAAAGTCAAAATGCCGAGTGCAACCCTCATAATAAGAGTAAGGTCCAGAATTTCCTCTCGAAACCGGATTCTGAATCAGAAGTGTTTTTCTCCACTCGTCACTTTTCCATCAAATTTCGATAAAGTCGAAAAGTGCACCAACACAACCCTCCCCACAGGGTTTTGCACCAATAACAAGGCTCCTAAAGCACATCACCTCTCTCGCTCGTTTGCTCAACCTCTGGATCAATTGTAACCAAAGTTAATAAAATTTTTCCCTGCTGGAGAAGCAGCTAATCCCTGAGTCGTAAATCTGCGTGCGTGCAGGGGGGAAAAGACGTTATACTCCCAAACTGTATTTCTCGTGGCCACTTTAGCCAGCATGATTTGAGTGTTTTCGTTTTGGCCTAATGTGAACATCATATTTATCATGGAGATCATGATCTTGACGGGTCAGACGTTATAGCATTCTGACCAGGAACCTTGACTAAACTAAGAGAAGTCCTTTGTGTCCCAACATAGACCATAGACCATAGACCATAGTCCATAGACCAGACTGTGTTGTGTCCCATCCTAAAATTCTTCCGAAGGTCTGATGCTTCCCAAAAAACTCGGCAGGCGGAGGGACGACACCACATGAGGGGTCTATCTACAGCGTCCGTTCAAAGGTGAACATGGAAATTCACAGATATTTGTGGTCGCCAGGTACATAAACAATGGGATTTTGCGACACCGTCGAAAGCCTCAGCTGGGCGACCAACTTTCTCTCCTGCACCTCTGCCGCACCTGTGAGCAGAAACACTTAACAGGTAGGTGAAGGTATGCCGTTTCTCGGCTGTTTGGCCTAAGGCATTGTCTGCACACCAGTGCATGAAATTCTTGGGAGCAGTTTTCTTTCCCCAATAAATGATTGAGATGTTTCTTTCCTTCCAAGCCCCAAATATCCACTGCAAGGTTTCTTGTTAAATAACCTGCTTGTTCTCAACTCCAGAATACACTATTCGATGGAGAGCTGCCATAAAGATCCAGCATGAGTTAACAATGTACATGCTCCCATCAACACCAGCTCTTATTGATAGCTTCCTGTTGTCTCACAGGAAATGATTTCTGGCATGTAATAACAACATTAAAGAATAGTATTGAATATGAAAATGAGTGAGAGAGTGATCTGTCCTCTCTCACTGCCCCTAACGTATGACTGATTCCCACATGAGTAGTGCCTCAATTCAAAATTGTGTAGTGTGGTACAGAACAGACAATATCATTGAATAGTGCAGAGACCTTGTAATGTTAACATAAGTAATAGGGACGACTTGGCCGACCAAGACCACACGTGTAAAAAGCATCCTAACTTGACCTCATTCAGCAAAGTGGACTCTCACTCACACAAAGCTGCATGCCTGCAAGAAAAACATACGAACGTTGCAGTGTTTAGTATGATTCACGTGGACCCTAAGATCGTTGCTGCACCACAGTCTTCAGAGAACAATTACTAAGCGGCTAAAAATTTCTTACAGTAACATTTTTGGTCACTAATATAATTTCTGAGGTCAAGGATGCATAGTATCCATAATCAGATTGAAATTCCATGGAGTTTGAACCGTTCTCTGTCGCAGTGAGCTACCACTGCTTAGTCATCCAAATGGTTGCAGTCATCCATAATACATAAAGAGATAGCAATTATAATATAAAGAATATACTCATTCCCAAAATGTAAACAAGCAAGTAACTTGTGTCATCTGTTGTGTTCATTCCCGTGGTCAATGTAATATTGTTTCTAATACCTACAAGACATTTGAATATTCACATGTAGGATATATGCATGACAGCTTATTTTTACAAGGATAGGTGTATCAAAAATTAAATAAGTCGTGTAAGAAAATATACAGAATTACATGAAATCAAGAGTTACACAAAACATCCTATGGCTCCTTCTGCAAGGATTTCTGGGATGCCAATTTATATTTAAAAATTCACACTGATAAAACATGACACTAGACACAAGCACAAATTGTCTCTAGACTGGCTGCAGCGTCAAGATGCAGCGAGGTTGCGCCAGAGTGAGTGTTGTCCTTCACTCAGCCCCTGATGTAGAAGCAGCAGCAGTTGGTTGTGATGCCCCATATTATCCTTGGCAGCATCAGGACGGCAGCTGGGGTGTTGGCATTCTCTCAACCTGGCAGCAAACGACAGTCGGGCGTGCTGTCGGGGATGATGGACATGGTAACTGGTATGAGGTAATAGGACACCATTGCTGATGGAGGGCCCATAACATCTCCAACTCAGGAAAGACCTCTCTGCCCCCATCTTGTCTCTCGACCACGTAGCTGAAGGAGTGCAGTCTTTCCTCATACTATATTGTGAGACAGTGCTGCATTTGGTGCACTACTTATCCTCTAGTGATGAGTTCTGATCTCTCAGTATGCCAGCAGATAGTGTGTGATGTTTCCACAATTGCCACCACTAGTCTGCCTTACAGTACGTGACTACTGGAGCAACTCGCCCAGATCACAGCCATCGGACTCTGCACGCCATCTGTAGAGGAGTGTGTCCACCTGGGGGATTCCTTCGGGACTCGTTGTGGCTCTTACTTTTCTGCAGGTCCCTCGAGAGTGTGGCATGACCTCACAGTTGAGCTTCCTGTCAGCCAAGTCCCATTTACAACTCCTCAGTGGGCGGTTGCTGTCGCTGTCAGTTACTCGGTGGCAGGCTGTCTGCAAGGCTCTCAATGGAGCGGTGTGGTGTCATTGACATGCCACTATTGTCTGACAAGACACCTCCATTCACAGCTACCCTGGGTGTGTTGTTTCATGGTAGCTGCGGCATGTGGCACAGGTCCCCCTATCCTCTGACTTTCGTTTGCTTGTGGAGGTGGCTGACTGGCCTCCATCTGTCCTGGCATTCATTCAACGTGTTGACTGGCCCTCCACTTGGCAGCGTTCAGGGCTGCCCAAGGCGCAAGTGTTCTCCTACAAGGTGCCTCACGGTCGTCACTGCTGGCTGCAGGGTGTTGTCTTGCGACACGCCACAAGGCACATCAGTACTGCAACTGACAACTACCAAGATCTGCACAGTCCTCATCACATGCTTCAGAGCTATTCTTTACACCAATTTTTACAAATACTTTGTGAAGAACAGAAGAAGAAGAACAGAAGAATAAACCCTTTGAATAAATGCAGTATGAACCCATATATGATTATCTCAGTGACTGTAATAAAATGAAAAGGAGACATAAGTGTTATCATATTGAGTTAAACATGGCATCCTTAACAGTCAATATGGTGTGAAGTGTCTCTGGTCTGTGTGTGAGAGTCGTGTTAGTACCATTTACCATCATGCATACCCCTATGTTAGGCTGGCACTGCATCCACTCATCACTCAAACAGCATCACACCACACAACTCTTACTCCCAAAGCTTCAGATGTCAGACACTCCATCGGTACCCAACGTTGTATGTCGATAGAGCGTCAACCAAAACACAATCTGGGCCGTGCTATGTGTTGTCATGCTGTAGAATATGCGAAAACAGCAATTAAAAGTAACTCCAGAACTACGGATCACAGGAAGAGTGTATCTGTGCGTGATTCCTCTGTAGATCTCGCGTATGTGGGTTGACAGAACGTGAAGTCAACATAACAAAGGTCCTGCGTTAAAGCCCCACTGATGATTGTTTTTACTGTTTCTAAATAAATCTGTTATATGGGAGAACATCTTCCTGACATGTAAAAGGACTTTTCGGAGTTTGCAGTATGTTCTCTTGGCAGTCTGCTTTCGCTTCGTTAGTTGAAAGCAGCAAACCTATAGGGCACACATCTGTGACAGATCACCACATCTATACAAATCTACGCTACAAGTTTGCTACTTTCAGTTAACGAAACAAAATCAGACTGCTAAGAGAACATTATTGCAAATTTCGAAAGTCCATTTACATGTCAGGAAAATGTCCTCCCATGTAACAGTTTCTCGTCAAAAGCCGAAACAGTTAAAAAAATTTCATCATTGGTGTCTGAACGAGAGACGTTTGATGCGTCGATCTCAAGCTCTTCCAATTCATCTACGCGAGATCTGTTGACGAATCACTCAGAGATACGCTTTTCCTGTGCTCCGTTGTTGTGGTGTAACTTTTAATTACCTTTTTGCGCATGTAATACTGGACTACAGCACGTAGCACGAACTAAATCGGAGTTTTGGTATCGATCTGAGTGTCTGACACCTGCTGGAGGTTTAGACGTTAGTATTAACTTACTTTCTTTCCCAACACCTGTCAAATTTACTTCTAAACCCTCTCTACTCTTAGATTATGCTATATATACTCCTCCGGTTCTTAGTACTTCCAGGGGCGTTGTCACCAAATTTCAGAGTGGTCTGCAATCGTGCTCTCGTTCGTCTGCATACATAATCTGTCTCGTGACAATTGCTTTTGGATTCACACATCTGAAACTTAATGTGTCATTAGTTTCGTACGTGTTGCTTACCACGTTACAAAACTGCCTCCAATCTTCCTCTTGTTGAATCGCCGCTGCTATAAAGCACAAAAAAGTAGTTCTCTAGTGTAGGATGACCTTCATCCTATGGTCCTCTTCTTACTAGCGCCTTCCCTTTCCTGAGCCTGGGGTACGCCACACCACAATGAACGGTACTGTACACCATCGCACTTCATAATAAACATTTCACCCACAGCGCTCTCATGGTGCCGACAAAATAGAAAGATCTCTAGAATGGAATTTGATGATATACATGGTTCAAATCCAAAGTGGCAAAAACAAAGGCAAACGCCTCTGTATATGTTTTCTTGACGTTTTCTATCCCTTCCTTAACACCCACGACTTCCTTCTTGACCGGCTCTATACTTTCGACAAGCTGTCCAGCTAACATCCGTATCTCCTCTAGAAAGGCTTCATCGCCCGACTAGTGATGTCCCAGAATTCCAGAAGACTTAGTGTGCCCACGCAACTAATGCGTGGGCAGCTAATACAACCCATAACACAACCGAAAATCGAGACAAACATTCGCAGTGGCATGGCCACAATCTCGTCACTGCAAAACAGCGGAAATCAACGTACACTCGCCTCTTGGGCAGTGTACAATATACCCCGGAAAAGGACAGAAATAATCCCGCAGACCATAGAGATATTATAGAATACACTGCTACGAGAACTATACATCTCTATTAGATGTTTATAATGCCATCGTTTCTTGGCTACTACTCTTGTTCTCCTTGGAGATTGATAATGGACAACGACAGTGTGGCCCACAGGCGTAACGGCCATTTGAAACATAGGTAAAATGCTGGTTGGATAAAGAGCTTAGTTTATCAACTTTCATGGGCTGTCATGCAACAAGAAAGTGTCAGTTTATAAGGGGAATTGTCACTTATGATGAATTTCTATTCAAACCTGACTTTGTTTTTCAAACAGGCAGTGAAGACGTTGCTACGATGATGTAATAACCATGCAACTCATTTGACCACGTTTCACAAGGAGTCATACCGTAAGCTAACAAATGACAATGACAAATACATCAAATACTCAGACTGAATAAATGGATTAATCTAGACTATGATACATGATATCACCTATAACTTGCTAATTCAGTGAAGATCTTTGTACAAACTAATTATTTACTGTAACCTAAATGAACTATCAGGTTACCTTCCATTAGGAACGTGGCTGCACTCAACGACTGCGATATGACTTTCAAATGATAGGGCACAGCAATCTCTCGTCCTTTTCTTGCAAGTTTTATTCGGCAAATCTAGGTTTCGACTAGTGCCTAGCCATTATCAATGCACCATTTCCTTTTAGTATGAATGAAGTCTTGAAATAACTGTGACAGAAGCCCGAAAAACAAAGGACTGAGGTTATAGAACATGCATTCGTACTATGAAATTGTGCATTGACAATGGCTAGGCACTAGCCGAGATCTAGATTTGCGAATAAAACCTGGAAGAAAAGGACGACTGCTGTGCTCAATCTTTTGAAAGCTAAATGAACTGCTATATACACCTATTCTACAAATGGCTACGTTTCCTGTGTGACACATTAGGTGGCATGATCTGGATATTTTCATCTTGTTGGCTATTTTGCTGGCACTGACTGTTGTTCTCCCAGTTATTTCTTTGCTGCTGTGGTTCTCCAGTCTCTTGCCGGCACTGGTTTGTATTTTGTGGTTCTCTCCAGTTTCCATTCTGCTGTTCGTTGTAATTATTACTGTAATCGTTTCCTCTACCTCTGTTCTCCAAAGGTGGCTCGTTATTCTCTCTGTAATTCGAGCCGTTGTTTCCATGTGATTGATATTTTCCCACCTTTCTGATGAGCCTTGCCCATTGCGGTCATTGTTTCTTCCGTTTTGTATTTCATTGACGTAGTCTAATGTTGCCCCACGTGCTAGGTTAAATAATACCTCTCTCATGTTTTCATGACAACGTTCAATTGACCAATTAATGAAAGAATATCATGCAATTAGGATAGATTCCTTTGCATGAAGCGACACCTACTTAGACTTACGTTTTTATCAGTAGTAGTTAAGAACAAAATTGACATACCCCCTCGTTCACATAGTAGTCCTAGCTCTGGAGTTCTATCATACAAACACGCAGCCATACCGTAGGCGAAATTTGGATAGCTTCAATTCAAGTTTCTAATGAATCACAAGCAAATGTGTATTTTTTGCCACAGGAATAACCAAAATGAATTGGTGGAGCGATTAGTTTCCTTGTAGGCTTAGAAAGTGACAGACAGTAATTCACATGATAATCAAATAATATCTATCGAAAAGGTACTATGAGAAGCATCGATTAGTACTTTACAATGGACTTCGAAACTAATGAAGTGAGAGACTCAGCTGGAGAATGGGAACCTTCCATCTGTTGCAACACATCCACAAACGGTGCAGATTTTGAAACAGTTAACTTAAATATTGCATGGGATTTCACACATCAATCTATATGCAGTGCATCTTCGAAACGGATGGTGAAACTATTAGATTTTAAATGAGAATTGGACATGTAAGAAGAGCCAGTATTAAAGGTTACTCGTTACAATGGGCAAGAGCTTAGCAGATACATGAGTATGCTTATCGTTGACGATGTCAGTCGAAAATAAAGTGACTGTTGTTATGAAAAGTGTAAAATAACATACGTAACGGCTCCACAGCAGCTATAACATACAGATGATTCAGACCAGTGCGTTTGACTCTTGGCTTGGCATAATATGACACGTATGCTGATTAGTCATCAACAACAATGAACTTGCTGACAATGAATTTTATATGCCTCAAGTAGTCCTCAATTGTCAAGTCCAGGAAGTACGACATCAAGGAACATATTGACTTACTGAATAAGCGATTTTGCTTATCGGAACTTGGAGAAAAATCTCAAAAATATCTGCCTCAGCAGGAAATTATTTGTTAATATGAGGCAACTACTAATAGAATTAGGTAACTGGTGTTGTTTATAGTGCTGTCCTCTGTGCATGCATCATTGTATTAAAAAAATGAAAGTCTGACATGCATTGTCACTAACAAAATTTGTAGTTTGCGTATCGATTACTTGTTATAATTCAAGAAAGCAGGGATTCTTCTGCTTTCATTTGCATAACTTGTAATGTCTGGGTGATGTTCGAAGTGTGATACATGTCAAACGACTTTCAGCATTAGAGAAGTGGAGGTGGCACTCAGATTTGACAGTAAGACACGTCAAAACGAATTTTGAGCAGCAATGTTGTTCTGTTTGCAGTACTGCCAAATATATCTACTATTAAGATTCGCGACAGTTAGCGAAGATGAACTTCACTTTCCAACAGCAGCACTGTGTGCATGATATATGACGGAAGAGTGCACAACATGAATACAGCTGATTTTGAAAATAATGATTTTTTTCACATGTGACCAATAGAAGACTGTGTATACAAATATGTCACTGCCTATTCATAAGGTATCATGCAGTGGAATTATAAGGATATGAAATGAGATTGTTGTGGCTCTGTTCAATTCGCAATAGTATTTATTCTCACACGCAAAGGCACTGGTTTTGGTTCCGATGTAAAAGTCTTTTCGAAATGTGAAAATAATACAGTAGCTGAAGAAAGAGATTCTGAACACGTTGTTTGTTTTGAAGTGTATAATAAGTTTGAGCGTATTTCATACGCTGTAGTTATTTGTTTCAGTATAGCAATCTGTTCGATTGTTACATTAGGGATATATTCTTCATATTGCATCCAAGTTGCCGTAATATGCAATTCGGTATCATTTCGATTTTGTCAAGGAAGGTGCAGCTGTCAAAACTTGGTTAGCTGGGGGAAATAGTTCACATTGTCACTTACATTATAACAAAATACTGTTTACAATAGATGATATTCTCCAAGGTGTTGTAGATAAAGTAGAATGTATGTAAAATGTGTTTCTTTACCTTGTATATGATAGCATAAAAATGATTATTTTTTTGTTACAATAAACTGATCGAACGTTAAATTAAGACATGAACATTAGATATGAAAATGGGTAAGGCATAAAAGCAAGCTACAGTATTGGGCACAAACATTTGTGTGTGTGTGTGTGTGTGTGTGTGTGTGTGTGTGTGTGTGTGTGTGTGTGTGTGTGTGTATGTGTGTTTGGTAAATAGCGCCAGTTTGCACAGTTGGTATTAAATAGCTTCCGTAATTTTTTTGAACACGGTACAAAAATATTCGGAGAAGTTGATACTTCTATCCTTGGTCAAGATGACTACATTGTGACTGGTTTATTCATTTTATTGGCTGCTAAAAAACTAACTTGTAATTATCTGTCTCATTTTAGTAATATGCTGTGACCGGCCGTAGTGGGATGGGGAGAGGGACGGATTTAGAAGGGAGGGCGAGAGTGCGGGCAGGTGCTTGGCTTGTCACGTAATAGGTTATGTGGAGTCACCTACCATCATGTTGAATTGTCACGTCATTGCTCTGCAGAACGGCAGCGCACAGGTATCGGTAAAATGACCTCCCTGGGTCCTGAAGCCAAGATAGATCCAAACCCAGTGTTGAGGGATGCGCTGGTTCATACACTTCTATGGTATTGCAACCCCTGATACGACCAAGAGACAGGATGATACGACAAAAGGGAATATCATCCAAGGTAATACAGATGATATGGTATTGGTTAAGACTAAAGAGAATTACGTCCATGGTACTGGAGAGAGTTACTGAGTGTAAAAACTGTAGGAAAGTGGAATATATCCAACAAGTAATTGAGGACTTTGGATGCAAGTGCTTCTCTGAGACTAAGAGTTTGGCACAAGAGCGGAAAATGGGGCCATCCGCATCATACCAGTCACTAGATTAATAAGCATTTCACAACTGTGCGACTTCGGTATTGTATCGAAAATAAGACCCTATTAAATAGCGTATACAGAACAAGGAAAAAGAAAGCATCACAGTACTTAAGAGCAAGTATCCTACGAGTTTAATCAAGCAAGGGCCGATCAAAAAGTTTGTTTTCGAAGATCGTTCAGTCCAGAATCGGTGCCAAGCAGGAAAAATTGCCGTGAGCACTGAAGCAATCATCCTACCGATGCTCCAGGTAGAAGGTACGTGTTTGGTAAGACACCATGTCCTGCTGCGTGTAGTTCGCAACTGCCTGCTGCACAACCTCGTCCGACAGTAATAGCTGATGCTTCAAGGCGTTTTTAAAGGATCGAGACGTGATAACAGCGTGGGGGTGAGATCAGGACTATGGCGCTGGTACTCGGCTGTCTCCCACTTGAGTTGGGGTAAGTACCACCTTAGGGCATTTGCGATGTCGGGACGTACGTTGTCATGAAGCAGAAGCACCCTTTATAGCGCACTATTCCACAGACAGTCATGCTGCTCCATACTCATTATTAATTCTCCGTTGGATGTCTGCCAGTGTTTTCCATTCGTCAGCTAAGAAAATAATAAGAGCACGTTGGTGCCGTTTAGAAGAATTTGATAATAACGTCGCCATAGTTCACGTTTCCACATTTACTGCGCGCAACTCGGAAAGACACAAATGCTACACTAATTCCTTGCCGGTCGGTGCTTACAGAACCTCATCGGAGCCGCGCTGCGTTGTCCATACAATGCAGCAAGGCCCTCAAGCGGAAACTTGCTGATCGCCCTTCATACGCTTGAAATATCCTGACAGAGAAACCTATGAAGATAATCTTACATCTATAATTAACAGAAGACACATCGACAATCTAAAACCTTGCATTCACCTTTCGAAATTCGCTGGTGAGTCAAAACAGTATAACCACCTGTCTAATGGTGCTTCGGTCCAACTTTCGAAAGCAGTACAGCAGTGATCCTGAGTGGCGTCGGTTAAACCAGGTCATGGAAGGTGCCCAGAGATATGCGAAACCAGACGCCTACGCACAGGTCATCCAGTTCCCATAAATTAAAGGCCGGTGGCTTGTCAGCGTCGAGCTGGCGCCGAGTAGCATCCCAAATGTGTTCCACAGGGCTCAAATCAGGCGAATTTCTTGGCAAAGACATTGACTTGAGTTCACTACAATGCTCCTTAGAGTACTGTGGCATGATTCTGGCCTTGTGACACTGTTATCCTGCTGGAAGATGCCACCGCTGTTGGGTAAAACGTCCGACATGACAGAATACATGTGAACAGCAATAATGTTCACTCGTGCCATGTTGCCTTTGACTACCGCCACAGCTACTTCACAGCAGGCGGTGGTCACAATGTTTCGGCTCATCACAATAAGTTACACATTATGGCAGAACAAAACGTCATCTGCAACAGCGTTTCATATGCCAATGGCTGAAGTGAAGGATTGTCTTTAATGTGGTAAGAATATTAACTAAATAATAGAAACTGATTCTTGTTTCTGTCAACATATATGTACCAAGGTTTTGCCTTCCAAAGAGCCAAGTCTTATTCTATCAAGGAAGGTGAGCTCTTGTAAGCAAATGCAAGCAGAAGCAGATCCCACAAGCTTTGCGTGCGCCGTCGTGAGCATATTTCACGGCGTGGATAATAGCCTGGAAATTAGGTCACGGAGTCTATATCAATTACGCGTAAAAATAGCCGCTTTCGATCCGACAACATGATAACATCAGCAAACGACCGGTTTCTGTTCCGTGAGTTAGTGCATACATTTAGTTAGACGTTCGACTCTTTATCGTTCTTTTAGCGAAGACAAAATTGAAGAGTAGCCCCCACAGTGCTACAGTTTTAGTAATCAGCTATGGTGGAATATCTGAATAATATAGGGATACGGAAGTGCAGGACAGGAAGCTTCATTCTGGTATGTGCGATTATGAGAAGCTGTTCACAGTGGGCATGTCATCTGATGAACTTCTTCCTTCGCTTACCAGTTCCTTTCATTGAATTTGGTTGTGTTTGTTGAAGTCATTCTAACATCTTTGTTTCCCTCCTTCGGAAAAATCCACTCGAGTTAAATTCATCGACATGACAGAGTGTCTAGGAAGACATTTTGCCTCTTCTGAGTCTATATCTGTCTTACTTATTTCCACAGAGTTTATTACTATATCATTTCATAAGTTATCAGTTTAAGGATGAAGTTATATTAAAATAGCTACGAGGGGCTTTCAATAAGTTATGAGACTTTTTTTGAAAGCATGTTAGTTCTATTCAGAATTCCAATACATAATATTATTCCCCACTTTTTTGGCTACAAAACCCTATTTTTAACACCTTCTCCGTTCATTGCGACACTCATCCTTAACCTTTGTGGTAGTGTCTATATGTCTGCATGGTACGACTCAAGTAGCTGACGTCAGAGCCAACGTCTTCCTGTATCAATAGGCTTCCCACCATCCACTTACCGCTTCCCGTGGAGTACATCCTTCGTTGAGGCAAGCAGATGGATGTTACAAGGAGCGAGCTCCGGGATGTTGGGCGAATGAGGAAGAACAGTGCTAGGAAGTTTTTTGAACCTCTTTCCGGTGCACCAAGTTGTGTAACACCTGGCGCTGTCATGGAGAATGAGAAATTCGTTTGCACTTTTGTGGCGCCGAAAGGTTCAAGTCATTTCTTCAAGTTCCTGTGGGTAGCACAATATACACTCCTGGAAATGGAAAAAAGAACACATTGACACCGGTGTGTCAGACCCACCATACTTGCTCCGGACACTGCGAGAGGGCTGTACAAGCAATGATCACACGCACGGCACAGCGGACACCAGGAACCGCGGTGTTGGCCGTCGAATGGCGCTAGCTGCGCAGCATTTGTGCACCGCCGCCGTCAGTGTCAGCCAGTTTGCCGTGGCATACGGAGCTCCATCGCAGTCTTTAACACTGGTAGCATGCCGCGACAGCGTGGACGTGAACCGTATGTGCAGTTGACGGACTTTGAGCGAGGGCGTATAGTGGGCATGCGGGAGGCCGGGTGGACGTACCGCCGAATTGCTCAACACGTGGGGCGTGAGGTCTCCACAGTACATCGATGTTGTCGCCAGTGGTCGGCGGAGGGTGCACGTGCCCGTCGACCTGGGACCGGACCGCAGCGACGCACGGATGCACGCCAAAACCGTAGGATCCTACACAGTGCCGTAGGGGACCGCACCGCCACTTCCCAGCAAATTAGGGACACTGTTGCTCCTGGGGTATCGGCGAGGACCATTCGCAAACGTCTCCATGAAGCTGGGCTACGGTCCCGCACACCGTTAGGCCGTCTTCCGCTCACGCCCCAACATCGTGCAGCCCGCCTCCAGTGGTGTCGCGACAGGCGTGAATGGAGGGACGAATGGAGACGTGTCGTCTTCAGCGATGAGAGTCGCTTCTGCCTTGGTGCCAATGATGGTCGTATGCGTGTTTGGCGCCGTGCAGGTGAGCGCCACAATCAGGACTGCATACGACCGAGGCACACAGGGCCAACACCCGGCATCATGGCGTGGGGAGCGATCTCCTACGCTGGCCGTACACCACTGGTGATCGTCGAGGGGACACTGAATAGTGCACGGTACATCCAAACCGTCATCGAACCCATCGTTCTACCATTCCTAGACCGGCAAGGGAACTTGCTGTTCCAACAGGACAATGCACGTCCGCATGTATCCCGTGCCACCCAACGTGCTCTAGAAGGTGTAAGTCAACTAACCTGGCCAGCAAGATCTCCGGATCTGTCCCCCATTGAGCATGTTTGGGACTGGATGAAGCGTCGTCTCACGCGGTCTGCACGTCCAGCACGAACGCTGGTCCAACTGAGGCGCCAGGTGGAAATGGCATGGCAAGCCGTTCCACAGGACTACATCCAGCATCTCTACGATCGTCTCCATGGGAGAATAGCAGCCTGCATTGCTGCGAAAGGTGGATATACACTGTACTAGTGCCGACATTGTGCATGCTCTGTTGCCTGTGTCTATGTGCCTGTGGTTCTGTCAGTGTGATCATGTGATGTATCTGACCCCAGGAATGTGTCAATAAAGTTTCCCCTTCCTGGGACAATGAATTCACGGTGTTCTTATTTCAATTTCCAGGAGTGTATGTCAGAGGTGATCGCTGCACCATGAGGATGTGCATGAAACGGACTGACCCCTTCAGAGTCCAACAAGATCATTTTTTCTTCGGCGTGGAGCAACTCCATGGGCTGCCGTTTTATTTCTGGTTCGGCGTTGTGAAACCATAATTGATCGCCTGCGACGACGAAAAATTGTCACGATCAGCCTCGTAACGTGTAAGCAATTCCGCACCCCAGATCATCTGGGTCCCACACTGATGTGCTCCGTTTCTCTGTGTAGTCCTCCGTTAGGCGGCGAAGAACCCAGCCGGCTCCCACTTTTAAGGATCCCAACTGGTAGTCGAGCGTGTCAGCACCTCCGAGAGAGAAGTCCAGTTGAGCACCGAGGTGCCTGATGTGATCCGTCGATCACTCGGTATGAGTGTGTTGTGGTAGATAACAGCTGTGTGCGGCTGGCAGCAATGCAGGAGGTCGAATAGGTTGCGCAACCTTCTTGCGATGATGACAGACGCTTCGCCCAATGACTCACTGGGTTACTGTTTACTGTCAGGTCTCCACTGAAATTCTGCAAGCGCTGGCGAATATCTGGGAAGCTCCTGTTTTCCGCCAAAAGAAACTCAATGATAGCTCTCTCCCGGAAGCGTCCCTCCGCTACAGACGTGACTCGGAAGTTTAGTTACAGCATCAGTCAGAAATTCGTGAAAGTACAGGGGCCGAAGCGGGAATATTCCTGGATATCTCACAACAATTTCATATTTTTCAACAGAAATTAGACGAGGGAAAAAATTGTCGCATTACTTATTGAAGGCCCCTCATAGAAGCAGTAAAATCATTAAAATCTCGTTTTCCTTTAACATCATTTATTTATTTATTTCAGTGTCCCCACATCGTTAAAGACATGTTAAGAGTAAACGGTCTTTGGTAATGTATACTGGAGTAAATGTAATGAGTTTTTCAACCAAGTACTTGTCTGATATTTATCAAACGTTGTAGGTATACCCATCGTGTAATAGGGTATTAAATCATTAATCTTTCATTCCATTCGGGACTGATGTACGTCATCAATATTAGTATGGCGGGCACGAAGAAACTCTCTTATTAGTTGTGGCATGGAAGTAAACTGCCTCTGAATGTCGTCTTGCGGAATTTCTTGACATTCCCGAAATACCTCGTAGGTGTGTTCATGACTTGTTGCTTGGAGGGTAGTATGGAAGGATATGCCCTACATTGTGCCACACACATGTTGTATAGATGAAACCTGAGGAAAGTGGGGCGAGTCAAGGATCCGTACATAGTTCAAGGCATTTGTGTTGTGAAATGCACTGTGGGGATTTACATTATCCTGCTGGAATACGGCATTTGGTACGCTGATATGAAATGTAGAACAACAGGGTTTGCCATTGTTGCCACATACTGGCGAGCATTTAGCCTCAACAGTTACAAAATCAGTCCTGTTGTCATCCGGCCGGAATGCGGGAGGACGAAGAGGTTTACGCAACCTTGTTGAAGTAAGTGATCGATCGACACGAAAATTAGTTTTATTTTCGTATTTTCATTCGCTTATGTCGTATGGTATTATATTTTGAGGTAACTCTTCCCATTCTAAAAGGATCTTTTTGCCTCAGAAACGGGTGGTTCGGGCAATAAGTGGTGTAAGTTCACGAACCTCTTGTCAATCCCTGTTCTCGAGTCTGGGTATTTTGACATTGGCTCGTCAATACATATATTTCTTATTGTCATTTCTTGTTAACAATATTAGCTTATTCCCAAGAATAAACAGCTTTCACTCAGTTAACACTCGGCAGAAATCAAACCTGCGTCTGGATCGGACTTCCTTAACTCTTGTGCGGAAAGGTGTGCAGAAGTAATCTACACGATTTCAAATCGAAACTGAAGAGTTTCCTCATGGGTCACCTCTTCTATTCTGTCGATGAGTTCCTTGGAAAATTAAGCTGATTCTTGTTGTATTGTTGACTGCGTTTACTTATGGATTGACTTTTTTCGAGTTCATAGATATTTTATTTTTATCTGTTATTACTTTTACGTTGTAATTTCATGTACTGAGATTTTCCATGACCTTGGAGACTTGCTCCTCAATTTGGTCCTGCGGAACCTGACGTGCAAATAAATAAAAAAAACGATGACAGATGCCTCGCCCACTCACTCACTGTGCCTTTGTTCACTGCCACGTGTCAGTGCCTCTGTATTTGCATAACTTACCTGTACTTAATACGAGAGACAAAGCCCAACTGACAAGAGCCGATTGGCTTCAGCTAATCTAATGTACCATCATGTGACGTAACAAGCCACACTCCTTCTGAAGAAGATATTTTTCGAAATATCGAAACCTAGGTCAAGGGCTAATAAACTTGGGTTTTGCAACTGGTTGACCGATTTTTTCAGCCTCTTCAGATTTACACAGTTGCTGCTTCGCTGCCATGTTTAAGATTTTACATTGTAAACAGTAACGGCTCTATCATCCCAGGAATTTCAGGACTTGGAATTCGCCTTCGGTTGCGTTAGTGTCTACATCTACATCAGTACGTTTTCCAGCAATTTTACATCAGTACTGTAACTGTACAGTAGTGGACATCTTTTCCTATGTATCCGCAGTGTATTACATTTATTTACGTTCAGGCTCAACTGCCAGAGACTGCAACTTCATCAAACTTCCGTAGGTCCTTTTGCAAATCGATACTGTCTTCTGGCGTTGCTACTTTCTTTATAGACAACAGCATCATCTGCGAGTAGTCTTAAAGAGATTCCGACGTTTTCTATTACTAGATTATTTATATATACTATGTGATCAAAAGTATCCGGAAACCCCCAAAAACATACGTTTTTCATATTAGTTGAATTGTGCTGCCACCTACTGCTAGGTCCTAACAGCGACCTCAGTAGTCATTAGACATCGTGTGAGAGCAGAATGAGGGGCTCCGTGGAACTCACGGACTTCGAACGCGGTCATTTAACTGAGTGTCACTTATGTCATACGTCTGCGTGCGAGATTTTCACACTCCTAAACATCCATAGGTCCACTGTTACCGATGCGTTAGTGAAGTGGAAACGTGAAGGGACAGGTACAGCACAAAACCGTAATGGCCGACCTCGTCTATTTGCTGACAGTGACCGCCTTCAGTAAAAGAGGGTCGTAATGTGCAATAGACAGACATCTATACAGACCATCACACAGAAATTCCAAACTGCGTAAGGACCCACTGCAAGTACTGTGACAGTTAGGCGGGAGGTGAGGAAACTTGGATTCCATGGTCGAGCGGCTGCTCATAAGCCACACATCACGCTTGTAAATGCCATACGACGCCTCGCTTGGTGTAAGGAGCTTAAGCATTGGACTACTGAACAGTGGAATCACGGTACACAACGTGGCGATCCGAAGGCAGAGTGTGGGTATGGTGAACGTCATCTGCCAGCGTGTGTAATGCCAACAGAAAAATTCGGAGGCGACTGTGTTACGGTGTGCTCCTGTTTTTGATGGAGGGGCGTGCACCGCTTGTTGTTTTGCGTGGCAATATTGCAGCACAGGCCTACATTGATGTTTTAAGCAGCTTCTTGCTTCCCACCGTTGAAGAGCAATTCGGGGATGGCGATTGCATCCTTCAACAAGATCGAGCACCTCTTCATAATGCACGGCCTGAGCTGAATTCTACAGAACACTTTTGGGATGTTTTGGAACGCAGACTTCGTGCCAGACCTCACCGACCGACATCGATATCTCTCCTTAGTGTAACACTCCGTGAAGAATGCGCTTCCATTCCCTTGAAAACCTTCCAGCACCTAACTGAACTTATGCCTGCAAGAGTGGAAACTGTCGTCAAGGCTATGAATGGGCCAACACCATACTGAATTCCAGCACTGCCGATGAAGGGCGCCACGAACTTGTAAGTCATTTTTAGCCACGTGTCCTTGTGAAGAAGATATTTTTTTAAATATCTAAACCTAGGTCAAGAGCTAATAAACCTCTGTTTCGCAACTGTTTGTCAGATTTTTTCTACCTCTTCAGATCTACACAGTTGATGTTTCTCAGCCAAGTTTAAGATTTTGCATTGTAAACAGTAACGGTTCTATCATGGACGCTCTGTAAATTACATCTGTAGATTTTGTTCAGTCAAGAGCGGCGTGTAGAGTTCTGTCTGCAAGGAAGTCTTGAATCCAGTTGCAAATCTGCTTTGATACTCGGTAAGCTCGTACTTTTTTCACTAAACGGCCGGGAGGGGCGGTGTCAAATGCCTTCCTGAAGCCAAGTAACACTCTATCAACCAGAGCGCCGTTCTCTACAGCACTATGGAGGAACAAAATGGACTGCATTACGCATGGTCTCTGTTTGAGGAATTCCTATTGATTTTTATAGAGGAGATTTTCCTTCTCCAAAAAGTCTTAAATCATGAGCATAAAACAAGTTCCATAACTATACAAGGGACTGGCGTCAACGACATAAGCCTGTAATTGTATGCATCCGTCCTGAGACCCTTCTTAAAAAGGAAAATGGCCTGCGCTTTCTTCCAGTTGCTCCAGCGAGGAACGATAAACTGCTGCTAGAAGGGAAGCAGCTCTCTCTCAGAATCTTTGAAGAATCTTACAGGTCCTATGCGTTTCCACTACTAATCGATTATAGTTGCTTTTCTGTACCGTCAAATGTTATCTCAACATCTGCCACTTCGGCGCTCGTACGATGACTGAAGGGACCGTGTAACCGTGTAGAGATTTCCCACTATGAAACAAACTCGGAAGACGGAATTCAGTGTTTAGGCGATCTCTGCGTTATCTTCCTTTTCGGTGCCACTATGGTCACTGAGTGAATGAGTAGACGATTCAGAATCGCTAACTGTTTTTACGTAAGACCAAAACCTCTTACGATTCTTACTAACATCGGGTGAAAAAATTCCACTTCCAAAATCATTTAACGTCTCTCTCACAGACCTCCTTACCCTCATTTCGGCTTCGTTCAGTTTTTGTTTGTATACGTGTTTTGACTTCTCTTAAAGCTGTGATGACGCTTTCTTTCCTTAGGTAGCAGTTTTCTAACACGGCTATTAAAACAAGGTGGGTCTTTCCCACGCCGTAAGACTCTACTCGGAACATACATGTCTAAGGCATATTGAATGATGCTTTTGATTGTTTTCAATTTTTGCTGCACATCTTCGTCCTCAGCACTGAATATTTGTTGTTGACCACTCAGATACTCTGCAGTTTGTATTGTACCACTCTTGCTAAGCAAAATCTGACCGCCAGAAACAGAAGCGAGTCATTTGTTGTACTGTCGGCCTTCTATCGTACAGTCCAGTATGGTCGATGGTGACACGACAGTTAATTCTGGCGGTGTTGGTTTCCTTCGAATTAGTTTACTATAAAACCTTGACATGACGGCACGTGGAAGGTCCAGCACCTGGTCAATCTTAGAATGTCCTACTGTTTTGCATCAAGAGTCTGGCCGAGATCAAATGCGTTGACACATTGCATACCGGTACTGTTTTCCTGGGATCGACAATATTCCTTATGGCCAGTACCGACTCCAACGACACTCCATTCTTTTGTAGGGAATTTTAAAAGTCAGATTGCGTTGCGCTAACAAAATATTGTGTGTCAGTTTAAGCACAGTCATGTATAATTGTTCAAAGGGGACGTTTCACAGTCGAGAAATAGTCAGAAGTAATAGAACAAAACTGTATATGTCAAAGAAGCATGTCTATAAATTTTGAGAGACTAATTTAAACGCCTGCAACATTGGAATCACAGTGAGAACGAGAATTTTCGGTATGTGGGCATAAAGGTAAACTTCAGACGCAAACTGGCCCAGGCGGCGTGGCGTGGCGTGGCTTCCTGTGCCAGCAGCCGGAGTCAGTTAGCTCCAGAGTGGATGGCTGTCTGCCTCTCGCGCCAGCACGGTATCGACCAGGGCCGCATCTTCTATCTTTAAACGGCGCACGTAACTAGGCTGGGCTATAAACCAGCGACTCCCAGCTGCGCGGTTCTTACATTTACGTTTAAATTATCTGAGCGTGTGCCAACTCCAAATCGCTAAAGAAATATTACCTGCGGACACTGTTGGGGGTTACGTTACGTGAAGGTGCAGTTTATATGCTGAACTGCCTATTTTGTGCTCTTGGGGTACAAGGGAACAGTTCATGCAAGCGTTGTATGGAAGGAACAGGAACATGGTAGCCGGGAAACGTGAATTGAAAAACAGGTTCCCAAACGCTTATGATATGATTATCATAAATCTACCACTCTCACCATTCAAAGATTTTTAGATAGCAATCGACTGATACCTGATCAATTGTCTCTAAACTCTTCTTCTAGTCACTCGAAGTTTTTACCTATCTTCAGATTAGATGAAAGTTCTGTTTCTTGTCATATCAATCATTCAGTATACATTAACTCCATCAGCTGCTATCATTTAACTTTCCGTTAACGGTTTCCCTCTTGCAAATTACGCTCCGCGCTACTGACAGTTGTCAGCCACAGCAGCGTCTTATTCATGGTCGGGCAATAGGTTTCATGTGAGACATGTTCCATGAGTTAGCACAACCCAAACCGGTATGAAAGCAATGCACCATTCGGTGTATGACACTTTCTAGAATCAGCCTGCTGAAATAACTGGACTGCTCGACAGAAGCCTCCATTGAGACTGTCTACCGAGCTGGGTAGCGCAGTGGTTAGCGCACTGGACTCGCATTCGGGAGGACGACGGTTCAATCCCGCGTCTGGCCATCTCGATTTGGGTTTACCGTGATTTCCCTAAATCACTCCAGGCACATGCAGAGATGGTTCCTTTGAAAGGGCACGGCCGACTTCCTTCCTCCTCTATCCCTAATCCTATGAGACCGATGACTTCGCAGTTTGGTCTCTTCCCGCAAACAACCCAACCCAACCCTGAGACTGTTAGTTTGTCACACAAGACGGATAAGGAAAATCTCAAGCAATCTTTATGTAATACCTCACCTCTCATAACAAGCAAGTTGAAAGCAGCCGCTGAAGCGATATAATGACATTTTGGTAAACTTAATGTTAGCTGTCTCTCTGTGACAGAGAGACACTCAGAACTCTAAAAGCTGCTCTCCCGTCCATTAATTCTGTATGGGAATCATAATGTATATAACACATTATGCGACTTAATTGCTTAACTTTGTAATATTTGACACTAGTGATGGGTCAATGGACTGGCCTTAACAACTGACTAAGCAGTCGATTGGTTTTTAGTTCAGTCGATTTTTCAGCCGAATGAAACAACCGAATGAAACTAGTCTCTGTGGATAAGGCAACTATATGAATATTTTTCGCTCATTCTCCGGGTCTGAGTGGTTTCGCTCAATGTGAGATAACCGACTGACACAAGTCTCTTACAGTTACGTCAGTAGTTTGGAAGTTTCCACCCGTCTCCTTGTCAGAGTGATTCTAAGTACAAATTTTTTAGCATTTAAGACTATGCATGAAGCATGAGTAGGTTTACAAATATTTCGGAAGCAAACAACGTATGTTATTTCAAGGAGAGGAAAATAATTAGTATATTTCGAAAAATGATGTATTTTCAAAACTATATTTACTTAAATGACTACAAATTTTTCATACTTGTAGCACTAAATACAGATTTTGCTTAGTTTCAATATCTGACACTACATTATTAATTTATATTCAAATAAGTGAACAATTACTTTTTCATCAAAATTTATTGAAGCGTTGTCTCCAACTTACCGCTCATTTGTACTCATCGTCCTTATTTATTTGTCGGTAAACGTTGAGAGACTTGAACAGAAAGGACACAAGACACAACTATTTATTTGTTTCGTAATTTAATTACTTATTTTTAAGCTTATTCTTAAGTATATTTTTTCTCGAGAAATATTTCTCATGATTTGTTAGTTTTATAAAATTTTCTGTAATTAATATAGTTGCATAATGTGATTCATCCCTGCAGATAATGTGCAGGTATATCGCAGTGAATTTGTCTTAAGCATAACATTTTTCGTCATATCACTTGTTGCATTCCTATGCCTTTGCGTTTAGGCGTTTTGATCAGACACAAAGTTCTAGTAAAATGCCTATAAATAAACATGGATGAAAAACCGAACTAAAAGTTACTTATTGCACCAAATAAGAAGGAAGTATCGAAACGACAAGAACAGTGACGACAGGTGATAACGGAGTGCAGTGAACTTCAGCAACGCTGACGGAAAGAAATCATAGCACCAAGAAATATTGAATGTAGAGTAATGAAATTTCTGGAAGATTTCCTCTTGAAGATTTAGTGATTAACATTGCTAGATCACAGATTGTAAGCGCGAGATGAGCCATTGAACATGTGAAATTGTGGCACATTAATAACCGATATAACGGCGAGAACGATGAAAACAAGCATTTAGACGTGCGTGCATTGTGTTGTACAGTTACCGGATGTCAGTTTGTGGGATGGAGTTCCACGCCTGTTGCACTTGGTCCATCAATACAGGGACGGTTAATGCTGTTTGTGGATGACGCTGGAGATGTAGTCCGATGATGCCCCAAATGTGTTCGACTGGAGACATATCTGGTAATCGTGCAACCCAAGGTAACATGTTGACACTCTGTAAAGCATGTTGAGCTACAACACCGGTTTGTGGGTGAACATTATCCAATCTGAAAACACCCCTTGGAATGGTGTTCATGAATGGTAGCACAACAGGTTGAATCACCAGACTGACGTTCTATTTTGTAGGCAAAGTGCGTGGGGTAACCACGGAAGTGCTCCTGCTGTCATACGAAATAGCACCGCAGACCATAACTCTAGGTGTAGGTCCAGTGTGTCTAGCAGGCAGACAGGTTGGTTTCAGGCTCTCAGCTGGCCTCCTCTTAGCCAACACTCAGCCATCACTGGCACCGAGGCAGGACCAGCTTTCATTCACCTTGCCCTCCAGTGAGCTCTCATTTGACACTACTGAAGTCGCAAATGGCTGTCATTTGTGGTAAGTGGAATGCATGCTGCAGGGCGTCTGGCTTGGAACTGTAACCGATTTGTAACAATTGATTGTGTCACTAAGATGCCAACTGCTGATCAAGTACCTACTACAGATGCAGTAAAATGCACCAGGCCACACGCAGAACACAATCGTCTTCCCTCTTCTAGCGATCGTACATTGTCGTGACCACCGCTGCCAGCACTCTTGCACTATGGCTACATTCTTGGCACGTCTTTCTGCAGTATCGCAGAAGGAACTTTCAGCTTCTCGTAGCCCTATTACTCGATCCTGTTCAAATTCAATGAGGTGTCTATAATGATGCGTTTGTCACATTAAAGGCGTTCTTGTCTAACATCAGTTCAGCTCGTCCAATCTCACAGTCAACTAACTCTTACGATCGTTATAGCGTGTATTTAAAGCAAACCTCATTTGCATCCTCATATTATTAATGCCACTTTTCTGCGACTGGTTCGAGATTTGAATGACGTCATCTCTGAGATGTAGAAACCTGCCTACCAATTTTAGTCTGTGTAGCAGAACTCCTCCTTGGTGTCTATTTTCTTTTTTTTTTCGTCAATGCCAAACGATTCCGCGCAGAACTGTATGTCCCAGAGATCAGGTCCATGTGTCGCCTACTTTCATTTGGTTGGGCCTACAGAATGACTTCGGTCGAAAGAAATTGATAAATAAAACGCCAGCCAATGCATAAACATACAACCGACGGAACCGATGTTTTCAAATCGATTGCTCCCACAGACTTGCTTCACTGGAAAGAACGAATGTATAATTCAACCGATAAGTAAAACTAAACCGAACAGTATTCATTAGTTATTCTCATCACCATATTACATTCCCCGGGGAAGGAGATAGTGACTTTTTGCTGAAACCTTTATACTCTTGATCGTAACAAAGTAAAATTTGAACTCGCTGATTACCTCATTCGACTCACTAACAACTGTTTATTGCTTAACACGTAGTGCTACTGAGAAGCTTAGTCTCTTCTAAACACGAGTAGAGTAGATATTCACCGGTAATCTGGACATGTAGCTTACGGCTACACAACGGACTTCACAATGAAGATTAATAAGTATATTTTTTAATATCGAAATGACATACGATAGTATGAGGTCTCACAACACTTTGGAATGGTTCCATCAAAAGGGATTTGAAAGTTTTTACCTGTTTCCAACATCGTCCATGCAGTGATTGTTTTTGGGTGCCAGTTGAAATTATGAGTTTAGAGCATCTACTGAAGATGCTAGTTTTAATTTATCTTGGGGTAGTATGTGTGCGACAAGTTCAACACTTCTCTTCAAAATTTTAGTTTATCGGATCTAACAACATGAGACGTTATTTTGTAGTATAAAATATTCGAAGGGGCTTCTCGATTTCTTATATGACAACAAGCTGTTGTGGTCGCCTTTCTTAAAGAACCTCAACTTCATCAAACTTTTTGTCATCGGCGCTAGATTGTATGTGCGCCATTACTCGTATATGGGCATTTTGTTTGTGATATGATTGGCCCTAGAAATTGTGCTTGTCAGCATCGCTTTTTCCAAGAGAGGCCTCAGGCAACAGTTTTCGTGTAACTGCATTTTTATCGGCAAATGTTGCTCAAAAGGTACTGACGCTGACCCTCTTTTTTTTTACGGATGCTCCGCCATCAGTGTGATTAGCAATTATAGCTGCCCATTTTTGAAAACATTTTTGATAGAAATCGGCGACCACGATGTAATATTTGACATTAATTACAAAAGTCTAGACCACACGGTACGTTTATTAAAAGGTGACTGATTTCGATCATTACATGATCATCTTCAGACGTACAGCCATACTATTGGACGATAGCTGTGCATGGAGTAGGAACGATAGAATGACTATAGTCAGCTGCTCTATGTGCAGCCATTGTCAATCAGTATAGTAAAAGGGCTGAAAATAGTCATGTAACGATAGAAACCAATCACCCTTTAATAAAAGTTCCTTGTAATCTAGACTGTTCTGTAATTAATTTCAAATAGAGTTTCGTATTGGATTGACAAAAGTGGATACCAGGAGCAAGGAGGATGCACGTTTTCACCGACTGGATAGCACGTCGTTGCAGAGTCTGCTCGATGATGAACGCCATCTGTAAACGACGACATGTATATTTTGAGCCCTGTGATAGGTAAGCAAAACCAGCTGATGGTCCATCAGCAAATTAAACACTGGTATGCCTCACTCTTTTTATGTGATTAATTTATTACTATTATTATTATTATATTTACTGAGCTACCAGTTCTCTGAGTGGCTTGATGCGGTCCGTCACGAATTCTTCGCTTGCGTCAATCTCTTCAACTCGGAGTAGCATTGCAATGTAAATGGTCGAAGGGTAGGCCTATATCACACTTACTGCAAATCACACGTACAGGATCTGCAAAGAAGCTTGGACGAAATGCGTATTATAATTTTGAATTTTTAGAACTCTAAAAGTACTGCTTTAATGAGTTCGTAATGAGCCACTGTGATATATTTTGACAATTGTATCAAAATTTTCTTGACACGTCAGAACTGTATCAAAAGTCAAGCTTGAGATCACACAGAAATAAGACCCCATTAGAACTCCGTGAAACATTTATCCGAATTTATCAAATACCAATCCCACTTTCATTTCATGCCTTGGAGAATTTGAAATACCAGTTTCCTTTTTCATCCTTTAGTAAGCTGGGCTACATCATTTGTAACACAATGAGTTTAGTTGTTGCTAGTACTCTCATTGTCCTTTCACTGGAACACTGAAATACGAAGTGAAAAGCAGAACTGGCTAGCTTGGTCTTTCTCTGTGTTAGGTTAGTACATGGGCTACTCCATCCGTGGTTATTATGGAAACCAAAGGGACATCAACACGATATCCAACTTTTCCGCAATTGGTAAACGGTTCATTTTAACACGGGTAATGTATCACGAAGCAAAAACCGTCCGCACTGCCGAATGTTACGTGATACCACGTACTTATACGTTTGTGACTATTACAGCGCCATATATCACAAAGCGAAAAAAGTGGTACAACTAAAACATTCGTATTTCCTTACGTACTACACGAATATGTAATAAAAAATGGGGTTCCTGTTTAAAAAAACGTAGCTGACATCCGTTTGACCTATGGCAGCGCCATCTAATGGGCTAACCATATTGCCATCTGGTTTCCCCCTTCAAGCTAGACAAGTTTCGTACTTTGTAGTTTTTTCGTTTGACCCTTATTTCGTGAGATATTTGGTCCGGTCACGACCAACGGACCACCCTGTATATGATCACCTCATACAGTTCATTATATACCACGCAAAGACATAAAGCATTGTTCTGAAATTCTTTATCTGGGAACGTTAATAATTCTATTGTCCATTCTACTGAAGAAATCTTAGCAACCAAACTTTGAGCATTGAATCAGGAATGAAAAATATTCTGCTGTTCAAAAATACAGACGAATCTGAACTTCAGTGATGCAAAAGATAGTCGAGAAAGCCCACCCTGCGGCTGATTTATCATCCAGAGTACCGTCTCAGCAGCCTTGTGTTAGACGGATTACTCACGGGAGCCACAAGTAATCAATGCCGTCTATCCATCACCGTCTCTATCCCACGGGTGAATGCACATCCCTGCGCTCTGTCCACCATTAGCTTGATGACTGGTCACACACAGATGCACAGATACACTGGTGATTCTGAGAAATAACACACGTGCCGTCGCGGTGTGTGAAACGTATCGGCAACTGAACTGGAAGTGGATGCAAAAAGTCTAATACCGCTGCAAAATTATTGAGGCTTTCGTGGAAATTTGTTCGTTGCAGCTTTCATCTTGGAATCTTCGGCCGATATTTGTTTCATAATTTTGCTGATGTCACACCAGCACATGTGACTGGCATTGTCATTCTCCATTGCTGGTGGAGGACCGTATTTGAATCCGTGCGAATAGGGGTAGACTGGTTAAAACAGATAGCGGTATTTTAGTTCCCCTTAGTTATGAATAAGCGGTATTTTTCGGTATTTACTTGGTCTCAGCTACAACAGGTACTTTTTTTTCTAATAACCAGGTAAAAAAACTGGCTGGAATTTTATGTTTTTATTACAACTTTTTTTTACGAAGGAGTAATGCATATTTGTAAAATTTCATGGCTTTGAAATATTCGGCTATTACAGGAAATAAGAAAAGCGACCATTGCTATTTTCGTAAGAGTTAAAACAGTTAGAGACTAGCAAGAAATATGTTAGAATCGATACAGAATTACTGAGACAATAATTTGCCTGTTGCCGTGTGGTGTGCCCCACTAGACGATTGCGTGTAGATGCAGTGTGGAAGACTTGCCCCTACTCTACACGGCAGATTCTCTTTGTAGTCCTCGGCTATAGGTTGCATTGCAAAACGGCATCATTCCCTAGTCTGGAAATATTTTACAATGTGCGGTAGCAGTGAAGACCAAAGCTCCATGTGATTTAAAAGATTAAAAACGGGAGGGGTCAAACCAAGCTTTTGACGCAATAGAAGGGAGAGAAAAAGAACATCCACCACGTCCCTTGGACGAGAAGACCAAATGATTGATATACCTATAATTTTACTGACATGCCGTGAACCTGGAATAATAACGGCACTCTTAATTTTGTGTTTGATTCAGGTTGAAAAGTCAACGGCCTTGTGGCAGTGGTAACACAGGTTCCCGTCAGACAACCGATGTTAAGCGCTGTCGGGCCCACCTAGCTCGGATGGGTGACCATCCGGTCTTCCGAGCGCTGTTGGCAAGCGGGGTGCACTCAGCCCTTGTCAGGCAAACTGAGGAGCTACTTGATTGAGAAGTAGCGGCTCCGGTCTCCGAAACTGACATAAGGCAGGGAGAGCGGTGTGCTGACCTGCCCCTCCATATCCGCATCCGGTGACGCCTATCTGCTGAGGATGACACGGCAGTCGGTCGGTACCGTTGGGTCTTCATGGCCTGTTAGAGAGGAGTTTAGTTTAGTTTAGTTTCAGGTTGAAAAACTGATAGAGTGACTAAGGAAGATGCAGGGACTTCTGTCATTTTGCTTTTGCCATCGCCACGCCGGGCTCCATCAACTTCGCCGTCTTCACTGAGACCTCGTATCGATCAAGACCCGCTTCTTCTTCACCTTCGTTAGAGTTCTTCAAGCTGGAAATAACAGCAATAAAAATATCGGTTATTTCAAAACTATGTTCGAAATTCAGAGAAAAATAGGGGTAAGCTGTAAAGCAAGATGGGTGATGCATATTATGTACAAGAGCACAGAGGATACAGTAAGAGTGGAAAACCAAGGACGAAATGTTCGGATTGAAAAGGGTGTAAGACAGAGATGTAGTCTTTTTCCCCTACTGTTCAATCTATACATCGAGGAAGCAGTGAAAAGAAATCAATGATAAGATTCGATGACGATGTTCGTATTCTCACTGAAAGTGAAGAGTATTTAGAGTATGTGTTGAATGAAAGAAACAGATTAATGAGTACAGGACATGGATTGAGAGTAAATCGAAGAAAGACGAAATTAATGAGAAGCAGCAGAAATGAGAACAGCAAGAAACTTAACGTCACGGTTGGTGATCATGAAGTAGATGAAGTTAAGGAATTCTGCTATGTAGGCAGCAAAATGACTTGTCACGCATGGAGCAAGGAGGACATAAAAACAAATTGGCACTGACAAAAAGGACTTTCTTGGGCAGGAGAAGTGTGCGAGCATCTCATATAGGTGTTAACTGCAAGAAGATATTTCTGAAGTATGTTTGGTACGCAGTATTGTATGGTAGTGAAAAATGGACTGTGGGAAAACCGGAACAGAAGAAAATCTAAGCATTTCAGATGTGGTGCTACAGAAGAATGTCGAAAATTAGGTGGACTGATAAGGCAAGGAATAAGGAAGTGTTCCAGAGAATCGGTGTGGAAAGGAACAGATGGAAAACACTGACGAGAAGAAGGACGTTAGTTAACACATCATGGAACAGCTACGATAGTACTAGAGGGAACCGTAGAGAGTAAAACCTGTAGAGGAATACCGAGATTGAAATACTACCAGTAAATAATTGAGGAAGTGGTTTGCAAGTGCTGCTCTGCGATGAAGAGACTGCCACAGAAGAGCAATTTATGGCGGGCCGTATCATATCTGTGAGAAGACCGATGGCTCAGAAAGAAAAATAAATAAATAAATGTGCAGTGTATATACACCATACGCAGGGCGCACAAACTGTGCGGACAGCACATGGGGGAAATAGCAATATTTTTAGGAAGTTTCAATAGAGGTGCCTCTGTACACATTCTGCAGAGCTATGAACATAGTTTATTGTGTTAATTTCAAGAGAGATATAATTTTTTATATAGGACCATAGTTTTTTTAGGATGCACTGGAATCACTTAAACCAGCTGTGTATGAATCAGTTTAAATCACGTCTCAATCACGTTTAGTTTGGGAGCTACAACTCTTCAAAGTTTCAGGGGCGCAGACCACAAGCTGTACATAACGCGATGAGTTTTCTAAAGACGCTGCGGACGAGATGTAACGTTACCGGTGTCACTAAGCGATAAGCTTCCTCGATGCGCTGTTTGGACTCCCGTCTGTCTCCGTATACGACCATATACGCGACAGGTCGAACCACACAAACAAACGGGTTCACTGTGCTGCGTCGGAGTAGATGGCATGCACGTACAACGAGAACTTTGACATGTTACTGAGGCCTGAGGAATGCCGACACGATGCTGCTGAAGCAGCCGTGGCGTTTGCCGTGAGATATCCTAGAAGAAGAGCTCCGACTAGTGATTTGACAGTCAACCATTTTTAACAATCGATTTGTCAGTCGATTGTTTATTCGTTCAGTCGATTTTTTCGGACGAATGGAACAACCGAATGAAACTAGTCTCTGCGAATATGTCAGCTATATGAATATTTTCGCTCACCCACCGCGTATGAGTGGTTTCACTCAATGTGATACAACCGACTGAAACAAGTCTCCGTCGTTCACGGTCGATACATGAATGTTTTAATGTAAATTTTTTGCTGGTTTCAAAAGTTTAATATCTGCTCCTGCACTGGAGATTTGTATATATGAATGAACAGTCCCTTTATAACACGTTTTTATTAGAACAATTTCTTGTCTGTTCTTTTCCCGGGTTGGGGTTGTCTTGGCGAAGGAGACTAGACAGCGAGGTCATCGGTCTCATCGGATTAGGGAAGTAAATCGGCCGTGCCTTTTGGAAGGAACCATCCCGGCATTTGCCTGGAGCGATTTAGGGGCTTTTTCCGGTACAAAGACTGATTTTAAATTACCTTTTTTTTTTTTTTTGTCATCAGTCTACTGACTGGTTTGATGCGGCCCGCCACGAATTCCTTTCCTGTGCTAACCCCTTCATCTCAGAGTAGCACTTACAACCTACGTCCTCAATTATTCGCTTGACGTATTCCAATCTCTGTCTTCCTCTACAGTTTTTGCCCTCTACAGCTCCCTCTAGTACCATGGAAGTCATTCCCTGATGTCTTAGCAGATGTCCTCTCATCCTGTCCCTTCTCCTTATCAGTGTTTTCCACATATTCCTTTCATCTCCGATTCTGCGTAGAACCTCCTCATTCCTTATCAGTCCACCAAATTTTCAACATTCGTCTGTAGCACCACATCTCAAATGCTTTGATTCTCTTCTGTTCCGGTTTTCCCACAGTCCATGTTTCACTACCATACAATGCTGTACTCCAGACGTACATCTTCAGAAATTTCTTCCTCAAATTAAGGCCGGTATTTGATATTAGTAGACTTCTCTTGGCCAGAAATGCCTTTTTTGCCATAGCGAGTCTGCTTTTGATGTCCTCCTTGCTCCGTCCGTCATTGGTTATTTTACTGCCTAGATAGCAGAATTGCTTAACTTCATTGACTTCGTGACCATCAATCCTGATGTTAAGTTTCTCGCTGTTCTCATTTCTACTACTTCTCATTACCTTCGTCTTTCTCCGATTTACTCTCAAACCATACTGTGCACTCATTAGACTGTTCATTCCGTTCAGCAGATCATTTAATTCTTCTTCACTTTCACTCAGGGTAGCAATGTCATCAGCGAATCGTATCATTGATATCCTTTCACCTTGTATTTTAATTCCACTCCTGAACCTTTTTTTTATTTCGATCATTGCTTCCTCGATGTACAGATTGAAGAGTAGGGGCGAAAGACTACAGGCTTGTCTTACACCCTTCTTAATACGAGCACATCGTTCTTGATCGTCCACTCTTATTATTCCCTCTTGGTTGTTGTACATATTGTATATGACCCGTCTCTCCCTATAGTTTACCCCTACTTTTTTCAGAATCTCGAACAGCTTGCACCATTTTATATTGTCGAACGCTTTTCCAGGTCGACAAATCCTATGAAAGTGTCTTAATTTTTCTTTAGCCTTGCTTCCATTATTAGCCGTAACGTCAGAATTGCCTCTCTCGTTCCTTTACTTTTCCTAAAGCCAAACTGATCGTCACCTAGCGCATTCTCAGTTTTCTTTTCCATTCTTCTGTATATTATTCTTGTAAGCAGCTTCGATGCATGAGCTGTTAAGCTGATTGTGCGATAATTCTCGCACTTGTCAGCTCTTGCCGTCTTCGGAATTGTGTGGATGATGCTTTTCCGAAAGTCAGATGATTTGTCGCCAGACTCATATATTCTACACACCAACGTGAATAGTCGTTTTGTTGCCACTTCCCCCAATGATTTTAGAAATTCTGATGGAATGTTATCTATCCCTTCTGCCTTATTTGACCGTAAGTTCTCCAAAGCTCTTTTAAATTCCAATTCTATTACTGGATCCCCTATCTCTTCTAAATCGACTCCTGTTTCTTCTTCTATCACATCAGACAAATCTTCAGCCTCATAGAGGCTTTCAGTGTATTCTTTCCACCTATCTGCTCTCCCCTCTGCATTTAACAGTGGAATTTCCGTTGCACTCATAATGTTACCAAAGGTTGTTTTGACTCTCCTGTATGCTGAGTCTGTCCTTCCGACAATCATATCTTTTTTCGATGTCTTCACATTTTTCCTGCAGCCATTTCGTCTTAGCTTCCCTGCAGTTCCTATTTATTTCATTCCTCAGCGACTTGTATTTCTGTATTCCTGATTTTCCCGGAACATGTTTATACTTCCGCCTTTCATCAATCAACTGGCCGGCCGCGGTGGCCATGCGGTTCTAGGCGCTAGAGTCTGGAACCGCGCGACTGCTACGGTCGCAGGTTCGAATCCTGCCTCGGGCATGGATGTGTGTGATGTCCTTAGGTTAGTTAGGTTTAAGTAGTTCTAAGTTATAGGGACTGATGACCTCAGATGTTAAGTCCTATAGTGCTCAGAGCCGTTTGAACCATTTTTTCATCAATCAACTGAAGTATTTCTTCTGTTACCCATGGTTTCTTCGCAGCTGCCTTGTTTGTACCTATATTTTCCTTCCCAACTTCTGTGATGGCCCTTTTTAGAGATGTCCATTTCTCTTCAACTGTACTGCCTATTGCGCTATTCCTTATTGCTGTGTCTATAGCGTTACAGAACTTGAAACGTATCTCGTCATTCCTTAGTACCTCCGTATCCCACTTCTTTGCGTATTGATTCTTCTTGACTAATGTCTTGAACTTCAGCCTACTCTTCATCACTACTATATTGTGATCTGAGTCTATATCTGCTCCTGGGTACGCCTTACAATCCAGTATCTGATTTCGGAATCTCTGTCTGACCATGATGTAATCTAATTGAAATCTTCCCGTATCTCCCGGCCTTTTCCAATTATACCTCCTCCTCTTATGATTCTTGAACAGGGTATTCGCTATTACTAGCTGAAACTTGTTACAGAACTCAATTAGTCTTTCTCCTGTTTCATTCCTTGTCCCAAGCCCATGTTCTCCTGTAACCTTTTCTTCTACTCCTTCCTCTACAACTGCATTCCAGTAGCCCATGACTATTAGATTTTCGTCCCCCTTTACATACTGCATTACCCTTTCAATATCCTCATACACTTTCTCTATCTGTTCATCTTCAGCTTGCGACGTCGGCATGTACACCTGAACTATCGTTGGCGGTGTTGGTCTGCTGTCGATTCTGATTAGAACAACCCGGTCACTGAACTGTTCACAGTAACACACCCTCTGCCCTACCTTCCTATTCATAACGAATCCTACACCTCTTATACCGTTTTCTGCTGCTGTTGATATTACCCGATACTCATCTGACCAGAAATCCTTGTCTTCCTTCCACTTCACTTCACTGACCCCTACTATATCCCTTTTCAGATTTTCTAGTTTTCCTACCACGTTCAGGCTTCTGACATTCCACGCCCCGACTCGTAGAACGTTATCCTTTCGTTGATTATTCAATCTTTTTCTCATGGTAACCTCCCTCTTGGCAGTCCCCTCCCGGAGATCCGAATGGGGGACTATTCCGGAATCTTTTGCCAATGGAGAGATCATCATGACACTTCTTCAATTAGAGGCCACATGTCCTGTGGATACACGTTACGTGTCTTTAATGCAGTGGTTTCCATTGCCCTCTGCATCTTCATGTCGTTGATCATTGTGATTCTTCCGCCTTTAGAGGCAATTTCCCACCCCTAGGACAAGAGAGTGCCCTGATCCTCTATCCGCTCCTCCGCCCTCTTTGACAAGGCCGTTGGCAGAACGAGGCTGACTTCTTATGCCGGAAGTCTTCGGCCGTCAATGCAGATTATTTATCTAAATTTAGGCAGTGACGGGGATCGAACCCGGGACCGAAGACGTTTTGATTACGAAGCAAAGACGCTACCCTAGACCACGGGTTTTTCCACGTTAAGCTAGAGACTTTAAACTTTCAACATAGCTCAGAATTGGATGACACTGTAATATTAAATCGCTTTCGAGTCTGATGTGTAGCGAAAGGCACTTTTTTCTGGTCTGTCTGTCTGTCTGTCTGTTCGGGCCGGTTGGTGTGGCCGAGCGGTTCTAGGCGCTTCAGTCTGAACCGCGGGACCGCTGCGGCCGCAGGTTCGAATCCTACCTCGGGAATGGATGTGTGTGATGTCCTTAGGTTAGTTAGGTTTAAGTAGCTCTAACTTCTAGGGGACTGATGACCTCAAATGTTAAGTCCCATAGTGCTGGAGCCATTTGAACCATTTTTCGTGCCTGTTCGATACAAATTTTGCAATTTATTTTACACTAAATTCACTATAAGCTAAAGACTTGAAACTTTCAACTTAACCCAGTATTGGATGACAATGCTGTATTACCTCGCTTTCTTTTCTGTGTGTATGGCGGAGAGTACGTAATTGGTGTACCACTGCTCAGTATTGGATGACAATGCTGTATTACCTCGCTTTCTTTTCTGTGTGTATGGCGGAGAGTACGTAATTGGTGTACCACTGCTATTTCCCTGTTTTCTTGTAGCAGTCGCGAATGTTTCGCTGTTAAGAACGGCTACTGCTAAGCTTCCCTGTGAGCTCTATTCTCTCTCATTTTTACATTGGGGGTCTTTTCGCGAGATATGCCTATGAGGAAACAATATATTGTTAGACTGTGTTGAAGAGAAACTGAAATCTTTCAAATGGCTCTGAGCACTGTGGGACTTAACATCTGAAGTCATCAATAACCTAGAACGTAGAACGACTTAAACCCAACTAACCTAAGGACATCACACACATCCATGCCCGAGGCAGATTCGAACCTACGACAGTAGCGGTCGCTCCGTTCCAGACTGGAGCGCCTAGAACCGCTCGGCCACACCTAACGGCCAAAAACTGAAATAACCCTGAAATTTGTCACATTTCTTTATTGTAATCTCATCGAAATGTTTAAATCAGTTGAAAAATTTCTTACTCGCAGGACTAAAAAGCAGAAAATAACTGCTTCAGTACATAAACTTTTCAATATAAAACGGTTTTAAAACGGCCTAATAAGTATTAGACAATCTCTTCTAGCCCCATACAGATTCCTAACGTCATGTAGATAGTCCAGAAAGTTCGTGCTTGTGAAGTTTTAATAGCTACGTCACTACCTGTAAAATTGCAAACGTCCAGAAGTTAGCACATAGTGTGGAATGGTTGGTACAGATCAGATTTGTCACCCAGGTCCTGCGGGGCCCCATTACATTTTTTTTTCTTCAGGCGGGAACTGTACGAACTTTGAGCTCGCATCACACCAGCCATAGCACACTTTAATGAATACATCCTGGGCCGAACATAGAAATGTAATATCGCTTAGATAACCTATGTGATACAGATGGCACACACATTTGAAGTGATCATCCGCTCCTCCATCCCCTTTTTTCGTAACAGTCACTATTCTCCTAACTCTCTCCTGAATTTTTTTGAAAGTAATTCGGGACACATATTTGTCCTGGACTTACCAGTTATGAAACGCTATGTCCCGAATTATATGTTCATTTCACCTGTATCGGTATGCCGTTACTGAAAGGGTACTCTTCCAAATGAATAATGTATGGGACAGTGACAAAACACAACTTTTTGTAGAAATTAAGAAAGCAATGTTAGTGACTAGAGTGAATTATGATAAAACTCGAGTTCAATGATTTCATAATGCTGTTGAAGAATACACAAATTCCGAAGAAATTTTACAGCACTGATGAATACTGTATGTCTGCACACACTCCTTCACCTTAGAAGGTACTAATAAAATACAGATTAATGTATTTTTTGTAAAAAATTAAAGTGATGGTTTGCATTTATTACATTCAATTAACACTTTTCTTGCAATATCAAAATTTTTTTATGTACTCCGAATTTGCCTCTAGCAAATGTGGTCACCTTTGCACACTGAATTGTGTTACGCGCCGCGCGGGATTAAACCGAGCGGTCTGGGGCGCTGCAGTCATGTACTGTGAGGCTGGTCCCGGCGGAGGTTCGAATCCTCCCTCGGGCGTGGGTGTGTGTGTTTGTCCTTAGGATAGTGTGTAAGCTTAGGGACTGATGACGTTAGCAGTTAAGTCCCATAAGATTTCACGCACACTTCACTTCACTGTGTTACGCGGCTACTAAAACCTTAGGTATATATGAACATTGTACCGTAAACCAAACTTTTTTACCTATCTCATTTTCTAAAATACATGTGATAAAAGTTGTAAAGCCGGCCGGGGTGGCAGAGCGGTTCTAGGCGCCACAGTCTGGAACCGCGCGACCGCTACGGTCGCAGGTTCGAATCCTGCCTCGGGCATGGATGTGTGTGACGTCCTTAGGTTAGTTAGGTTTAAGTAGTTCTAAGTTCTCCTGGACTGATGACCTTAGAAGTTAAGTCTCATAGTGCTCAGAGCCATATGAACCATTTTTAAAAGTTGTAAAGACAATTTGGAACACCCTTTATTCCCATACTTTTTTATTGAGTCAATGAGAAGTCCCCGACAGTGAGAAGCCGCCGACAATGGGCGATCGCATACACCACGACGTCGCCCCATCCGCCAGACAACTGAATATCTGAAATGTGATTTTCCTTCTACTCACAGAGCTGTGTAATACTGATTTCGTTTACGTTCATTTTTCTTATTGCAAATCTGTGCTACGTCTGAAGAAGAACGCCTCTGTAATGCGCTTTTACAAATCCTTGTCACTCTAATGTGCAGTTTATATCTGCTGGTCGGATGGAGGCGTGCGCCCGCTGGCATTGTCGGCACTGAAACGCACGAGAGAAAACATTTCACCTCTCATGCTCCCGCTCCCCGCGCAACATCGTGGCCATCGACCAACACATCGCTACAAACTGTTTGTGTTCGGGAAAATAATCCGGTTTGACCCAGATGTCCGGGGTTTTCGAAGTTTTTGTTCGAGGTCGGCAGGTGATGGCAGGCCTACCTCAGAGATACGTCAGGTTAATTAGTTACGTGTTAATGGCACATGGAACAGTTTAATCCACAACAATACATGAATCAGTTCTAAATGATGAAAAGAAAAATTACTCCATTCAGTACTTAATTAAATGAACATATGTACTGCTCATTTTAACTTTGGCATACCACTGAGATATATCTTCCCTAAAGACCACCCTCTGTCTGTATAATGTTGCACGGCTTTATTTCAGCTAATTAAATTATTGCAGTCTGGTTTCACTCAGAAGAATGAACTGATAGCTCGGTCATATAAAATACTAGTGAGTGGTTTTAGTTAAATCAGTTTAATAACTCACGGCTGCAAAATACTCACACGAATTCTGTACAGACGTTTGGAAAAACTGGTAGAAGCCGACCTCGGGGAAGATCTGTTTGGATTTTGTAGAAATGTTGGAACACGTGAGGTAATACCGCCCCTACGACTTATCTCAGAAGATAGATAAAGGAAACTGAAGCCTACGTTTCTAGCATCTGCAGACTTTGAGAAAGCTTTTTATAATGTTGATTGCAATACTCTATTTCAAATTCTGAAGGTGGCAGGGGCAAAATACAGGGGGCGAAAGGCTATTTACAATTTGTACAGAAACCAGATGGAATGAAAGAGATGCAGTGGTTGGGAAGGGAGTGACACAGGGTTGTAGCCTATCCCCGATGTTATTCAATCTGTATATTGAGCAAGCAGTAAAGGAGACAAAAGAAAAATTCGGAGTAGGAATTAAAATCCAAGAGGAAGAAAAGAAACTTTGAGGTTCGCCGATGACATTGTAATTCTATCAGAGACAGCAAGGGACCTGCAAGAGCAGTTGAATAGAATGGACAGCGTCTTCAAAGGAGGATATAAGATGGACATCAACAAAAGCAAAACGAGGATAATGGAATGTAATCGAATTAAATCGGGCGATGTTGCGGAAATTAGATTTGGAAAGGAGACACTTAAAGTAGTAAATGAGTTTTGCTATTTGGGGGGCAAAATAACTAATGATGGTAGAAGTAGAGAGGATATAAAATGTAGACTGGCAATGGCAAGGAAAACGTTTCTGAAAAAGAGAAATTTGTTAACATCGAGAATAGATTTAAGTGTCAGGAAGTCGTTTCTGAAAGTATGTGTGTGGAGTGTAGCCATGTATTTAAGTGAAACATGGACGATAAATAGTTTAGACAAGAAGAGAATAGAGACTTTCGAAATGTGGTGCTGCAGAACAATGCTGAAGATTAGATGTGTAGATCACATAACTAATAAGGAGCTATTGAATAGAATTGGGGAGAAGAGAAATTTGTGGCACAACTTGACTAGAAGAAGGGATCGGTTGGTAGGACATGTTATGAGGCATCAAGGGATCACCAATTTAGTATTGGAGGACAGCGTGGAGGGCAAGAATTGCCGAGGGAGACCAAGAGATGAATACACTAAGCAGATTCAGAAGGATGTAGGTTGCAATAGGTACTGGGAGATAAAGAATCTTGCACAAGATAGAGTAGCATGGAGAGGTGCATCAAACAAGTCTCTGGACTGAAGACCACAACAACAACAACAACAACAACAACTAACACCAAGATTCCCATGTCAGTTTACAAGACGTTGGTACAGTCGCTGCTATCAGCCTTACATCTATATGGCAGGTGGTACAGGGTCACAAGTTTCAAGCGGATCGTCTGTCACTGACCCAGGAGCTGCAGGGGAACAATTTCAATCAGAGTTACTTTCTATGAACGGACCATGCGTAATTTCACTTTGGACTATTTGCAAAGTGTTACATTCTCTGATGAGTCCACGTTTACAAATTATGGGGCAGTGAACCATCATAACAAACACTACTGGGCCGCAGACAATCCTCGGTGGGTACGATCTGTCTAACATCAGTGTCGGGGGTCTATTAACGTATGGCGTAAAATCCTTTAGAATTAAATCATCCGTCCACACTATTTCACAGGTGAGATGTATCAGGCTTTTATAGTGGACAGTTTGGTTGATCTCCTCGAACAGTCGTGTCCAGACGTCAGAGTCCATAAATTGATAAAGCACTACGGTTACCCAGCCCAATCTGCGCATATTCTTATGGAAGAACTGAACAATAGCTTCGCTAGCAGATGGTTGGGGCGCCATGGCCCTTATGAATGACCCGCACGGTCGCCCAATTTAACACAAGTAGATTTCTTTTCGTGGAGGTATCTAAAGAATCGCGTATGTAAAGAATCGTGTTTATCTCACTGAGCTCAGATTACCTAAAATGGCGCATCAAGATAGCACATCGCTCCGTGACACTGGCGACGTTACATCTCGTCTACAGATTCTTTAGAGGGCGCATTGCACTGTGCATTCAGGAACATGGACACACATTTGAACACCGCATTTAAATCAACATTCCGTCGACAGAACATCCATAACCACACAGACACGTATTATGTACAGCATGTTATCGCTGCCCCTGAAACTTTGAAAGGTTGTAGCTCCCAGACTAAACGTGATAGCAACGTGATTTAAATTTATTTGTACGCAGCTGGTTTAAATGATTCCAATGCATGATAGAAACAACTATTTTCCCATTTAAAAAATTGTATCTCTTTACCGTAAATCTTTCGAAAATGACACAATATTCGTAGCTCTGCAGAAAGTGTAAGTAACATTTCTTATGCTGACATACAGCAGTCAGCTTTCCCATCACCTATTACTTTGTAAGTTGCTGAGGCAAACACTTTTACTGATATATATAGTACAAAGTTTAGCAAACAGATGTCTTCTATAAATTTTTAAACTGTCCCTGCATTGGATCGAGTCCAGTAGGTATGAACGCATACATTGGAAATCGGTCGTAAAATCAGCCTCTACGGTCTTGTTAGCTTTGACACTTACACGGTTTGCCCATGTTAAATAACACAGATTCTGTCGAGCACTGAATTAACTATGGATGTTGAAACGATATTACGCGGGTGTGTGCGCCGGATGTGAGACGTCGACATTACTTTATTATAACAAGTACAGTAGGACTGAGCTATAATGGAGAGAATATTGCCCGAAAACAGTGAGAGTCCATTCATCCTAGAAGTAAATACGCAGACGTCATTGTAGCATAATTGGGTATATTTTCAGTGTAGTGACACCAATTTACCAATTAAGCAACCAGTTTACCAAATTCCTGATTTGGCATCCTGTCCAGTTTCCAGTTACCTTATTTTCTATTTTCCTATTGTACAGCCAGTACTACCAGTTTCTGGTATCTGGTTTGGTGCCATTCGAGTAACAGTTTGCTGACAATGCTATGAGGTCATTATTCTATACTATCGAAGTATGTTTCCTCTGTCAGTATTTTTACCCTGCTTCTCACTATAGGACCTAATCTCTTCACTACAGAGCAGACATATCCGATAGGGAGCAACAGCGCATGACTGATAAATAATACAGGTAGGAACAAGCTCTAAGTTCATTACAGACATTGACGTGAAGTTATGCCAGTCTGTGTATCGTATATGAGACGCCTACATTACACTGACGTCATGAAAGCGTGGTGCATGTGTGCAGCACGTCTGTAACGTCGTCAGATTGTTCAAATAATTTTAGACAAAGATTAATTTTTTGTAACTAATACCCGACCACTGAGCTAGAAAGGAGAGCAGAAGTGGGAGTCCCTTTAACTTTGAAGTACACCCGTTATGTAACACTGTTGTGGAACACTGATTTCCGAATATGATATGATCTGAGTTCGTTTCAGTGCTACTTTAAGATGAGCTAATTTATAAATCAATGATAAATGCCATCACACGCAAGCAGATCGAACAAGGGCAGAGCACACATTTCAGCATCACAACAAGGTCATTCACTGCTATCGATCATTTGCCGATCTGGATTCATCCTCCAGCACGAGCGATGCCCGAAATGAAACTGCCATAATAGGTGCTGAGTAAGGCTAACCACGCAATGTACAGCCACCTTGCAGTATTCGAACATTATGACAGCGTCCAGGAACGGGTGAATCACGTTACCAAGTCTTTTCACAATATCACTGAAACATTCATTCAACAGCTTTCAGGCCAACTAACAAGGTAGTCTTTACCTCCTCAGTTTTGACATTCTTTAATTTAACCTGGCGCTTGCTATATTCATTGCTTTCCTGGGTGAGGTTTAGAACTGAGGAGCACTCAGGATATGGAACTGGAGATGCAAGTGGCATGGGACAGGCCTATAAAGAATATCTGAGGTACGGGCACCTACGCGCCATACAATGGAAAAATCCTTCAATAGGGAAGGATTACTCTTTAGAGATGGATGTGGCTGATTTTAAAATTTTATGCAATGAGAACCAGAATTATTTTAGATTAAAAAATTTAAACTAAGATTGCTCTCCAAATTTAACAATTGTATCTTTGTTTTGTAGTATTTTAGATAATCATCGCGTTTTTAAAATAATGTACACCGCATTGCAAGGAGATTTCTTGTCAGTTCAATCGTGTTTTTTGACCGTGTCAGGCAGGCCAGTATGGCCGAGCGCTTCTAGGCGCTTCAGTCTGGAAATACGTGACCGCAACGGTCGCAGGTTCGACTCCTGCCTCGGACATGGATGTGTGTGATGTCCTTAGGTTAGTTAGGTTTAAGTAGTTCTAAGTTCTAATCTAGGGGACTGATGACCTCTGATTTTAAGTCCCATAGTGGCTCAAATGGTTCAAATGGCTCTGAGCACTATGCGACTAAACATCTGAGGTCATCAGTCCCCTAGAACTTAGAACTACTTAAACCTAACTAACCTAAGGACATCACACACATCCATGCCCGAGGCAGGATTCGAACCTGCGACCGTAGCGGTCGCGCGGTTCCAGACTGAAGCGCCTAGAACCGCTCGGCCACACTGGCCGGCAGTCCCATAGTGCTCAGAGCCTTCGGGAATCGTCAAGCCATGCGTCTTGTCTTTTTTCATCTACAGTGGTGTCCTAAATTAAAGCAACAAACGGAAATTTTGCAAGTATGCGTTTATTTTGCCACAAAAAAGTATAAATAGGTGATAGAAAAGTAGAAACAATGTAAATAACAAAAATGGTTCAAATGGCTCAGAGCACTATGGGACTTAACATCCCTGGTCATCAGTCCCCTAGAACTTAGAACTACTTTAAAATATTAATTGACATATCGCTTGACCTTGTTGACCTCTCGCAGCTGCGGCTGGCTGACGCAATCGTGGCGGCGCGCCAGCGGACGCGCAGGCCTAGAACAACCCGGTGTGCGCGTACGGGATAACGTTCCGCTGGCATTGTGAAAATATTTTAAGTCCAAGCTACTGCAAATACTATATAAGCGAGCGAGAGCCGCGCAGAGGCTCATTCGCGCTGCTGCTGCTGCTGCACAGGCAACTGCACTGAACGCCGCCACAATGCCTTACAGGAGAATTCGTCGCCGTTCTAAACAAACAGTTTATAAAACGATCGAGAACATCGAGTTCGCCACAACAGCAGGATTCAAGAAGAACCGTATTCCAGTGAAGAGTGTTGCAGCCCAAGCGCTCGTCGACGGACCTTGTGTTTTCTGTGAGCCAACCATTACCATGATCAAAAGTATCATTAATGTCAACTAACCTAAGGACATCACACACATCCATGCCCGAGGCAGGATTCGAACCTGCGACCGTAGCGGTTACGCGGTTCTAGACTGAAGCGCCTAGAACCGCACGGCCACACCGGCCGGCTGTAAATAACACAGAACGTAAACAACAGCAACATGCACATCAGTGGACGAAAATGTTCTACGTTTCTTCCAACGTAAGAGCTTTGCACACACATTCCGACAACTGGTTAATGTGGTCACTACGGGTTGCGACCAACTCTGGTAGCAATCAAGGCCTGCCAGCGACAGAGCATGATATGAATAACGTCATCAATATCATGTTGAGGCAATAACGCCCATTCTTCCTGTGGAACTGCTCGCATGTGTTGGAGAATGGATGGCGTATGCTGACGTAATGCAACCATGCTCCCCAGTGAGTTCCAGATAAGCTCTATGGGATTCAAAGCGTGCGAGCGAGCAGGCCAGGCCCTGCATGCCGTATCTTCTGTTTCCAAGAAAAATCTATCACTCGTGCTCTATGAAGTCGAGCATTATCGCCCTTTAGTACGAACTCTGGATGCACAATAACTCGCAACAACCGTATATGAGGCCCAATGGCCTCTTCATGATACCTGACAACAATTAAACCTTTCCGATTCACCCTTACAACTTCATTATGAGATATTCGTGGGTTCAAATAATCCCTACTCATGCCTCTAGCGACTCCTCGATATCGGTCTCTTTCACAATGTTTGCGTCCAGAAATCGTGTTCCACGTTCGCTTCAGATGGTAATCCTTCGAGAACCACTCACCAGACGAATTCGGGATTCATTTGTGAACAGAACATTGGCCCACTATTCGACTGTCCAGGTGGCAGGTTGACGACTCCGATATAGACGTTCCCTACTGTGAAGACGCGGTAGAGGCACACATACAGTACATCTCTGACAATAAAGGAAATTCTGCCGAAGCCTTCTCTACGCCGTTTGCCTCGATACAATTCGTCCAGTGGATGCTGCGAGGGCAGAGGCCAGTTACTGCGCAGCTCTAAGAAGGTACCGTTGGGTCCTTACAGTCAAATAACTGTTCTCTCTTTCTGACGTCACACGTGGTCGGCCCTGCCTTGATCTTCATGATAAAGTTTCTGTCTCTATAAACTGTCGCCACATCCGAGAAACAACAGAACGATTTACGTTAAGCCAACGGATCACATGGGACTACGACCGCCCTGCTTCCGTTCTTGCTATGGTCCTCCACTCTTCTCTTTGCCATACTGCACTGTCTGTGATTATGTACACAGCAGTAGTGGATGTGGGACTAGCCCGCAAGCACTGATCCACTTGATAGGTACCCTGACGTCATCGTTGGTGTGTTTCTACGTTGACCGAAATGCCATCTTCCATTCAGAACACGACTGTACAGACATCTGTGACAATTTGTGTGAGTGTATCGTGAATTAGACACAGGACGGGGAATTAGTTGTTTGTTGCTTTAATTTTGGACACCAGTGTATTTATGATAAATAATTCGAGAGAATGGGAATTGAGTCAGACTGCCTGTGACAATAGAAAAGTTGAGATGCATTAATAAGAGTACATTGACTGTGCGTGCTGATTTCGTTTCCTCATTTTAAGCATTTTTTAATTTACCTTGTTTTTCTGGGTGAGCTTTAAACTTGAGGAGATCACTGGGTACGGAAAAGAGCCGAAAGCGCCATAGAAAAAGCGGCACCTTTGGTGTGAGAGAACAGGGCCTCCAGAGATTGCTAGTGTATGAGCGATGGATGTAACTGCTCTTGTGTTGCCTTTGGAAAGTCGCCTCCGCTAGCATCATTCTGGCGCCCAGCCTCTTGTGCAATTTTTGCATGTATCTAACTTGGGAAACCCAGTTGAAAGCCTAGAATAGTGCATCTATCTGATAAATATCTCCTGGCTTTCCAAAAAAACATGGCGAGACAGCTCTGATACACTAGGAATTCAGAAGACACTGTGGAGTTGTAGCTGGCCTCGAAGACTGTTTGTTGGCTTTTCTTGAGGCTTGTGATGCAACACTGGCTGCTGTTTGAGAGAGTTTTTTAACGTTTTGCCTCTTGTTATCGTTATATTCTGTTAAGAAAATAATTACGGCACTGTCGGGCTGGTATGGCTTTGAATAGGATTGGCTGCCGAGATGTTTGGTGGGAATGAGGGCGCAGACAGTTCTTTACTGACTAGAAAGAAAAGGACTTCGTCTCTGGACATGGAACACTGGAACCGCAGCTTGTATCAGCAGCATGGGATCCAGTGTTCAGGTCCTCGGCAGAGCGATTCTAGCGTTGTACTCGATGGCGGCCATCTGCGGTGTCACTGTCCTACTCTTATTGAGCTGACGATAATGGTGATCAGAACTAGTAGCTCCATCATGTTAGAACCATTAAGAACTAGAAGTTATGATTCGCGATCGGATTTCCATCCCACGTTCGTCAGCGCATTCTCATTTCCAAGAAGAAACTGTCACTGTAGTTTAGGTGTAGGCAGCTCTAGATAAATTTCACAAGTCATATACTTAATTGAGCCGTGTTGCGGCTTTCATTGGTGCTGCTGGTAGGTTGGCATCGTGTAATATGGATAGTGGCGTCTTGTTTTCTTCTTATGTTTACTGGCGCCACTACATTTGCTAGCGTTGTCTGTCCGTGAGTGGCAGCAGCAGCGGTTATCGATATCTAGTACGGTGGTACTACCTTCGGAGGGACGTCAAGTGTTTTCCGGGTCGGAGTGTGTCGGGGAGTTCGGTTGAGAAGGAGCAGTAGTGAGATCAGACAGTGCGAGTACATGCTGGGGCCGCTGGCGACATGCAAGCACTGCTGGATCGAGGGGCTGTAGTTGTGAGGGCCACAACCTCGTTGTCCACCCGATGAAGAACGTTTGAATTGAGTAAACATTAACGCATTAGTGAAACCTCAACTATATTGAGATCACGCCGTTTGTTCGCGCATTGCTGCTCGCAGGGTAGCTGAGACAAAAGCAACGAGGGGAGTGTTTGGAGTTGGCGAAATTAATTCGCCATCCTCCACTTCTTATTATTAATCACTGAATTTCTTGTGTTATTATTCGTGAAGTTCAACCAGCTGTATTTTTCTGCCTAGTGACCACTAATGCCCCAGTTACCTGCCCTGGAGGTTAGCGACAGTGTACCATTCCTCACCTTGCCGCTGCTGTCTAGTAAGGCGTGTAGTTCAACAGCCTCCTTGATTGTGGTTCAATTATTTTGTTTCTTTTGGACTACTTTGTTGCTAGTGGTTCCTTCTGCTTCTGATATTGTAAACACCGGATTGTGAGGACGCAGTGCTGTCCGGCGGTTCAGCTTTGCCTGGGTTATTCCATCGTTGTGTTGGTTATCAGACGTTAGGTAGATTTGCAAGAGTGTTGGTCTGTGTTTAAACTGTCACTAGTTTAAATTGCCAACCGGTTAAGTGAATACAACTCTTGGCTGCCTGTCTCATCATTTACGAAGTTGAGCGACTTTCCCAGGTCGATCCTTGGAGCACAGTCTGAGGCCCACTTCTCTCTTGATTTTGTCAAATTGTGATGTTTGTGTGTTTTTTAATTTTAATTTTGAATTATTACTGCTTGGGCCTTCAGCCGACAAAGAGTTTGAATTTCTTGTTAATAAGGCTTCAGCCATGAGTGTAACTTGTCTTAAGAAATTTTAATTAGATAAAATATCTTAAGACTGAAATATTGATGATTGTTCTTTAAATATCTCTCGAAGAAGTTTAATTGATTCTCAGAAATTTGCTATCCAGGCCTTCAGCCAGCCTACTGTTTTTTTAAGTTATTAGTATTGGGGCCTACAGCCAACAAATAATACGAATTTTTCGTCAATAAGGCCTTCAGCCGTGAACACAATTGGTCTTAAGAATTTTAATTAGATATTCTCTCTTAATAGTAATATTTTGATGTTGTCTTTTTTTAAAATTTTAGTATCTCCTGGTTCTTAAGAATTTGCTATACAGGTCCTCAGCCGTCAAATTGTGTTTTATAACTATTGGGGTCATCAGGTGACAAATAATTTGAATTTCTGGTCAATAAGGCCTACAGCCGTGACCGCAACTTGCTTAAGAATTTTTTTAATTAGCCATTGCGTCTTAACAGTCAAATTTGATAACTGTTCCTTTTTGTCAACTTTATTTGCAGTTGTTCCAAATAAAATGTACTTGATTAAAAAAAGAAATATAAGAAAACTGAGCAACCAACGGTAACTGATTACGGCCCCGTCCACACAAAATCCTGCCTTTCCCTTAGTACCAGGTCTCAATAATTTTCAACAATTTTTGACCACCACCTAGTAACCGATAGTTCACTTGTCTGATTCTCATAGTTAATATTCTAGGCTCGAAATTGTCGAGATTTCATTATTTATTTAGATGCTTGTCCATCGTAGCGCTTATTGTAATAAACTGAGGAGTTCGCTCGAATGACATTTTTTATTCGAATAAATGTTGCCTCCCTTATCATGTTAAAAATATTTCAATGATAAAAATGCAAATTCCCAGCGTACGATTCGCTGCTAGAATCACGAACTTTCATAGCATTAATCAAATCGTTACATATATTTATTCCAGCATTGGATCTCAAAGATGTGTCTGTATCACGATTAGCTCTGATTCAGTTAAATTCACTCTTGCAAGCGGGGTTTTGAAGCCTTCCTGAAGAATTCGCAGCATTTACTGCAAGGCCGAGGAAATCCTGAACGCAATGGAACTTAAGTGCCGACTTCAGATGCAATAGTAACTCATCTGCTCCTGTTTCCTTAGTGTCCTGTTGGCACTGAAACAGAGGTAATCAGTAGAGAAGCTACGCAAAATGAAACTGTCACACCTCTCCTCCTTCAACAGGATGGAAAATGTTTATCATTCTGCTGAGTGCCAGGGCACCTGGGTACCTGCGGGAAGGAACAAGGAGACCAAGCAGCGAAGGAGAACTGTAGGGAATATGACGTGACGCAATGAAGCCCACCTCTGCTGGCTGTAATTCCGCTATTGAAGCAAAGATCCATACAACTGCTCCATTTGTTTCTAGGGCTTCTTAAGTTCCACCGTACAGTAGCAGTTCCGTTGCTCTGCAGGCTGCCGCTTGTTCTGAGGATGTAATCGCAAATGTTTTATGGTATACACTCAGATGACAGGAGTCACGGGAGACCTCCTAATATGGTGTCGGTCCTCCTTTCACTCGGCGTAGTCCAGCAACTCGACGCGACATGGACCACCAGGTCGTTGGAAGTCCCCTGTAGAAATATTGAGCCATGCTGTCTCTATAGCCGTCCCCAACTGCGATAGTGTTGCCGATGCAGGAGTTTCTGCATCAACTGACCTCTCAATTACGTCCATAAATGTTCGATGGGAGTCATGTCGGGCCTCCTCAGTAGCCAAGACATTCACTCGAACTGTCCACAAACTTTTTCATCTCAATCGGGAACAAGTATGGCACTGAATATCGCATTGTCATCCATAAAAACTCCGTAGTTGTTTGTGAATATGAAGTCCATGAATGGCTGAACCCATAAATAAGCCGAGTGATTTCAATGGTGGGTGTCGCGTTTCTGACCTCCAATGTGTCTGACCTCAAGTAAGAGGCTGAAACGTGAGTAAGATGGGTTGTGACGACCTTCACAACGTGCGGCATTACGCAGAATTGTCGTGAATTTTGGTGCCAATGTGGCATCATTAACACACGTTACACGTCACATGAACTTCAGAGTTCTGGTCTTTCTCCGCATGTGCCTTGCCTGAAGCGTCGTCGTGGGCGAGAATGACTGTAGGCGCCCGTCAGCCAAGCCTAATATTTGACCATTACGTACCTCCTATCTTAGGTGTCTGGAAACGTTTTAGTCTACTGATTTTTGTGAATCGGTGTCCGGCTCGTCCCATTTATTACAGCCATCAGCAGTCATTTTTTACTGTTCTATTCTTGCCACTACTTTTTATTTATTAATGTCTGTTTTAAAACTGACACAATGCATGATTTTGGTATTTAATTATATCCCAATGGGTCTGCAATGTACAGATGGTTAAGATACTTTGAAGACACGCTGAACACATCTTCACCGAGATCTACAGAGAATATCGTGGTAGGAGTCCATTGGGCGTCACGCCACCATTGTGTCTCCGTACGAAAAACGAATCATTTTGTACGTACGCTAAACGCTTTGTACTCCCGGAGTGCAACATGTCTAGACAATGAAGCTCAGGTCACACCGAACAAGGAATTGTGATTTTGAAAAAGGGAAAAGAAATCTGACGTTGTTGCGTCAGTATATGAAAAGTAGTGTAACACCTAAAGCAACGGAACGGTTAGTAAGAAGTTGAACCCATTTAACAAATAGGAGAAGCAGATGTACAAATGCTTCGGTTCCTTTAATAGAGAATGGTGGCAGAATTCTTCTCCGTAAGCAAAATGTTAAAAAGTGTTACACTTATCGCTCAAAAATCAGTCTGTGGAAGTATTGAAGCACAGCAATGTTCATTCAAGTAGCAGAGCCGTTTAAACCATCTGTCAGCGACTAATGTCACTGCACGGCTTCAGTGTAAGATTTGTGCACATTATATAGTTGCCACATTCCTCAGTAAAGTATCGACATCTGATTTTACTTTGCGAGATTTTCTTTCCCCATATGAAGAGACGTTTTGAATCACGGCGTTTATCTAGCGATTACTCAAGGTGTAACATACTAATTCCTATGAGATTACTCAGTCGATAATTAAAATTAAGATAAAATCGTTCTTTTTTCTATTTTTGCTGCCTGGCGGTCATATTTATCATCAAGATTCATATTTTAGCGTAAACTATCATGTCCATACAAACTGTGCTAATGATTTATCATCAGTGACACTAACTTACAAGCTTTAGGATTCATTTTCGTATTTACAATTATAGGAGTGGCAGAATTAGTATTTTCAAACTCATCTTTTGTGTATTCAGCGTGTCTGTGCAGTATTTAAAGTTATACTTTATGTAACTGTGAATAGCTTTGAAACACAGTGAAGTCTGTAGAAGTGTATACATCCCCTGTTAAAATTTTAACTGACGTAATTTTAACCGTGTTTTGGTGAAGATTTAAATATAAAACTGAGCAACTAAGCCCATGATTCTACAACAGAGTTGTTAATTTTCTATTATAATCTATAAGACAGTACACATTAGGTTTATGAATACCCAGTATAAATGTAACGTTAGTTCCAGATCAGTAGGCATGGCTTTAGATAGTGTTTTTTTCATAGACTTCTAACTTTAGTTGTAACAAGACGTGTTGTATATATCAAGATGTTGCTGCCATTCGTAACCACTTCATATAACTTACTGTTTGGTGTATATACACGTTTAAACATTCTCTGGATTACCGGTAGCAGGACATTTCTAAATATGATAAAACTTTCGTATATTACATTAATATTATCATTTGAAGGTATAATTGGCCACGTTCTCGTTTTCATTATGAGATTCTCATACACCTATTTACCCCGCGTCACAAAGATTTCGTTTTTTCCCTGATATTCTGCTCACGTGTTTCATCTCAGCAGCCACTTCCAGCCGCCATATAATACTCGAGGCGCCGCAGGAACTTTAAGAAACTTCATCTGCGTTTCTTTACTTCGTGAAGTAACCCTTAATGGGCCATAGATTCAGTTAACTTCTTGATTTTATTATAAGTACCGCAGGCAGACTTAGTTCGATAACGTAACTCTACTACGTGCGAGAAACAGCTGGAAAGTTGTCTACACTGTATACGTTCATCAATATTCCTTGAAATATTCCTCGAGGTGAAGTTATTATTTACCGATTATCGGCCATTGACAACAGCAAGAAGTTGTTAATTTTCTCATGTATTCTAGACTTACAAATGCGTTTCGACTGTCCCTGCGTAATGTATTCGCAGAATATTCTTATTAATATCTACCTCTCATGTTCCGCGGCACGCGGACCGTGCTTTTGAACGTTAACGTTGAGTGTGCCCAGCTCAATGTGATGCTGAACGCTCAGTAACGATGCGACTTACGCTTACGGTAGTGTGTCTGAAAGGTAGTATCCACGATCGAAGTGCTCTCCAGCGGCAGTTGTCGCCCGTACCTGGTTCCCAAGGCACACTGTTTACGAAATGGACGGGTGTAAAATTCCTATGCCAGAGATATTAGAACGCACATTTACTCCCTTCTCCATAAGCTAATCGTGGTGCTGTCTGTAGTATAGGCTACATAAATAAAAACTTCAGTTACCGTGAATATATTATAAGGCAAACAGAAAAGTATCATGTCCAATCAATAAGGACATCGACGTGTAAAGGTCCTATTACAAGAAGTGCGATAAAAATTTAGTAGAACCCCAAGTTCATTCTTCATTGTTTCAGTACCAGAATCCATACAACACATGAAACACAAGACTCAAAACAGTAACATCTAAAATATCTTACTGCAAGTAGTGCAAATTGTCTTGTAGCTAAGCCGATCGAATAACTTATTCCTCAGAAAGAGGACACTTATATTTACATTACACACAATATTGTAGAGCATACTTCTAATAAACTAATAAAAAAGTGCTGTAGTATACTGCAGTGCCTGTGTTGTGCTAATGAAATTTCCAGTGTCCTTCGGCATGTCTAAAGCAACAGCTACTGCAGCGATCGACAGCCGTATGAAGTACGAGAATAATATTCAAATTTGCGAGTATTGCTAAACTTTGGCTGCACTATGCACTGTTGACAATGAAAGCTCGTACATGGGCCGTTACTCGAACCCAGATCTGCCGCTTAGTGTGAGCGGCCGCCTAGGCGCCTCGGCGACCCTTGCTGGATCTGCCCAAATTTCCATGTATCACCGCTTTCCTCTGCATCCTATACTCGCACAGATAGTGCGAGTCGCAGTTATTAGGCGTGAAACACTACACTGCAGTGTCTGTGTTGTTCTAATGTACTTTGCAGTGTCCTTCAGACAGGTTCATAGTCCTACAGATCTGTTGGTCATTAGGATCGGTGGTGTTCGTATCGATAGCACTCGTATAATGACATCCATGTGTTAGCTGTTCCAGGGCTACTCGTGAACACGCTGCTTGCCATTCCCAAGATGGCAACATCCACGTAACCACGACCTGCCAGTCTTGTGTCTTCGCGTTGGTCGCTGCCTACCACGTCGCCAATGACGAGACTGAGGGTTTGGCAACACCAGTATATGGCACGGTGCTCGTCGATCAGACATGTTCATTGCTTAGTGAGAGGACTGTCTAGTGTCTCTTTTCCTGATCATCGCTGCACGCACTTTCGGGTGCCAAGATCTACCCGTCCGACGACACTACACGACTTTGGACAACGCAGTTCATCCCGGTATGCCACCACGGGCCGCTGTCACCTTCCAGAGTGGGATCGAGAATGCTCTAAGCAGTGTGGGGGCGCACTCGCACAGTACAGCCAGCTGGCTGGCCGCAAGACTTCAGCCAAGCTGCAGGAGTAACACCCTTAGACGAGCCGACAACAGGAACCAGTGAAATTACATCGTGTCACTGGTACAAGGTGTTACATCTACATCTACATATATACTTCGCTAGCCACCAAGTAGGGTGTGGCGGAGGGCACAATTCGCCCTCCCCCCCCCCCCCTCCCCTCTGTTCCACTCGCGAATTGCGCGAGGGGAAAACGACTGTCTGAACGTCACAGTACGACCTCTAATTTTCCTTATCTTTGATTGGTGATCATTGCGCGATTCGAAAGTTGGTGGTAATAATATATGCTCTACATCCTCGGCAAAAATCGGAATTTAGTGAGCAGCCGCTTCCGTTTACCGCGTCGTCAATCTGCAAGTGTGTCCAACTTTAAACTTTCTATAAGATTTGTAACGCTCTCCGATGGCTAAATGTACCAGTCACGAATCATTCCGCTCTTCTTTGGACCTTCGCAATCTCTTGAATCAGACCCAACTGGTAAGGGTCCCATACAGACGAACAATACTCTAAGACTGGACGAACTAACGTATTGTAAGCAATTCCTTTTGTTGAAGGACTGCATCGAGTCAGGACTCTACCAATAAACCATAATCTAGAGTTCGCCTTGCCCGTTGCTTGTGTAATCTGACCATTCCATTTGAGATCATTTAGAATAATCACACCCAGATACTTGACGGATGTTACCGCTTCCAAAGACTAGACATTAATTTTTTACTCGTACATCAATGGGGATTTTCGCTTTGTTATAAGCAGTAGGTTACACTTACTAATATTGAGAGATAACTGCCAGTCATTACACTACGCATTTATTTTCTGCAAATCCTGATTGATTTGCTCACAACTTTCGTGTAATACTACTTTCCTGTAGACTACAGCATCATGCGCAAACAGTCTAATGCCGCTGTCAATACCCTCAACCGGATCGTTTATGTACGAGTAAATCGTAAAAAGCAGCGGACCTATTACGCTGCCCTGGGGCACAACTGAAGCTACGCTTGATTCTGTTGAAGTCACTCCATTCAGGACGACATACTGCTCTCTGTCTGTTAGAAAACGTCCTGTCCAACCGTATATGTCATCCGATGGACAGTAAGCGCGCACTTTTTGAAGCAAGCGACAGTGCGGAACTGAGTCGAACGCCTTTCGAAAGTCGAGAAATACGGCATCAACCTGGGAGCCGGTATCTAGAGCCTGTTGTATATCATGCACCGCATGCATGACCGCTGTTTCGTAAAACCGTAATAGCTTCTGCAGATGAGCTTCTCAGAGTCCAGAAAGGTCATTATGTCCCAATACAAAATATGTTCTATGATTCTGCTACAAATCGACGTCAGCCTGAGCTGACGAGAACACACAGAACTTTCAGTCTTAACTGACGAATAGTACCACGCTAATCAAGTACTATAAACGCCGAAAGACGCTCTACAGGTCCTCGTCACCGTTCAGACAACATAAATGTGTCTCCACTTGCCACCTCTGCATCCAATAAAAACGTTCGTGATAGTGTGTTAATGTCTCAAGAACATCGGTGGACCTTATTATGTGCATAAATTTAAAAAAAAAATGCCTGATGGACTGTAGGCTAGGAAAAGTGATGTGAAAGCCGAAGAGGCCTGCCAGTTACACACACATGCGCAGTGTGCAGTGTTACTGTAATATACGATATCGAAGCAGGAGGTCATATGTAAAATAGCTGGAAACTCGTTGGCAGTGAGACGAACGACCTGTAGTTAATAAAAGTATTGTATGACAGTGGAGTAGCTCTTTCTAGTTACTGAGACGAGATGAAATTGTACACACTTGTCTTCTTATAGAACGCCGCCTGATGCATATCTATTCACATTGGCAAAAGGATACACAGGTCTGCGAGACTAGTGCGTACGCTTCTCAGTAAGACACTTTCTTGTTTGAGGGATTTTTATTTTCCGAAGTAACCACAGAGAACAAATTTAAGGAAAATAATGCTCTTTCGTTTGCATCTTCTGTTTATGGTATTCCGCTATTATTTGTACATACCTGACAAACAGTTCTACTATGCAACACGTTAGACATACAATTTGAAGTATTATTACCTTCTGTAAATTATAGTAATTTGACATATGTTGTGGACTTCAGACCTAACAAGTGTTTGACACCTCCATTCCAGACTATGCTCTTCAAGCAGCCGCGTAACTTGTTCACTCTATACAGTTTCGTCCCTGCTCACTGTATTCAAGCGTTGGCCTCTCTCTACAATTATTGGTATCTCCTTCACTTTCGTCCTTTGCCAAATATTCGATCCCTCGATGCCTGAGGGTGTGTTCTATCAACTGACACCCTTTTTTTTAAGTTCATATCTACAGTTTCTTTTCTCCGCTATTCTATTCAGGAATTTTTCTTTATTTATCCGATCTGCACATCCGAACTTCAGTATTCTTCTGTAGCATCATATTTCGAAATTTTCTATTCTCGTCTTGTCTGAGTTGTTCACGTTTCAATTCCATACAGGATTATACTCCACAGGAGTACATTCAGAAAGACTTTTATTGCTTCCAAAATAGTAAAACAGATTTGCTTATTTTAATATCTAATCCCCTTATGTAATTCCCTCGGCATCGCCTTTTTTCATTCGGCTTAATTTCATTACTATTTTTACTTTTCTTGGTGTAAATCTTGTAACGTCTTTTCAAGATATTATTCATTCTGTTCAAGTAATCCTCAGTGTTCTTTGCCGTTAAAGACAGAACTAAATCGTCATCGTTGAACTTTAAAGCTTTTATTTGTTCACGCTGAAGTTTAATTTTTTCCCAAATTTCGCCTTTTTCCCTTGCTGTTATTCAATGATCGTATTGAATAATATCGAGGTATGCTGAAACAAAGTCTCTTTCGCTTCTCAGCTACTTCTCACATATCTTTCGACTCTTATAACGGCAGACTCGTTTCTGTACAATTTTTAGATAACCTTCCGCTACCATGCTACATTCAGCATATCAACAAGTGTATTTCACTCAACATTGCCAAAGGCTTACTGTAAATTTACGTATCCGGTAATTGTAAGTTTTCCTTACTTCAATATATCTTCTAAGGTAATATCTTCTAACGTACGTCGTAGGGTAAGTATCGCCTCACGTGTTCCTAGATTCTTCTGGAACTTAAACAAGTAATCCTCGAAGTCAGCTATACCTGACTGCCCAATGCTGCGTAAACACTTTGTTTCAAAATTTTGCAACTATGACTTGTTAATCTGATGGATCTGTCAGCAACTGTCTTCCTTGGCATTGGCACTGTTAATGATCTTGAAGTGTGAGGTTATTTCGCTGATACATGTTGCATACCAGATGGAATAGATCTCTCATTGCATGTTGCCCCAAGGATCTGAGCTTCCCCCCAGTGCCCTGCTCTGATCTCGATGTTTCAGCCCTCTCTCAAATTATTGTCATGATGTCATATGTCCCATCTCATCTTCATCTACTTCCTCGTCACCTTCATACAATAGGATGTCCGACTGGCGACCTTACCAGCATATTTTCCAGATATTTCACCCACTGGAAACATCTGATCGTGTGCTGCCTACAAATCCTAATATTCAACGTAATCTCCTTTCAATGCAACGGCCTTACGCCACCTTACTAAAAGAGCCTATATACCCGCAGGGTAACACTCTTTTCGTCGACGTCGGAGACAGCGTTAGTAACCTCCCCTTCATCCACGTACTGATTCCCGTGGAGTGCAACCTACATTGGGCCAAACAGATGCAAGTCGGCAAGAGTAATATCCGGGCTGTTGGGTGCATTAGGAAGAACAAAAATGAAGTATTATGAGCTCTTCTCGGGTGTGCAGACTTGTGTCTTGTAGAGAGGGAGAAGTTTGTTTCCGTTGTTGCGGTGACGAAACCGCTGACGTTGTCTCTTCAGTTTGCTGAGGGTAACACAATACACTTCAGAGTTGGTTGCTCCATGAGGGGGAAATCAAACAGGACAGACCCTTCAGACTCACAGAAGGATGTTGGAGAGCTGGTGTGGCGCCACTTCATGGATTTCAGTTTTGTTACAGATTCGAAACCAATCATTAATCTTCTGTGAGAATGTTCGACGAAAAACTGTCACGACAGGTCTAATAATATGCAAGCATTGCTCTTATAGAGTACAGCGAACACACATGATTGTGTACCCCACCTGGTGGACGAATGTGTCAAATGGTTCAAATGGCTCTAATCACTATGGGACTTAACATCTGAGGTCATCAGTCCCCTAGACTGTGAACTACTGAAACTTAAGTAACCTGAGTACATCACACACATCCATGCCTGAGGCAGGATTCGAACGTGCGACCGTAGCAGCAGTGTGGTTCCGGGCTGAAGCGCCTAGAGCCGCTCGGCGACAGCGGTCGGCGACGAGTGTGTCAGTACTACCAACAGAGACTTTCAGCTGTGCAGCGAGGCGTTTGATTGAGATCTGTCGATCACCTCAAATGAGAGTGTCCGCACGTTTCAGCATTGCAGGGGTTACAGCTGCATGCGGCCGCCCGACATGCAAGAGATCGGACACATTAGCGCGGCGTTGTTGCGATGAAGACGGAAGGAACGCCCAACGACTCATTTCTTCACTGCCTAGTGCTATGAGTACCTGCGATGCTCTGATTTTCCGCCAAATGAAACTCAATGACAGCTCTCTGCTTAAAACGTACCTCCGTTACAGACGCCACATTGAAGGCTAGGTATAGCGCCGGCACCTATCGGAACTTCATCAATCTATAGGGACTGAAGCGTGTGGTCCACAATGTCCCACAACAAATTCCGTATTATTTCAACCGAAATTGGCGGAGAAAAAAGATGTCTCGCATAACATTTTGTACCACCCTCTTAAAATGGAAACAAGAACGTAACTATTGTGAGAAGTGAGAAACTAGAATATTAAGTTTCCGAGTGCCCACGGCACACTTTGGCGACCGTAATTACGTCAGTTTTCAGTAGGTACCGACTGTACATTTACGTGTGGGACAGCGGGCGGCTGGGCAAGTTTCTAGGTCATTACTGCAGCGGGTGCGCTATAAATTGTCCTCTGTTAGCTTAACTGCCGCGCACCTGCGAACGTCACCTGCTTTATGGCGAGACCATTAAATTTGTTTTAGTGTTACGATGACGAATGGTGGCACACCTCGCAGCCATTAAGCTCCACATTTGGTGGCCGAACTATTTCTCGTGTTGTGTTACGTCTCTGTAGGGGAGTAAAGACACCTTTTGCCCAACCGTCGGAGCGGCTAATACTGAAACGAAACTTATCTAGATACATAGGAACTTCTGGAAATTGAAGTCAGAGATGAGAATAGGCTACAAGTTAGTGTATGGTTGTGCAGCAGGTAGTCTGAGTTTGGTATGTCCGACATTTTTACTTTGTCCATGTACACTCAGATTCCGTGTCCACGGCCCATTAATATTAACAACTTGAAAAATGAGATTTTCACTCTGCAGCGGAGTGTGCGCTGATATGAAACTTCCAGGCAGATTAAAACTGTGTGCCCGACCGAGACTCGAACTCGGGACCTTTGCCTTTCGCGGGCAAGTGCTCTACCATCTGAGCTACCGAAGCACGACTCACGCCCTGTACTCACAGCTTTACATCTGCCAGTATCTCGTCTCCTACCTTCCAAACCTTCTGGAAACATCCCCCAGGCTGTGGCCAAGCCATGTCTCCGCTATATCCTTTCTTTCAGGAGTGCTAGTTCTGCAAGGTTCGCAGGAGATCTTCTGTAAAGTTTGGAAGGTAGGAGACGAGATACTGGCAGTTCTAAAGCTGTGAGTACCGGGCGTGAGTCGTGCTTCGGTAGCTCAGATAGTAGAGCACTTGCCCGCGAAAGGCAAAGGTCCCGAGTTCGAGTCTCGGTCGGACACACTTTTAATCTGCCAGGAAGTTTCAACTTGAAAAATGTATAACTGTGTATTTACGTTGTGAAATAAATTTAAATGTAAATTCTCGTAATAGTGTCACATGACCACCGCTTAGGGCCTTCACTACAGATGTGCTGTTGTACGTTGCGTTATACGCCAAGAAGTTACGAGTTGCGTGAGGAAGAGTCAGAGCTGTGTATAAGTTATTGCGACTATCTCTCCACAGAGTGAGAGCTTCTCGCAATGACAGTGTGCGCCACCCAGCTTTTTACACTATGACACTAACACATAAAATTATCTATACTCGTCAGGATAATTCTACACTGAAAGAGTTCCGAATGTCTGTGAACAGCCGCGCGGGATTAGCCGAGCGGTCTAAGGCGCTGCAGTCGTGGACTGTGCGGCTGGTCCCGGCGGAGGTTCGAGTCCTCCCTCGGGTTGGGTGTGTGTGTTTGTTCTTAGGATAATTTAGGTTAAGTAGTGTGTAAGCTTAGGGACTGGTGACCTTAGAAGTTAAGTCCCATAAGATTTCACACACATTTGAACATTTTTTTTTCTTTTTTTTATGAACGCCGGCCGAGACGCTACGGTCTGGAACCGCGCGACCGCTATGGTCTCCCAGGTTCGAATCCTGCCTCGGGCATGGATATGTATGATGTCCTTAGGTTAGTTAGGTTTAAGTAGTTCTAAGTTCTAGGGGACTGATGACCTCAGAAGTTAAGTCCCATAGTGCTCAGAGACATTTGAACCATTTTCTATGAACACGAATTAACTCTTAGAATATTACGCACGAAGAGCGTGAGTTACATTTCCCACAATAGCTGTTTTTAGGTGAAATGTTGATTAGCTCGAAAAACACTAGTCTCTCAGCAGCGTTTGACTCCAAAATGTTAACCGATAGGGTGTCTCACGGACCATGTGCCAAGCAGTAGCAATTTCTGCAGCTTTTCGTTATCGGTAGTGGAGTGAGGAAGAAAACTTAAAATTAAGACCAGGTAAAGGTAGATGACGGCGCAATTTGAGAAAATTGTTCACATAACTTTATACAAGGGTCATCCTGTTATAGAGCAATGACTGTATAACAGAAAATCAGCGACGATCTAGTACAGTTTCGTTTATTTAGCGGTCTGGGTCTGCTAAGTCCAACAGTACAGCTATGTCGATTGTCGATGTGCAGTACAGGGCTGACTCCATAGATATTTTGCCACCCCCTGCGAAAATTTCAAGCGCCCCCCCTCCCCCCTTCACATACACGCCATGCATTTTCAGACACTCACCATTTTCACACTGTCATTCGCTTATTCGTACATGACATCGTATTTTCACATGTATCTCTTACTCACGCCCCTTTATGTGGCTACGTCTTTCAGACTAGAGGCAGGTACGGTGCACCAGCCAGTTAAACAGAAGTGAAAGGCTTACCGAGTAATATGTTTCTAGTTATTTGTCCAAAATTATAACTAAAATTGTTCCATTTTTCTCGTTCGCTGTGCAGAGGGAAAAGTGCGGTGCGGAGGGAGGAGCACGATGACCGCCGCGAGGAGAGTAGCGTGAGGGGAGCAGAGGCGAGCAGAGTTCTCGTAGTACTTCCAACGCTCACAGTTTGCATTTCGTATCGGCTGCTTGCTCTGGTGTAAACGATGCACGTGAGAGATGGGTTCCCTGGAAACGCGTATTTACATAGATGTTTATCTTCATATGCCCTACCTCATTCCTTGCACACCGCAAAGGCAAAAGAAACAAATATATACCTGTTCACTGCGTACTGAACGAGTGTGCAGTGCGATGGTGATTTCCGAGTTAAGTCAACGAATTCCGAGCTCAACTATGGCTCTCTGGGAACAAGAAAAAGTAAAAAGACAACAGTAACGGGTTTGTATAGACGGGTGACAATCGGCCGCCTATTTGGTCGTTAGACAAAACGAATGTAGTCCTACAATATAATAAATATTTATTAAGTAATTGAATGAAAAACCTCGACATAAATAAATAAATCACAACTAAAAAACATACGTTTCCACACACAACTTATTTTACAGATATATTTATTTTCATCAGTGATCTCCCATATCACTTCGTCAGAATCCAAACATTTGTCTAGCTCGCGTTGGATCAATACCGTTTCGAGCCTGCAAAGTCGTGCCTCACCCATTGTTGATGTCAGGTACGTTTTAATCAGATTAAGCTTCGAAAAACTTTTTTCTCCACTTGCCACTGTCACTGACTTCGTTAGTAGAATTCGTAAAGCTACATTTACGTTGGACATAAACGCATACATTTCTATTAGTTTCAGAGTTTCAGTTATTGTTGTACCAGGCTTTACCAGACTTGAGAGCAATTGAAGTACGTCTTTAAAGTCTACAATACCGATTCTTAGCTGTCCACGACTAAAACTATCGCACAGTTTAGAGTACTTGTCATTTAGGACCTCAGATAACATGTCTTTACTTTTTTATGTCATAAAAAAAATCGCCAGCTTAAAAAGCTGTTGAAATGTCTAACTGAGAGCACATACTGTAACATCCAGTACCTTAAAGTAAAATCTGTTTTATACTGTATTTATGCATCTTCAATTTTTTCACTCTCTCTCTTACACTGGAACTGTTTCTTCTTCCATCTCTTTCGTATCTACGTTGAGCAACCTACAGTCAGGTTTTTAGTATCTAGTTGGGTTGCCAGTTGCCGACCGGAGTGGCCGAGCGATTCTAGGCGCTACAGTCTGGATACGGGCGACCGCTACGGTCGCAGGTTCGAATCTTGCCTCGGGCGTGGATGTGTGTGAGGTTCTTAGGTTAGTTAGGTTTAAGTTGTTCTAAGTTCTACGGGACTGATGACCTCAGAAGTTAAGTCCCATAGTACTCAGAGCCATTTGAACCATTTTTTGGGTTGCCAGTTCCTTATCTTGTAGTATATAGCCTTGGAATTTAAGGACCTCCCTTTAGATCGTGAAATACTATGCTGTCTTTTAGAGTAAGTCGGAGGTATTCGATATATCTGTTTATAGGTTTTGCTGACAGTATTAATAGGGAGTAATGTATCATACCTTGTCACCACTGAACAAAGGAATGTAAAATAATGGATAAAGTCCGCCAAACTGGCAGTCTCATGTGCAGTCATTCTGCCCGTATTTTTGACCTTCGCTTCTTTCAACCAGTGCATCACAGGCTTCTCCAGCTTTATAATTAAGAAGGTTGAGTGCGTCGATCCTACTTTCCCATCTTGTTGTACCTAACGTCTTCCATGTTAGGGCAGATACATTATCATTCAAGACTGCTCAACGTCGCGCAGGCGCAGAAAAGAAATCATAAATTTTTCTCACCAAACGAATGGTTAAACTGCACATTCTGGTGCCTTTTCAGCGTCATTCATAACTAGATTTGGAGAATGACTACTGTAACGAACATAAAATGCCTTAGGATCTATATCTTAAATCCGCTTTTACCTTCCTATGCTGTTGCCTTTCATATTACAACCGTTATCATAGCCTTGTCCCCTGATGTTCTCAAACGTATTTTCATTTTCTCTAACTGTTTTAAGACTATCTCTGCAAGCCCCAAACCAGATGTACATATCACATATACAAAGCCATGAAAATGTTCACTACTTTTCGTATTAAAAGTGTCAACAACAGTTGATTTCACATTAACTAAACGCACTATCACTGCCATTTGTGCAACAGAAGAAATATCTGGAGCACAGTCCAAAATTATGCTATATTATTTAGTGGCTTTCAGTAAAGACAATATTATGTTTCCAATCTTCTGGTGAAGAATGTGAATTATTTCATTTCGTACATTTCTCCCCGGATAATTGTGAGACTCGTTTCTAGAACTAGTAGTTCTCCTTTTATGTTCTAGAAGTTAATCAAATTTTCCGAATAACAGACCAACTTTAAGAAATTTCCATCGTTGTAAGTAAACAGTTTGTCTGATGTTCCTCTTGCGGGAGGATAGTGTCTAGCAGAAAAATGAATAATTGCTATAATATGACGTTCGATTACACCTTTCCAATGCCAGGTTTCCGCATTTAATAACTGCAAAGATCCGACATTACTGTCAGTTTTTAACCTTCTGAGGAGCTTCGTCTAATTTTGTTCCGATTCTAAGTGCACTTGGGCCTTCCTGTAATCAACTAAAGTGAAAAATATTTTAAAGTTAGGAAAGAGTTTGCAGAAAAAACTAAAAAGTACACCTGCAATTTTCGAATAAATTAACCATTTTCTCTCAACAATTTCACCATTTTATTTCCAATTTATGTCTGCATCTGCATTCGTGCATGGATCTTCTTAATCAAACCCGTCTGTTGGTTGAAAAAAAAAATACTGTAACGAAAATTTCAAATTTTTATCTACATTTGAGAGGTGTTTCCTGCTGTCAAAAGCTGCAAGAGTTTATAACACTCGCAATATAGCCTAATGGAAACACTTCACGTCACAGGGAGGAGGCCTATACACATTCAGTCACTAATCCCTCGACACTCTCAGCTAAATGTCTTTACTAGGCAGCCTACAACAAGAATGACAAGACCGATTACAGAATCTTCTTCAAATACATGATTATTGTTCGAAGTCACAGACAAAAGTAAATTGTGTGTGGCAAATGAAATATGTTTCTGACAAACACAGCACTTACAAACCAACATCAGCAGCACAAACCACAGTTCGACCACTGTATCGCAGTTTACTCGCTTGTTGACTATTTGTTGTAGTTCATTAACAAACGAAGAAGCGAGTATTGTTTCTCTACAATGAAAACTGCCAACCGTCGACTGCTGGCAACTGGGAGAGGAGAGTTCGCAACACCGCCGTGGAGACGGACTGGCAGTACGGAGATAACAACGGCGCGAAGCCGAGAGCAACCAGCACAGCTCTGTCAGCGGTGTCTTCAACGCTTGTGCTGTACTAAGCGGAAGCTCATAGAACAACGAGAGATTTAGAAATGGTTTAGTTGAAACTTACTGGCAGATTAAAACTGTGTGCCGGACCAAGACTCGAATTCGGGAACTTTCAGTTTCGCGGGCAAGTGCTCTACCGACTGAGCTATCCTAGCACGTCTCACGACCCGCCCTCATAGCTTCAATTCTGCCAGTATCCCGTCTCCTACCTCCCAAAATTCACTGTAGTTCTTCTGCGAACCTTGCAGAAATAGCACTCCTGGAAGAAAGGATATTGCAGAGACACTACTTATCGATCATATACAACCGCTCGTTCACCGATAGATCTGAACCTACAGGTTGGAAAATTGCGCAGGTCGCACCAGTCTTCAAGAAGGGTAGTGGGAGTAATCAATCGAACTACAGACCTACATCATTGACGTCGGTTTGCAGTAGGGTTCTGGAGCATATACTGTATTCAAATATTATGAATCACCCCGAAGGGAACGATCTATTGATACGTAATCAGCATGGTTTCAGAAAACATCGTTCTTGTGCATCGCAGCTAGATCTTTATTCGCACGAAGTAATGGCCGCTATCGACAGGGGATCTCAAGTTGATTCCATACTTCTAGATTTCCGGAAAGCTTTTGACACCGTTCCTCACAGGCGACTTCTAATCAAGCTGTGGGCCTGTGGGGCATCGTCTCAGTTGTGCGACTGAATTCGTGATTTCCTGTCAGGAAGGTCGCAGTTCGTAGTAGTAGACGGCAAATTATCGAGTAAAACTGAAGTGATATCAGATGTTCCCCAGGGAAGCGTCCTGGGACCTCTGCTGTTCCTGATCTATATAAATGACCTGGGTGACAATCTCAGCAGTTCTCTTAGGTTGTTCGTAGATGATGCTGTAATTTACCGTCTAGTAAGGTCATCCGAAGACCAGTATCAGTTGCAAAGCGATTTAGAAAAGATTGCTGTATGGTGTGGCAGGTGGCAGTTGACGCTAAATAACGAAAAATGTGAGGTGATCCACATGAGTTCCAAAAGAAATACGTTGGAATTCGATTACTCGATAAATAGTACAATTCTCAAGGCTGTCAATTCAACTAAGTACCTGGGTGTTAAAATTACGAACAACTTCAGTTGGAAAGACCACATAGATAATATTGAGGGGATGGCGAGCCAAAGGTTGCGTTTCATTGCCAGGACACTTAGAAGATGCAACAAGTCCACTAAAGAGACAGCTTACACTACACTCGTTCGTCCTCTGTTAGAATATTGCTGCGCGATGTGGGATCCTTACCAGTTGGGATTGACGGAGGACATCGAAAGTGTGCAAAAAAGGGCAGCTCGTTTTTTATTATAACGTAATAGGGGAGAGAGTGTGGCAGACATGATACGCGAGATGGGATGGAAGTTGTGGGGCGGCTGGTGGAATAAATGTTGTTTAAATGTTTAGTAGATGCAGATGCATTTCCCAGCCGATGCACCATTTGTGGGGCAGCTGGTGGAATTAATTGTTGTTTATTAGTAATAAATGTAGAATGTAATGTAGAAACACTGCATTTCTCAGCCGATGCACTAATTGTGGGCGGCTGGTGGAATTAATTGTTGTATAAATGTTCCTATTATTTATGCTGTCTTTTGCCGTTCTCAACACTGGCTCTCTAACTACAATATTGGCAACCAGAAAGTGATTAGCAAAACATGAAGCCTGTAATTAGAATTCCTAGTGCCCACTTCATCTGAGAAATACACTTATAGCTACAGCTTATAGCTCTGAGGAATTAGGAGATTGTCTGGGATTCATAATCAAAAACGATCCTGTAAAAACGTTCGCTATATTCTGAAAGTCACAGATAAAAAAAAAAAAGCATCCACACAATCCAACTACCAGAGCAGTTCAGAGTCTAATGCGCTGATGCAACTATAACTGTCCAAATTAAATGTTTAAGTGAATGCTCGCCATAATTTGATGATAATGTTCCATCAAACACCACGCTAAATAATGGTAGAATGTCTGCCCCGCGACGGCACGTGAAAATACGACATACACAAACTGAAGATAGATCATTAAAGTCACCCCAGAATTAACACTTCACTCGAAAATGATTTCATGGTTACGCGTATCCCGAGTAACTTATTACGGCATCCGAGTCTGTTTATAGCAATGATACCGATGCAACGCGATGCGACTCCCGGCACAGATGGTGCGCTAATCAGCGTCTGGAGAGAACTGGGGCCTTTTTTCCTCGTGCAGCGTTCTTATATATAAAGCCGCGGTGCGGACGCCTAAGGGAACGCCTGATCAAATCGGCTCTCCCGACTAGCCGCTGGGCTAGTAATGCACCACTTTAAGTTATCGAATAAATCATTGCTTCCTTTGCTGATGGCCGATGAAGCTCTCAATTTAAATGTGCATTCAGCACACAGGTAAGTAATCATAATAAAAGTCTGACGTGGCTAAGTTAAATATTTTGGGCGAGAGAATTAATTTAATTACACTACACGCAGTAGACGAGCTCTGAACTTGCCCTTTGGAGATACGCTATCGCTATAGTTTTATAGTTATTCAATTGAAACTTCTCACATCTTTATGATTATAGCGGATCTCCCTTCCATTTAAATTTAAACATCCTAGCCTTATTTATTAGCCTACTTAATCTAACTTGCTTCCTTAATTTCTAAGACAAAAACCAGAAAATCATGAATTTCAACTAAAATTTAAATTTGTGAGATCCAGAATATTGTTTCTACTAAATTATTACGAAAAAGGAATCTAAATATAAATTTTTAAGTTTCTAGCTCTTTTCTGTTGCGCCGATGATTTTTACAGGAAAACGTCCAAATTTCGAAAATGGTAAAAGTTACTGAACTGATATTCAACACATATTGATTTAGTATTACTCCTGACATGCTAGAAACGTTTCAGGTTATTTACTTGATTTTTAAAGTATTGCGCAACATTTATGACGTTAGAGCTAGGCTGGCACACAATGGAAAGACTGATGTGAATTTTATACAGCGTGAGTAGGCTGCTTCCCTACAAAGTCATTAAAGCAAAGACGTTTTTCGTCGCGGCGAGGTCTATTTACGAAATTTCAGTCGCCAACTATCTCTTCCGAATGCGAAAATATTTTGTTGAGCCCAACCTACATAGGTAGGAATGATCATCAAAATAAAATAAGAGAAATCAGAGTTTGAACAGAAAGGTTTAGGTGTTCGTTTTCCCCGCGCGCTGTTCGGGAGTGGAATGGTAGAGAGATGGTATGATTGTGGTTCGATGAACCCTCTGCCAAGCACTTAATTGTGAATTGCAGAGTAATTATGTAGCTGTAGATGTAGATGTAGACATGGCTTAGCGGCAGCCTGGGTGATGTTTCCAGAATGAGATTTTCACTCTGCAGCAGAGTGTACACAGATTTGAAACTTCCTGGCAGAGGTACTGGTGGAACTAAAGCTGCGAGGGCGTGTCGTGAGTCGTGCTTGGGTAGCTCAGTAGGCGAGTCACCTTTCGGCACGCTAGCTGCAAAGACGTCTTGTTTACGTCCTCGCCGCGCAGCTGGCTCGCTGAGTTATTTACGTGATTCTGCCTTCTTAGCGCACTATATTTGCCTTGTCAACGTCCAAGCGAGAGCAGCTGCAAAATGTGTGTGAAATCTTATGGGACTTAACTGCTAAGGTCATCAGTCCCTAAGCTTACACTCTACTTAACCTAAATTATCCTAAGGACAAACACACACCCATGCCCGAGGGAGGACTCGAACCTCCGCCGGGATCAGCCGCACAGTCCACGACTGCAGCGCCTCAGACCGCTCGGCTAATCCCGCGTGGCAAGCAGCTGCCCTCTATGTAAGGACGATGGTTAAATTGTGGACCCGCCGCTGAACCGGATTATCGGGAAGCGTGATTGACGAACTGGCCCCTCCCTCTCGAATGGCACCCGTTGCAGTAGCCCACATTAGTCTCTCTCTCTCTCACATGTCAGGACCTTATTCATCGAACACAGTTATGTCCACGCCGACTTTCCTAGTACCAGGAACCCTACGGCGCGTGATGTTTACCGCCCAATGATGAGAAATCATACTCGGAATGTTGTGGAAAGCCGATATCCTACTATCGCATGGCCCGTGGTTTGGCGTTCGGTGCACCATGTCCTCCTCGACACGAGTGCTCTTGCGACCTGGTATCTGGTCTTTAATGAAAACTGTATGACACAACTTCGTCTACATGCCATAAAAATGGTAAATTCGCCCTCTGTTGAGAAAGTCTACTTATTTATTTTTTTAAGAACTATTTTTTCATTTTATGAAGAAGACCGTCATTTATTTTAGAGCAACAGAGATTTTTGTTTGCTTTGTCATTACTTCAAACATTTTACTGGTGAAGTAGGCTTGAAAATAAAAAAAAAAATTAAAATTGGATCTAATAACCCTGCTTTCACTTATTTTTTCTTACCATGTAAAAACATGAAAAAACAAAAACAAAAAAATAAGGAAGTTCGTAGAGCACTTGCCTTCGAAAGTAAAGGTCTCGAGTTCGAGTCTCACTCAGACGCACAGTTTTAATCTGCCAAGAAAGTTCCATTTAAATATTAACTGTTAGAAGAGTTCCACTTCAGACTGAAAACTATTTGCTTTAGACCAAATAGAGATGGGTCATTGTTATCGAAAGGTAACAATATTGTACAGAGGTATAAAGTACCATTTTTAGTAGTGCCGATGTGTTGTTATCTAATCACTGCAAACCTATACATAATCTCAGGCTACTTTATTAAATCCAAGAAGTTAGATCTAGCTTAGTCAAACCGAAATTTATTACTGAAATTCACCCTAACTGTAATAGATACATATATACTACCTACAGTGGCACACAGAATTTGTGCTGGACTGAGATTCGAATTCGGATTTCCTGCATTTGAAAAAAAAAGAAATGTTTGTAGAGCACTTGCTCGTGGAAGGCAAAGGTCCCGAGTTAGAGTCTCGGGCTGGCACACAGTTTTAATGTGCTGCAGAGTGCAAATTTCACTCTGGAAATGCTTTAGTTTTTGGAAAAAATTGTGTGAATCGGCAGTGCCGATTCAGTGTGCACGTAGAACATAAAGGAAGAACGGCTAAGGTCAGATGGAAGGGTGCGCTTACGACATATCATGATAACGGTTTGTAGCTCAAAACAACCAGTTCTCAAAGCATTTTCATGTACTGCAGTGAAAAGTATCAGTTAAATACTAAATAAAGTTGTTGTTCCGCAAACAGTTTTAAACACACCGAAATTCTATAAACTGTTTGTGCTGAGCAGATTCATTTCTTCAGGAACAAAAAATAGGGTTTGATGGGGTTTTTCTGTATGATCTTAACATTCAGATCTACAGATTATGGCTTCACCACCGAGAAATAAAAGGAAAGGAGGAAAACTCAAAAGAAGCTAGAGACAAAGCAGAACAAAATTAATATAGAGGGGCCTCTCAGGACGAAGTGAAGTAAAATGGTATAAAAGGACGGTCTAAAGGAGAGGGAGTCGTGGGGGGGGGGGGGGGGGGGAAGGATTATGTGCATCATTTCACGTCTAAAAACCGCTTAATTACAATGTGTGGGTTCATGTGACGGACAGTTTATATTCTACAGTGTTTGTATCAGTGCTGTGGGTGCTTAAGGTTGCTATATGCCCGTTAGGCCATCGTACGCAGACATTCATATTTATTTTTGTAGGGGCTTTCAAGCAGCTGCAGGTCAATTTCAAGTGCTGTGTAAGGGTATAGTGAAAATCGAGGCTTCAGTACTACCTGTTTTTTACCTATTATTTTGTTGTCTTGACAGACGCTATTTTGAAAGCCCAACTCTAGCGCTTCACTTGTCATCTGTTCCACAATACCGGAGATAAGGGTGGGCAATACTTTTGACTCAGGGGCCACTTTGTGGAAGCAGAGATTAGCGGAGGGCTGCACCGTTTAAAATGATTGTATGCATTAGTTTATTTTGCATTTCAGAAAAGGTATAAATTGTTAAGGAAAAATTCAGACTCTCTTGGCGGTCCGCATAGGAACCATTAGCGGGCCTTATGTGGTCCGCGGCCCGCACCCGCCGTAGGTAATTACCATTAAGAGACTAGATTCTAAGAATTTTTTTTAGTTCCCACCTATTCGCACAGTTCTCCACTTATGCAAACTTTCATTTAGTTGAGTTCATCGTTTAACTGTCAGATTAATTTTTTTTAATTTCGCCGCACCCAAAAACCTGCCGTTCTGGGCGGTAACACGGTGCCCTTTCTCATCCCCCCCTCCATACCCCATCACCAACCTACCCCCCAACCCCCCCTCCCCGCGGCCTAGAGCCAGCCCTTGTGTTCAGATACGACACGATTGCTGTCTTCGCTGTTGCGGGGGAACCAGTTCGTCCATCAGAGGTGACAAACTTCTTGTGCAGCGACATAGATGACCAAACGGCTGATGGCAGCCACAGCTGCTGCGATGCGAGCGGGGCTGAGTATTGCCGGCGTGGCTGTAGTTCGCAGAGGATTGACGGCAGCTCACTGACGCGGTAGAGGAAGCAGAGGTACACTGATGCACTGAATCATTATGACCATCTGTTTAATAACGTGTTAGTCCAACAGAGAAACGCAATATAGCAGTGACTGGGCGAGGCATGGATTCGGAAGTCTTTGGCCATATACAGGGTGGTAAATTGATAGTGACCGGGCCAAATATCACACGAAATAAGCATCACACGAAAAAACTAAAAAGAACGAAACTCGTCTAGCTTGAAGGGGGATACCAGATGGCGCTATGGTTGACCCGCTAGATGCCGCTGCAATAGGTCAAACCGATATCAACTGCGTTTTTTTAAACAGGAACCCACTTTTTTAATACATAGTCTTGTAGTACGTAAAGAAATTTGAATGTTATAGTTGGACCACTTTTTTCGGTTTGTGATAAATGGCGCTGTAATAGTCACAAACGTACAAGTACGTGGTATCACGTAACATTTCGCCAGTGCGGACGGTATTAGCTTCGAGATATATTACCCGTGTTAAAATGGATCGTTTACCAATTGCGGAAAAGGTCGATATCGTGTTGATGTATGGCTATTGTGATCAAAATGCCCAACGGGCTTGTACTGTGTATGCTGCTCGATATACTGGACAACATCATCCAAGTTTCTGGACCGTTCGCCGGATAGTTACGTTATTTAAGGAAACAGGAAGTTTTCAGCCACATCTGAAACGTCAATAAATGATGGTGCCCAAGGAGGTGTTTTAGCTGCTGTCGCGGCTAATCCGCACATAAGTAGCAGACAAATAGCGTGAAAATCGGGGATCTCAAAAACGTTGGTGTTGAGAATGCTACATCAACATCGATTGCACCCGTACCACATTTCTGTGCGACAGGAATTGCATGGCGACGACTTTGAACGTCGTGTACAGTTCTACCACTGCGCACAAGAGAAATTACGGGACGATGACAGATTTTTTGCACACGTTCTATTTAGCGACGAAGCGTCATTCACCAACAGCGGTAACGTAAACCGGCGTAATATGCACTATTGGGCAACGGAAAATCCACGATGGCTGCGACAAGTGGAACATCAGCGACCTTGGCGGGTCAATGTATGGTGCGGCATTATGGGAGGAAGGATAATAGGCCCCCATTTTATCGATGGCAATCTAAATGGTCCAGTGTATGCTGTTTTCCTACGTAATGTTCTTCCGATGTTATTACAAGATGTTTCAATGCATGACAGAATGGCGATGTACTTTCAACATGATGGATATCCGGCACATAGCTCGCATGCGGTTGAAGCGGTATTGAATAGCATATTTCATGACAGGTGGATTGGTCGTCGAAGCACCATACCATGGTCCGCACGTTCACCGGATCTGACGTCCCCCGATTTCTTTCTGTGGGGAAAAGTGAAGGATATTTGCTATCGTGATCCACCGACAACTCCTGACAACATGCGTCAGCCCATTGTCAATGCATGTGCGAACATTACGAAAGGCGAACTACTCGCTGTTGAGAGGAATGTAGTTACACGTATTGCCAAATGCACTGAGGTTGACGGACATCATTTTGAGCATTTATTGCATAAATGTGGTATTTACAGGTTATCACACTGTAACAGCATGCGATCTCAGAAATGATAAGTTCACAAAGGTACAAGAATCACATTGGAACAACCGTAATAAAATGTTCAAATGTACCTAGGTTCTGTATTTTAATTAAAAACCTACCTGTTACCAACTGTTCGTCTAAAACTGTCAGCCATATGCTTGTGACTATTACAACGCCATCTGTCAGAAAGCGAAAAAAGTGGTCCAACTAAAACATTCATATTGCTTTACGTGTTTCACGAATATATAATAAAAAAATGGAGATTCCTGTTTTAAAAAACCGCAGTTGATATGCGTTTGACCTATGGCAGCGCCATCTAGCGGGCCAACCATAGCGCCATCTCGTTTCCCCATTCAAGCTAGACAAGTTTCGTTCTTTGTAGTTTTTTCGTTTGAAGCTTATTTCGTGAGATATTTGGCCCGGTCACGATCAATGGACCACCCTGTATAGGGTGGTTACAGTTAAAGTGCTGCTACTCTCGTAGATCCACTGTGGGCCATAATTATCGTATGACATAGCAACTTGGTAGATTTACTGACGCACTAGTGCAGAACCCATTCTATCTGGGAAATAAAGTTTGAGTTGTAGTCACCAGGCGCAAATCCAGAACTGTACAGTGTTTTTATAACGGTATGACATCAACGCTGTCATCTGACAAGCCATAACTTGACTGAATTTTATGGCTGTGGAGAAGAGAGATCGTACTCTGTTATGTGAAAGGCAGGAATCGCAGTGCTGTATTGAGAGAGTATCGTGGACTGAAAGTTTTCAAAAGAGGCTCGATGTCATTAAATGATTTGAAGAAGATGATAATGAAATTCAAATACACGTGTGAACATTACGTTGCACCTGGAAGAGGGAGGCGTCCTATCCCGGTGGAAGTTTTTAACCAATTACTATTGCTGTACCTGACGACGCAGCACGTGCTACGGGTAGAGCTAGTGCTAGTCCAGTGTCACAAGAATTGTCCATCCCATGATCATTAGTAAGGGAAGTTTTGCGGTCTACTTTACACTGCTACAAGAACCAGGAGGTTCAGCAACTGAAACGTCGTAATCCGCAACAACAATGTGAATTTGCTCTTCGATTCCTGGCACTGATCGAAGTCGATGACATGTGGCAAGGCAATATTCTCTGAAGTGACGGTGCATATTTTACACTACAGGGTGTCACGAATACCCAGAACTGCCGAATTTTTGGCACAGTTAAATCGCATATTGTACACGAAGAGCCACTGCACTCACCGTATGTGAGCCGTATGTGAATGTGCAGTGTGGACTCACAAGCACCTTTATTCTCGGTCCCTTCTTCTTTGAAGCAGTAGGCTACACCTGTACAGGCTGTCAGGTTTACCGTGACGTTTACACATTACCGAGACCTCTTTGTACAGGATATTCTGCTTTGGAACAGTGCAACTGTGTGAAAACCACTGTTTCCATTGTCCTGCTTTGGATGAGTGGAATTGTGTGTAAACCACTGTTTTCATACAAGAGGGGAATCACTTCATGTCTTCCGCCCAGTGAAAGATCTGCGTGATGCCACCTTTGACGAAAGGTTTTCCAGATGTATGGTCTGCATCATCACCTGACCTGAATCCATTAGACATTGGGTTCTGGGCTTATGAAAAAGAACGTTGTTTGTCGGGACACATCTGACCTCATCTGAAGGCCACTACACAGGAAGACGTTACTCAAATTCAACTGAACAGCTGCAAGAAACTGTTGCTACGGATGTAGCATCTCGTCGACGTCCACTGCTCTCACGCTGAAAGAAAAATTGTAAGAGGCGGTTAAATGTCGTTTGTTTGACCTTTCACGCCTACATACCCCTCCTAATCAGTCAGATATGGAATTATTTTCTTGCATTTCCACCTGGTGGTCAAAATTGGAACTAATGTTTTACCCAGCGTAAATCGGTTCCGCTCCAATGCGATAATTGCAGCCAGGATTTAACCTCTGCCAGCAGCTACACTTTTAACTATTATCGTCCGTTATGTAGCACCAAGTGTCTATCCAATCGTCACGCAAGTCCAGTAGAGTATGACCCAGTGGTTTGCTAGCGTGGAGCTGGTGGCTGAGAGAGTCACGGATGTGTTACATCGGGTTCAGACTAGGCAAACTGGCGGTCCAGACATCAAAGTGCGTTCACTATCGTGTTCCTGAAATCACTGTGGCACGATTATGGTCTCGTGACACGGACAGTTATCAACTGGAAGATACCATCGCCTTTTGGGAATAAATCAAGCATGGGGGTATGCAAGTCACCGACAATGTCGTTCACGTAGTCCACAGCTAACATATGGTTTCCATTATAACCACAGGTTCCACAGATGGCGAACTGAGTTTCATTCGTAGCTTTGTACGGGGTCGGTGACTTGAACCGCACTACTGATTGGTGGGAGCCGTCTTGATGTTTGTCAGGAGCCACTCTACTCTGGTTTCGCATGATGGCAAGGGAGAATGGGAGGACATTTTAACAGGCTATAGTGGCGCACTAAAGTGGGAAGAGAGAAACGTGAGTGTGAAGAAACAGTTTTTTATTACTCCATTTGATTTGGACGAACACAGAGAAGAGCCAAAGAAATTGGTACGCCTGCCTAATGTCGTGTAGGGCCTCCATGATCACACAGAAGTGCCGCAACACGACGTGCATGGACTCCACTAATGTTTGAAGTGGCGCAGAAGGGAAATGAGGGAAATGACACCATCAATCCTACAGGGCTCTCCATAAATCGCTAAGAGTACGAGGTGGTGAAGATCTCTTCTGAATAGCACGTTGCAAGGCATCACAGATATGCTCAGTAACGTTCACGTCTGGGGAGTTTGGTGGCCAGCGAAAGTGTTCACCCTCAGAAGAGGGTTTCTGCACCCACTCTGTAGCAATTCTGGACGTGTGGGGTATCGCATTGTCTTGTGTGTGTGTGTGTGTGTGTGTTTGTTTGCTTGCTTGTGTGTGTGTGTGTGTGTGTGTGTGTGTGTGTGTGTGTGTGTGGCTGTGTGTGTGTGTGTGTGTGTGTGTGTGTGTGTGTGTGTGTACATTGCTCCGCTGAGCACAGAGGTACTATTGTAAGTACTGTTATTTTTGTCATTTAAAATGGGTTCAGGCTGTATTGTTTGTGTATTTGGTGTGTTTCAAAAATCTCTAGGTTCTTTCTTTTAGGTTGGGGTGTAGGATGCTGGTACTTGTGTTGTTAACATAGTGTTTTGTTTCATGCAGGTGGGTGGATAGTGCTGATATGTAGTACATTTTGTTTTTTAGTGCTGCCATGTGTTCTTCGAATCTGATCTGAAATGGTCTGCCTGTCTGGCCTACGTGGAAGCAGGTCACAGCCCAAACACCCAATTTTGTTCACACTTGTGTGTTCCTTCGGCTGTTTTGGTTCAGTTTTGGAGGTAACCGTGGTTTTATGAGTTTTGTTGTGATGTAAGGCCACACGGAAGGAAAAGCTAGCCAAAGATACACAAATATGGGAACCCCACGAGGCCTATAGTGAACTGTAGGAACAGCCCAATTTTCAAACTCAACACAATGCTCTTCAAAATTCTCAGCGAAGCCTACACATCAAATAATGACGGAACACTGAAAAACGCAGCAGAATTTACACAACATGCCAAAAACATAGAAGTTCCTGATTGAGCTACACTTGCCTAATTTGGCATACACACAATTTTAATCTGCCAGGAAGTTTCATATCAGCGCACATTCCGCTGCAGAGTGAAATTCTCATTCTGGAAATCTTTATTCCTCTGTGCCAATAGACCCCACACTACAGATAATTAATGCCAACCTACAAAAGCACGAAAAAAATCCCTGCAACTCACATTACTGAACTAACTGACATGCACGAATTCACACTTTCAAACACCTACTTTAAATTTAACAATAATATCTACAAACAAACTGGTGGCCTGGAAACGGGCTGAACCTTTCTGAATTCTTAGCTGACATTTTCATAAGTAATTTAGAAGAAAAAAAATCCTGATTTTCAGTCACCACCTCCTCAATAATATCATCAACTACTACAGATATGTAGGTGATACCTTCATTTTAATCAATGGCACAAAAGATGCATCAATGAGTTGAACCAGTTCCCATGAAAGCGTATAATTCACAGTTGAACACCAAATAGATGACAGTACAAATTTTTTTAGACCTTACTATTAGAATAAAGAATAACAGACATCAGTTTTAAATCTATCGGAAGCCTACGACAACCCATATTACAATCCACAGCTCATCTTGTCACCCCACAGCCCACAAAATGTCAGCATTCCGGTACATGATCAACGGGGCTATTCAATTACCACCCTGTGAAGGAAAATCTGAACAAGAAATTGAAATAATTAAACAAACAGCTATTGCAAATGGTTATAACAGCTCCATAGTATATACTCTACAACATTCAACAGTGACTAAGCAATCACATCACAAAAAACAAAACGAAAACAACATCTTCCATATAATCCCCTTTATAGGTAACATTTCATATCAGATTGCCAATATCTTCAAACGAAAAGGCATAAACATATCCTTTACCACAGAAAAAAGATTGGACAGGAGGCGGGACAAAATTGAATGTTTGGACTGTGACTGCTTCTACATAGGCCAGGCAGGCAGATCATTTGGGGTTAGATTCAAAGAACACATGGCACAAAAAGTATTACACGTCAGCAGTAGCCACCCACCTGTAACAAACAAAACATCATGTTAACGACACAAGTATCAGCATCGTACACTTCAAACCTAAAAGGCAAAAAACTAGGCATTCTCCAAACACTCCAAATATAATAAAAACCTGAATCTATCTTAAATGACAAAAATGACAATATTTACAATAGTATTGTCTCTGTTTTCAGCAACTGCCTACATTATTAAATTTGCAATGCACACACACACACACACACACACACACACACACACACACACACACACACACATGCACAATAACACATAGACACACACACTCCTTAATATTTACTTATGTTACCATAACATCCCCGAAATATACAAGGGTTTAACCTCATTTACAAATACATCTTCACACCAATAGCTTGTATCTATGTCAGCTTGAAACTATAGGTACATCAACTAATGGCACAAACTATACACCCATCTGTATATTTAAAGCATTAACCAATGTGTTACGCAAGCCTTGAGGCAGTTATTACAGGTAACAGATATAATCCTAAGAACCCCTGCTTTGAAAGTTTGCTCTCATCCAATCACTCCCCCCACGGTCACTCTCACTCTCACTTTCTCTTCCTCTTGCTCTGCATCCAGCCTTTGATTTCTGACTGTGCATGCCAACCAAAATTTGTTATTTGACTATTATTTTACCACTGCAGCCAACATAATTATTGTATTTAAAGATTGCAACTTGTCACCTTATTCTATGAAAGAGTATAAAGTTTGAGCTATATTAACTTGACAAAATTGGAGTTATATACCACCTGAAATATTTATTGCAACCCATGTATTCAACACCTCAAAACAAAGATCTCTAAAATTCTTTAAAATTTATTCTGCAAAATCGATTAAGATTTATTTTGCAATAACGTTGTTACGATGTATACTCTTTGTACTTTGCGATAATGTTTATCTTCTGCTACATGGTCCTTGCACTTAATAATTTCCCGACGCCATATTTGTTTTCAAAATATGATAGTATACATGTGATGCGCTACGATATTGAAAGGAACCTGTGACCAATGGAGGTACTCTATTTTACTTATCTTACACTTATCGTTAGATATACGTTCAGCTTTTGTCAAAAGAAACCCGAAACCATTTTCTGAAATAGTGTTTTGTTTCTCCCACTAAACAGTGCCACACGTTCCTCCAAAATATCGTTACATAACAAACAGACACATGTCATACTAACAAATGTAAATCAACCTGATGGAGGTTTTAACCTTTGAAACGCGTCATGGAGATAAACAGTAATCGTGTGTAGATAAATAAACAGTAATATTGTTTCATTTAATAGAAGTCATGGTAGTCAAGTGATAACGTTAACGCTTTGCGAAACAGTCGTTGACGAGGCGACAGTTCGAAATCTGCTAAAATCTACTTTTTTGAACCATATTTTTTTCACCACTGGTCACATTATTTAATTTATATGACTTTTGAGAGGTAATATCATGAAAAAACAGTGCATTTTCATGGAGTTGCAGTGAATTTGATATGTTATTTGGCTATTTAATATTTGTAATTAAATTTTCAACGGCCAGGAATAGGCTTGGAAGGCCGAAGTCAAACCTCGATTAAAATGATGCGAATGACGTTATTTACAGTCAGTAACATAGTAAGTCACAATGTGCCAGACCACAAGAGTAAAAAAAAAAGAAATTACTCCTCGAATGTGCTGTCAACATCACATGTTGCTGGATGATATTTGTCATACAGACATGGAAAACAAACTGACATTTCATGCAAAGACAGGGCAATTTTTCGTTCATTACATTACGTCTCAAATGTCATATAATTTAAGTAATATGACCAGTGATGAAAAAAGTAAACTAATAAGTCTGAACAGCAGTAGAACCGTCTTCTCATACGCTGTCGTCTTACGAAGCTCGAATGCTAATCACCTGAACACCATGATATCTACTCTGGCAGCTACGCACACATAGAGAGCTTCATAAGTGACGCGTAAAACTTCTCTTGCAATTTTCTCGGAATTGCCATAGTAGTGTGCCTTACTACTTGCGCATTATGTTGTTTCAGTGGCCTACCAAAGCTGTACAAAGGAAATAAATCTCTAACCCCAACGTCGTGACCTCCCCATAATAGAACATTATATTTAAAAATGTTATACAGTGTCAGCCACACACATACGAAATGAAACCCAGTCCATATTACATAACATGGAAGAATACTAGTTATATAACAGATGTTCAAACACTGTCACGTCGACATAGGAGAAGTACACATTATGTTCACAGTCTATGCAAGCAAAAACCAGTTTCGGAAGTTACATCCATGCCGTTCATAATAAATACCATACAATACATTACCATAAGTTGTGACCACAACACAACTGAAATACCACATGTCACTAAGTCCAAACAATGAAAATGGCACATACCAGGGCTTGATCACCAAACGCGTGAAAGGTACCCATAATCAACAGTAACAGAAGATACCAAGTGTCATCGTACACAATATCAAAATGACACAACTGGCCGAACTGGAACAACGGGTTTCATGTGACAAACAAATTAGCTTAACAGCTGAAAACAAATTTATGGTAATACCTTAATACCATATGATAACAATTACTGATAGTCGACTGTGTGTGAGAAGTAACTGATCTCAACTGAACAGAGAGGTCTGGTAAGAGTGAGTCAGGTGGTATAGAGCAACGTCTGTGTGTTAATTAAATGTAGGAAGTATGTGAAAAAAATATGCCCCCAAGAAATGACTGTGGCCGTAAGCCAGTCTCATAAAGGTTAATGAAAATCGAGGAAATAGGTGTAGTAATACAAAATATATTAAAAGACGTAAGAGAGTCCAATGTTATATAAAGAATATTTACAGCTTCAACAAAAAAACTTATTAATAACCACTAAATAACCACTTCAGCTCTGCCTATCAATGAAACATAGCTTCAGGTCTAGGTTGGAACAAGAAATACCGTGAAGAGTATGGTACCTACCCTGAGGTCTGGATTATAATCAGAATATATTTAACTCATGGCTATGTGATATACAGTGATTATCACACAGTATACATAGGTTAGCAACATAAACTTATCTAATGATTACAAGGGCCTGTTGAACAGCAGTAATGTGGGATTCAACAAAGTAGCCCAGTATCCACGTTGTGGTCAGAAACTAACTGCGAGAAACGTTGGTACACATGTCAAAAGATAATAACTCATAATAATACAAAGCAAAACGGCATCTTATAAGGAAGATATGTAATGAAACTGTGATAATAACAGAAAAACTCTCAAAATATTCAAAGACTTTTTATTTCACTGAAAAATAGGCGTGATACAATCTTTAAAGCATAGCATCGAAAATGAAAAAGTTCTTTTCGTTAAATTCCAGCTGGTCATTTAATACCTAGCTGGGTGAACTTTTATTATTGCTGTGAATGTGTAGCCCTTCCATAGATCTAGTTTTCTCGCTTTTGTGCCGTCATGAAGTAACGTCATTTTAAATTGGTGTTTTTTTTAATGTAGTCCAAATGCAGTTTTATTCCCATTATTTGTATGTTCACGATATTTCTTAGAAAATGAACGCCCAATCTGCTAAATATAAAATTTCTTGGAGCTGACGCAGTTAAATTTCTATGCACTTCAAGCAGTGTTTTTATATTTTTTATTGCCATCTATGTGGTGAATCAGTCCCTATTTCAGTATATTAGTTGTTCTGAAAGCTATTTTGTTATAAGGCTTACATAACCTGTACTCAGTTTTATTTAAAATATTTCTTTTGAATGACATTGTAATAAATTTGGTTTTTAGTTCTATCTTTATTTTGTGTACATGATATATCATTTGTCTGTGGTTTTTCTCTACTTCAGTTTGTTGCATATTTGAGTTACTGTATCATCACAGCAGTCATCTGCGATAGCTATTTGTTGAGGATTTGATAGTTACTTTCCTACATAACTTTATTCAGTTGGAAGTCTGAGCAGTCACTGTGTAAAAGAATGACATTTCATATCGCTTTGGGTGACATAGGGTGGTATTGATGATGACAGCAGTACTGGGCAGTTTCCTGCAAATGCCGAAACTAAGTTTCCGATTCAGCTTTGTGACTGACTGATCTAGAAAATGAACTGTATTAGTTTCTTTCATTGCAAGTGGGATTCGATGTCACGGTGCACGTTGTATAAAGACGACATAATTCTGATTATCTGTTGTGGTGCCATTGAGCAGATTTAGCACGACATCTACATACTGTCTGTAATAAATAATGTTTAGTTTCATGTCCCTGTATTTAAGCAAAGAATGGAGCTGTTGGGCACAGCACTATTACTGAGAAAGTGTGTGGGTTCATAAATATTTTTTACACTTGAATTTAAAAAAAAAAACACGCTTGTGTCTTAGTAGAACGGGAAGCCAATCTAAGTTGCAAATTTTTGCTCTTTATTCAGTCATGACTAGTTCCGAGCCCAGGCCCATTTTCAAATCATCATAACAAAGTCAAAAATGGAATTTCCGAATATGTTAAAAATGTGCAATGAACATTACAGTGCATACAGTAGTCTATGTGCATACAGATTACTGTATGGACTGTATGCATACAGATTAGTGTGTGCACTGTAACGATCATTGCACATTTTTAACATCCTCGAAAATGCCATTTTCGACTTTGTTATGATGATTTGAAAATTAATTTCGGTCCAAACAAGTCCTCGAATGAAAAAAAGATAAAAATTTGCAATTTGGACAGATTTTTCGTTCTACTTATTAACAGAAGTTTCTGACTTATTAAGTATCTTATGAAATTCACAATTTGATGAAGAGCTGTTATTGATTATCGGATATATAGATTTTGTTAGTGTGTTTTAATTTGAGATGGTAATCGTGGCAGGAAGACGTTCATCAGCTTGGCAACATTTTCTTTCTCTGTCTATGAACAGTACTGTCGACATTCTTCCTCAGGGAATTATGAAGATTTTCGGTCAGCTTTTTTTAAACTTCATCTATTATGTTTGATGCTAAAAAGTTTTCAATGTTAGGTATACGGAGCGCTTCTCCTAAGAACCGCTGGCGCTTTTTTTTAGTGTTTCAGCAGATATCTGCAATTTCGTTTTTGCATTGCGTAGCTGCAGTCAGCCCAGACAGGTACTGATCATCACGTCGGTCATGCAATGCGCATTGTCGACGGAAGGCATCTGTTTCCCTTTACAAAAAAAATGGCTTTTAATACGGAATTTTACTTGACCGTTCTACAGAGCGGTCCCAGATTTGTCTAGTGCGATATCTGTTTTGATCGATTTGTATTAACAGGACCAGTAAAACTAAGAGTAACCAGGAGTCCAGCAGCGAAAGCACTGCTGTGGCCTACGCTGACTGCTACCGCCAAGCTTATTTTTTGTGTTTTACTGTCCTTGTTAGTAAATATCGATGGGTCAAATATCGGGCTAGAATAATTTTGGAGCGTTCTATCGAGTGGGTTCGTAAAATGTGGATTTAAAAATATTTTTTTTTTTAGAATGGGAAACAGACGCTTTCTGTTGAAACTGGGCGTTGCATGACATACGTGTTGAGCAGTACTTGACTGAACAGACTCCAGCTGGCACAAAAGAAAAAAATTAACAGAAAATGTCTGCCGAAACACCAGAAGAAATGCGCCTGAGGGTGCTTAGGTGAGACATCCAAAATAATCGTAACTGTGAACAATATCGAATGCACTACTTTTTTCTGTGGCAGAGATCTTAACTGTAGTACTGTGCTAGGGTTGCCTTCATAAGAAATACTCTTACTGTAGCTGAAAGAGGTCTCTGACACACAGCACACGAGGATATTGTAGGTCCCCATTTATCACAAACTGATGTATATCTGCAGGGTAAGGGTGGTACTCCCCAGATTACACACAGGTGAACACTGTCAACAGCTCTTATACTCGCGTGGTGTTTTGCTGCTTTCAGAAAATTTTGTGGTGGTATGATATCAGCAGTTTGTAGTTGTTTTTCATCTTTCCTCTGACAGTTTTTATCCA